>NC_057431.1:12979287-13319912 GCF_019457755.1 Venturia canescens | reverse complement strand
TAGCAGAGTTTCTATAATTAATTAATAAAACAGTGAGTAGTAAAAAGATGCGTATTGAAATGAATAATGAGTTATCACGATCCGATTGATTATTTGGCCAGTACTGAGCGTTTTCTGTTAATCAGTATTGTAAAGTGAACGCAAATGACAGTGAGCGGTCGATGCTTGTTTTATTAACTGACTACAATAACATACGATGTACCCGAGACAAACACAAGTAGTAGCATAAACAATATAGCCTCGAGACTCAGTCAAATATTGAACTCTAGTTGCCTTTTTTCGTACCCAATTCACGAAATATAAGACTAGCCAGCACTTGCCCGGTTTGCAACCAATAGAAATTACAACCATCTAGCAACGGCACAGAGTATGCCCAGTACTAAAATGACTCTCGACTATATAACATTAACATTCATTTGTAGAAAAAATAAAACATACGAAATTAGTCAAATGATGAATTTGGTCTGCCAAAGTTATGGCAACTCCGTGCCATGTGGGAGGAACCCGGCAAGACCCCGGCATTAATTCACGGATATAGCAGATTAAATAGGGTTGGGTCTTGCAAACTACCCTGCATGGGTAATCAAGGCCTTGTCAAACATTCTAAAGTTTCTTGATTATTTTAGTACTCATCCCTGCGGTATAAAGTTTATCCAAAGAAATACCGTGAGAAACTCAAACAGATGCATGCATGCCAGAAGTTGAACAAAACTAAAAATAGTTTACCCTTAGATTGTGACAATGCTAAGCAAATTTTTGTATTTAACGTGAAAATATTGTGTTAGCATGGTTATTAATATAGTGAATTAGTAGATAGTTAATTTTTCTAAACAAGATCAATTAATTATAACTACGATGACCTAATAAGACTTGTAGTAAAATCGTTCATCGTTCGTGCTACTTGAATATCCGTAAAATTAAAGTCACACTTGACTGTTTTCCAGTTGTTTAGCTGCTCTGGGTTTGGTGGAGAACAGCGCAACCAACGTTGTCGCAGCAATGCTCGTTTCTCCCCTTATGGTACGAAAATAATATATATGCTTTGAAAGAAAATCATTCGGTGCTTTTATCTCAATTTTAAGTTTTTTTTTTTACGGTTAAATTTCTTTTCGTTTTCCAAGGGTCCTGTAATGTCTTTGACATTTGGTACAATCATAGCGGACAGAGATCTCCAATTCATTGGATTTAAGAGTTTGATGCTCGGGATATTCGTCTCGATTTTATTCGGCTTCATTTTCGGTCTTATCCTAGGCACAACCGAAATGCCATGGGGGTATAATGATTGGCCGACTGATGAGATGAAGGGCAGGTAACAAATGATTGCATATAAACTGGTTGGTCAAACAGAAACATCGAAGGATTTCCACTGAACATTTTTTGGGTGGTGATTGAAGTTTCAAAATTTTATCATTGAAAATGAAAACTGAAAATAAGTAGCCGTCGTTCGAACTTTATACACCTCCTATACAATGCATATCTATAATAGAAATACTAAAAAGTCACGAAGAAATCGTTGGAAGAAAATGTCTTTAAAAAAAATTTCAATAGTATTTTTTTGTTAGATTAAAAGAGTTTAGCTATTTTCTTGAATGCCTACAATTTTTTCGGTTATTCCAAAACCTTAAATAAAACAAGGAAAAAATAATAGTAAAAAAACTTAAAATTCCCTGCCTACGACGGGATAAAAAAATAGTTTACTATTCAGTGAACATTCGGAAACTAGTTATTTTCAGTAATTGTTTCTTATCATGTCCGAAGCGTTTAAAAAATAATGGCCAATTTTTTTACGGTTTTTCATAACCCCTCACTTCTGAGACGTTTGTTTAATTATATGACTCACACAAACACGTTCGTAATGAATTGGATAATCATTGAGTTTAGTTTTGTGAAATAAGTCAAAAATGTATAGGCATTTCACAAAAAATCATTATATATTTTATTCAAATTTTTAATCATGTATAGGGGAAACTGGGGGAGCAAAATGAGTATTTAAAAAATGACACAGTTTTTTTTAAATTTTCCTAATTATAAAAATATTCTTGAAAATGAAGAATAACATGGAATTTTTTCAAAATATATTGCAATTTTTATTTTTTTCTTCCTTTATTTATAGTTCTATACAATGCGCCTCGATTACTTTTTTTTTTAAAGCACTTAATATTAAATATTAAAATTGCAGTTGAGAAAAGAAATTAGACGTTGAGGGGTACTCCGAAGTTTGTCTGTAATTTTTTTTAATTGCAAAAAAATTGAAGTCGATTTCTTCATTTCTAAGAGTGAAAAATTGTCAACGCCTATTAAACTTCTGAACAGGACGATATTTTTTCCTTGGATAACCCGTTTTGACCTGGTCTCCTCTATCATATAATTCGATTCAAAGCGGTCACAAGTGTCATCCATGCTTGTTTTCAATATACTTGATAAATGAACTGCAAATCGATAATTCTATCAAAATTTCATACCAACTTCTGCTATGACTTCAGTGTTGTAGAACAACAAATGATTACTTTTTTATCGTTTTAGAGGAAATTACAGATCTCTTTGGATGGGAGTTTTGTGGGCATTGCCATCAGGGACTGGAGTGGCTGTTGCTTTATTGCAAGGAAGTAATGGTCCGTTGATAGGAGTCGCAATATCCGCCTCGCTTTTACCACCGGTCGTTAATTGCGTACGTAACTTTCGACATATCGTAATGTTTTTTTTTTGTAAGAACAGGGCAACGTTAATTTGGTGACAAAAGGCCTAATTAAATTTTTTTTTTTTTACTACGGGTAAAAAACGGTGACCTTCTTCGATTTTTTTGACTTTTTAAGATGGTTTTATACATGTAAAAAGAAATTTTCAGCTAAATTTTTAGTTCGTTATCTCCACCCATTTCAAAGTTAATGTTACTTAATACGGGTTTTTTTTTAAATTTCTAACGCTCTTTCTAAATGAAAATTAAAAAACGGATAAATAATTTTTTTCAATGCTTTTTCAGCTATTTTTAGTCAAAAAATTGGTTTTTCGTTGAATGAGACACTTTCGATTTTTTTCAAAAAAAATTAAAAAATTCTACATTAAAAAACAAAATTTTTGAGCCGCGTTGCAAGATGCGCTTCAAATAACTTCTAGTGAAAAAAATTTTTAAAACTTATTTTTTCCTGTCATTTTGATTTATTTTTTTTCTGAGATCACGTAATTCCTTCGATCAGTCTGAAAATACATCATTTTCCTCTTACATTTTACATCTTACTTGATTCACTATCATTATAGACTTTTTCTTTCATTTCTGATTATTTTGAATACTATGCGTTTTTATTTCCGTTGATCTAGAAAGTCTTTTTAAACTAATTGTGTTATCAGTATTTGGTGCGGCAGGATGAATTTGTTGTGTGTTGGGTATGGATTTAGCACTCATAAATCGATTCAATAATCGTTTCTCCGTTGATTTATACTGAGTTTTAGACGAAAATTTAACTTTAGTATGCGGTAAGGGGCCTTGAGATGGTGTAGGTAGGATCGTGAAAAGGATGGCTGCTAGAGCAAGTCTTCAGTTATCTTTCGATCAGCAAATCACAACGACGCAAGAGTTTTATGAATGGACTTCTCGACCGAATAATTCATCGGAAATTGAAATTAATTTGTCGTCTAAAACTGACATGAGTATTAATCAAAGGAGAAAAAATTGTTCAATTCTTTTATGAGTGCTAAATCCATACCCAACACACAAAAAATTTATCCTGCCACACCGAATACTGATAACTGATAAAGCAATTAGTCTAAAAAGACTTTCTAGATTAATGGAAATAAAAACGCATAGTATTCGAAATAATCGGAAATGGAAAGAAAAATCTGTAAGGATGGTGAATCAAGTAAAAGATGCAAAATGTAAGAGAAAAGTTATGTATTTTGAGACTGATAAGAAGAATTACGTGGTTTCAGAAAAAAAAACGGATCAAAATGACAGGGTAAAAAAGTTTAAAAAATTTTTTTGACTAGAAGTTATTTGAAGCCCATTTTGTAACACGGCTCAAAAATTTTGTTTTTTAACGTAGAATTTTTTGGAGAAAAATTGAGTGTCTCATTCAATGAAAAACCAATTTTTTGACTAAAAATCGCTGAAAAGGCGTTGAAAAAAATTATTTTTCCGTTTTTTAATTTTTACTTGGAAAGAGCGTTAAAAATTGAAAAAAATGACCCGTATTAAGTAACATTATCATAATTATAGTCAGAGATATACATTTTCAAGCAAAAATTGACAACTCCGGAATGGGTGGAGATAGTGAGCTAAAAATTTAGCTGAAGACTTCTTTTAACACGCATAAAAACATATTAAAAAATAAAAAAATCGAAGAGGATCACCGTCGCAACGTCGTTGAATTGACATGGCAAATCAACCACTTTCAAACCTGACCCTTTACGAATTGGCTGAAACTTCGTAATTTCGTTTTTCCCTATTGAAGACATTCATGAGAATTTTTTCAAATTTTTTTACGCAACCCAAAAAAATTTATGGATTTTTAAAAAAAAAGGTTTATTTTTTTTTCACACAGCTGTAACTTTATCAAAAATTGACCTATCGGGACGTTTTTTTTCAAAAATTTTGTTTTAGAATGTACTTTTAGAAAAAAAATAGAAAAATAGTTTTCGAAATCCAATTCTATGAAAATTTTTAGTTTTTTGGAAAAAATCATTAATTTTTCGAATTCGGACATTTTTATTTTTTTTTTTATTATCTCGAAAAAAACTTTGATTTATTCTGCAAGTAACCCCGTAAGTTGCTTAGTAGGCCGATTTTTTTTTCTATTTTTTTTATAAAAAAAAACTTTTTTGTTTGTTTTCAATTTTCAACTCCTCTGCATTCAAAATGTTTGTTTCACATCAATATTAATCTTTGTGAATGATTTTAAGATATTTCTTACCTAATTCCTAATCTATTTAAATAGATTTATTTAATAATAATTAAATATTTTATTTTATATTTTAGCAGTAGGACAACTCTAGTCTTTATTTCTGAAATCTTAAAGAACCCTAAGGTGAATATCGGTGATCCTATCTATGTCTATTCATAAATATCTCTAATTTAAAGAACTTTGAGGGTAATTAAACTGTACTCATAAATATGAACGTTCTTAATAACTCCATGTCAAATGATCTCTAATCCAAATTATCTGTAGGCTTAAAGATCTTTATTTTAAAACGTGTCTATTCGAATACATCTTTAATCATATGCATCTCTAAATCTCTTAAATATTCGCAATAAAATTTCTCATCCAATAGAACTCTAATCTTTTACAACTTCATTCCGGTACAACTTAATTTTCACTTATTTCAGAGTTTGTGTAACACAAAGTATTATCTGTAACAATTAAGAAAATTTTTAGAATTGGGCCTTCTTTCACCGAATTAACGTTACGCCGCCCTTAAGAAAGGAGAATAAGCGCGAATGCGCCATTCAAAGCTTCATCAAAAACACCATAAAAATTGTATAATGAAACGAGCAAGATTTTGAATTTGAACTTTCATGGAAAATAGCTCATAAATCATCTTTTACATTGTTAATTCATCTCCAGGGACTTTTTTGGGCTCTTGGCTGTATATGGCTGATATACAGACCAATAAAAATGCCCCACATCAAAGGAGAATCGTACACGGATTTCAACAGCTCATACGTTTACGTCTACACGGATTATTTACCCGTTGAGTTTTTTTGCAACGGTATAATTAGTGCATGTCTTACATTCATTAACGTAATGTGTATTTTCATAACGGCCATTATAGTGTTGAAGGTAAAAGTGAAAAATAATTGAACATAACCATAGATTAGAAAAACACCACATAGGATCGTAAGCATCCGAAAATTCGGCTTTTCAGATCAAAGAAGTCGCAGCGCCATATACATCGACTCCGGAGTTACGAAGATTTTGGGAGCGAGATATCAGACTGGTTCGTGACAAAAATAACTCGAGAGCCAACAGTTCCATTGATTCGAGGTGATATTTTCATTTTCATTGATAAGTCGATAATATTAATTCATCAAACTACTCATTCGTTGGCCTATTTTTAATTATTACTAATTAAATTACTTCCTGGAGATACCTTAAGATTGCAAAGACTGTTCCAGATCTACTTCATAACTGGTTATATCAAAGTACTACTAAAAAGGCACTATGTGTTTTTCTCAAATTTTCAAATTCATAATTTTATAAAATATAGTTTTTTTTCCCAAATTAATATATCTCGGAAACTTTTAGTAACTGAAAAAAATTGTCTTCACATAAAAATTGTAGTTTCGTGTTACCTTCCGAACGTACGACTCGGAATAATTTTAACGTTCTAGTAACGATGATTTTTTACCTAAAAAGAGGGAAATTATTTTTTTATTCAGAAAGAGCCCTGTTTTTCTGGCTGTAAAAATTATAGAGTTTTCCAATATGTCCGACGATATCACAAAAAAATCGCCAGAGTGGCACGGATCGAGGTTCTAGGGTAAAAAAAATGAAATCACAAAAATGAATTTTTTTTTTTAATTTAAAAACAGCACAGTCTTTTTTTGACTGAAAAAATTACAAAGTCTTTCAGTATGTTTGACGATCTCGCGGAAAAATCGCCAGAGTGGTACGGGTCGAGGAAGCGGTATAAAAAAATCAATTTGTGTGATTTCTTTTTTTTTACCCTAGAACCTCGATCCGTGCCACTCGGGCGATTTTTTTGCGATATCGTCAGACATATTGGAAAACTCTGTAATTTTTCCAGCCAAAAAAATGGCTATTTCTGAATAAACAAATAATTCCCCCTTTTTCCGTAAAAAATCATCGTTATACCAGAACGTAAAAATTATTTCGAGTCGTCCACTCGAAAGCTAACACGAAACTACAACTTTTATGTGATAACATTTTTTTCAGTTACTTCAAGCTTCCGAGATACAATTTGTTGAAATAAAACGGTATTTTCTAAAATTATGAATTTAAAAATCTGAAAAAATTCACATACAGTGCTTTTTAGTAGTACTTTGATATAACCACTTATGAGATATATATATGAGATGGTCGAAAAAAAGTGGTCGGTTTGACAGAGAATCCCTCATATATTAGACCCGCCAGAAACTTACATTTCCTCACGATGGGACGAGCGGCAAAAATTCTTAAATTTATCAATATTTTTTTTAATTAAAAAAAAAATCAAAATAAGTAATCTGTTTGAAAAAAGATATTTTTTGCTTTAAATTGAAAAAAATGCAAGACAATCGTTTCTGTGCTTTTTTTCGAAAGTGCTTTCAAAAACTAAAAAACTTTAAAAAAAAGAAACGTCATATAAGGCGTATTTTTGAAAAAATTATATAGCATTTGAATATTGGTATATTAAAATTTTTTTAAATTACGCAACAATGGGCGGAAAGAAAATAAAAAAACTTGAGAAAGTTTCTCACATAATGTAAAAATATAGATTAAAATTAATGAAATCGAAGTGGGTCGAGTCGAAAAGTGGCCGATTTGGCGTGGATTACCCCGTATATTGTTGAGGAAAATTTTCGATCGTAAAACCGGAGCGCCTAATTTTTACAACTCCAGTTTTAACCTTTTCCCGGATGTCTCAGCAAAAAAAAAAAATCATTATCAGAAGCGCATTAGTCAGATTCTCTTATATGGGCGCATTAGTTAGATTCTCTTATATGGGATTTTCATTTTGTTCATCCGACCAATTCTCTACAAATGACGACCACTTCAACTTTAAAAGGGGAAACCGCCCAATCTCGAGTCTAGATAGACGGCCCGTCATGACTTGCTTTGTCAAAATTTTTCTTTTTAATACTCGACGTCAAGACACTGCCGCATCTTAAGACAATACTTCAAAAGCACATATGAAAATTGTTTAACTAATCAGTTCATTGATTTATCTCATGTAGCTTCTACGATGGACTCAGCAAAATGAAACAAAGAGCTCTCGAAAGAACCCTTAACGAAGCTGTACGTGAAGCAATTAACGACGAAACCTTCCGCAAAGTTCAAAGATTGAGTTATGGCCAGCATGGACCAGATGAAGTAAACAATTCAAATATTTCATTCTATTCCCCCCTCCTCTTTCCAATGTATTGGAACTTTTTTCATCTTTTAATCCATTTCAAAATTGCATGGTTGTTTCAAAAACCGTAAATATGTTGTATCGCTTGCCTCGAAAGTTGCTAAGTGCGACAGTCAATCTTTTTACAAAAATTCAAATATTTTAAAATCATTTTAAAGCTTTTGCGATAATGAAAAGAGTTTTATGCGGCAGAAAGAGTTTTTGAAACATTACTCATTTTCCACAAAAACAGGCAGTTAGTGAAGTAACAATATAAATTTTTCATCGTCTCTTTATTTTCATACAATTTATATATATATGAGGCATTCTACGCCATTCCGCCTAGGCCGTGACTCCGACCATTTTTAATTTTCCTCATTTTTTTAAATAAAATAAAACCTTATGGAAGGATTACATAAATTTTTAGATTTATATCTTTTCTTTATCGAGCGTTATAATTTCCAAAAAAATGTAGGTTTTGGAAGTTTTGAAAACCTTTAAAGCCTGATAATTCCTGAACTGACTGAGATATCAACAAATATCACCATACCATTTTTTTGTTTTCAAGAGCACTTTCACTTAAAAATATGAAAAAAATTTTAATTAATAGTCTCAACATTTTTTTTCTTCGAAAGTACCAAATATTTTTTTTAAAGGAGAATGCCATTTTTTTATTTTTTCGAAAAAATTCTCTAAAATCGAGCCATCCATTCTACGATTTTTCGTCTCATCGTGGGCTTTTCCTTGTATGTTTTTTCGAATTCATCATATTTTTTATTAGAGGAATTCCATTATTATGAGCCCAATTAAAGATTTGAACGATATTAATATTTTTAATTCTTCTCGAATAGACCCAAAATATAATAGTAAATATATATTAAGGAAGTTACCCTGTGTGGCAGCCGGATTTTTTGGAGTTTTTTGGCGATTTTTTCAGGGGGCGGAAAAAAAATAGACTTTTGAAATTCGAAGAGTTTATTTATTGGTATCTCAACTCTATGATAGAATTTTCTATTTCTGATATCTCAGGTTAATTCGGTGTACAACTACTCCACAGGAACCCATATGTTTTTCCATGGTGTTCACGATTCCGGGGATCGGTTTATCTGAGATCAAAAAACCAAAGAGCGATTTGATGTGTAAAGCAGTGGCTATTTCCTGAACTAAAACATACAGAAATATTAAAAATTGAAGGCTTTGTTGTGCGCCTTGAAACACCTGATTTCAATTTTCAAAAATGTTTCATAGCTCAATAATCACTAACCGCAAAACAATCGCCAAAAAATTCCAAAAAATCCGGCTGGCACACAGGGTAATTCCCTTATTATATATTTACTATTATATTTTGGACCTTTTCGAGCAGAATTAAAAATATTAATATCGTTCAAATCATTAATCGGGCTTATAATAATGAAATTCCTCCAATAAAAAATATGATTAAATCAAAAAAACATACAAGAAAAAATAAGCCCACGATGAGACTAGTCTTAAAAATTGTAAAATGGATCACTCTATATTAGAGAATTTTTTCGAAAAAAACAAAAAAATGGCATTCATCTTTAAAAAAAAATATTTTGTACTTTAGTTCTTTTGGAAACAAAAAAATGATGTGGTGATATTTGTTCATATCTTAATCAGTTCAGGAATTATTAGGCTTTAAAGGTTGTCAAAACTTCCAAACCCACATTTTTTTAAAAATTATAACGCTCGATAGAGAAAAGATAAAAATCTAAAAATTGGTGTGGATACTCCTTTCATGGGGTACAATTTTATAAAAAAAATGAGGAAAATTAAAAATGGTCGGGGTTACGGCCTAGATGAAATGGTGGGAATGCCTTATATTATATATTTCTACACAAAATAATCTTATTAGGAAAATTCATTTGAATTAGAAATTACTTTTGCTCTTAATGAAAATCAATCTTTTCAAAATAAAAATCACTTTTCAAAATTTTATCAATTACAAAAAGAATTTCCGATGCGAAAGCTTCAATCAAATTGGATTCAACAGATTTTATCTCCCGTAAGCTAATGCAGATACGTGTAAAGCACGCCGCGAAGACTCACCTTCAGAGAAATTCTTGTGGGTCGAAAAGTTCGAGCAAGTTATAATGAACGTTTCTCCTCAAATTGAATCAGAATTGAATCAATACAAATACTCTCCAAAATCAATTTCAATTATGATAACTCTGAAAAGTCATTGACGTGCGTATACGTTCTTCTATGAACAGAGACTATTTTTGTTACCTACACTCAACGAAATCCGAGATTTCTCTGAATACGGCCAAGAATCAAAATACGCGGAAGTGCTTGAACGCCAAGTTTTCAAAAACGCATTGTTCTTTCGTTGACTTATTTCATTAACTTTATAATCTCAGTGAACAATCACGAATATAAAAAATTTCTAGGTCGAAAAATGGAATAATTTTCCATTCGCAGTCTGGAAAAATTATGAATAAATGAAAAAGTCTGTAATGTTCGAAAAAAATTGATGAAATTTCTTCATACAACAACACGAAATCGATTGATTATCCAAATTTCGTTGATTTTTTACGGGCTCGAGCACTAAAGCAACCCACCAATGTACGGCTCATTCAAACTCCAAAATAATAAACGCACGAAGAAAAATTGTATGGATAAATTTCAGGATGATAGAAACACCAGCAAAAACTTTTAAAAAGTGTAAACAAGAACGCTGTGCATTAAACTGCCGTAACCTTTTTAAGAAATTACCACTCGAAATTGTTAACATCACTATAAAAGAAAATCTACATTCATATCTTGCCTTTAATTTATTGGGTCTTTGTACAAATATCGAATGATCGGACTTTAATCAGGCTAAGTACACGGGTGATGTTTATTATTGAGACTTCTTTTAAAAAAATTACAAATTTTTTAAGAAAAACTTAGCGTGCATGGTTTTTTATTTTTATAAGAAAATTTTCTATCGTGAAATCGAAGCACTTTATTTTTACAACTAAAAAAAATAACTAACTTTCGGAAGTCACAGGAAAAAACAAATTTTATCACCAGAAGCGCGTTGATCCCATTGTATTATAGGAGTTTTTTTTTCATCAAACCAATTCTCTACAAATAGTGACCACTTGAACTTTACAAGTCAGAAGAAATCAGGGAATCTCGAGCCGATACGCTGCACGTCTTGCCTTCCCTTTTTGATACTTGGGGTCTAAAAAGTGTCGCGTCTTTAGATAAAATTTTAAGGACTATT
Source organism: Venturia canescens (assembly GCF_019457755.1). Taxonomy (NCBI): domain Eukaryota; kingdom Metazoa; phylum Arthropoda; class Insecta; order Hymenoptera; family Ichneumonidae; genus Venturia; species Venturia canescens. The sequence continues at coordinate 13,308,640 of NC_057431.1, read as the reverse complement.
TCATTCGAATGTTCCGAGTTATCATCGTTTTAATGAAAGTTTAAGGCAAAGATTCATATTGCGATCGGTGACGAGATAAACCGAGCTTCAATCGATGAATTTACTGTTAAAGATAGCTCCGCGTTTGGGGCTTCATCCCGGAGGTTTGGGGGTGGCAGATTCTTCTAGGAAGGACGATTCGACGTTGCACGTTCGTGAAGGGATGAATGGAAAGCCGGCGGAGATGGAGGTCACCGTCGGTGAGAATACGTGCGAGGATCTCGCGGCGCTCGACAGACTCATCAGTTATCTGCTTGCACAGCCCAGCGGTAATTTGGAAAATTGGCGGCGGTCGAGACGAGCAAGCGCCAGGGGCTATCGTCAATTGAGACCGAACGACGAAACCGGCGGAGCCCCTGTTCCCGGTGTAGGTACAACACCGCTATAGAACAAAATAAACATTATTCGGAATCGCGTAATTTTCAACATTGATGGAAATGCATCACGAGGTTCGATCTGCAAAAAAAATATGTAAAATGACAAGTAATAACAAAAACCTTATGAAAATTTAAGCTCGAAAAATTCGTACCGAAAAATTCACCATCGGGATTCTGAACCCGGCCATCCGGCCAACTACGCATTCTTATGTGCCACTCATAAACCTTTGAAAATAGAAGCCAAAAGTTTCATTAAAACAGCGTCGGACATAATTGTTTTTTCCGAGAACATCGTTTCATAATCGGGCGAAAAAAATTTTCGATTGGACTTTTAAAAGTATATATCTTCGGGCAAAAAGAGATCGAAAAAATATCATATTGCAAGAAACTTTCCGAAATCGGAATGAAAAGCTCCAAAATAAATTGACGATCGACTGAAGTTTTTTTTCAAATTTCCCGGAGAATCGAAGAATACCGGAGATTTATTTCCGTTGAAAAAAAAAGAACCAACGCCGCCTACAACAAGGGGAAGAAAGGGTCTGAAAATACATGAATTTCAGGACTTTCTTTGGTTAAGAAATGAGTAAAAACATTTCAAACTTTGGCAAAAAATACTGTTTTTTGTCTAATTTTATTAAACCGTTAATTTAAGAAAGAAAGCAGCGATGCTCATCACTAGTTCATCAACCTTCTCCCCCAAAAACATTCCTGAAATTCATGTATGTTTCCAGATCTTTCACTTGTATCTCTTCTCGTATCCCTTCACGAAGACAGCAGCAATATTTTCTCGATTCCTTATTCGGAATTTTTATTCTCCGAAAAAAAGGATAGTCGAATTTGAAAAATGATTTCTAATGTAATTATGATTATGATTTGAGACCGCGTAAACGATTGTTAAGATTTTAAATATTTCGAGATATCAAAATCCCGAACTTTTCGATATGGAAACAAGTTAATTTGTCACAATTTGATATGAGAAAAAAAAACTATTTTAAAAACCGATGAAAAATCAAAAAATTAGCAACTTTGATCTATAGCGCGAAAAAAAATTCCGAATAATATTTTTTTCGTAAAAACTTATCAATAACGTTATTCGATATTATTCAAACTGGAAATGAATAGAAAAGACACACAATTAATCTGAAATGGCCAAGTTTATTCGTCTTTAGAACGGTTTTCTGGCATAATAAAACGCCCGAATCTATGCTTGAAAGAAATGTTTTCTATAGACTAACAATAAAATAGGTGGGAAATCGTTCAGATTTGTAAATTCATAAAAATAGGGTATATGTACAATAGACTGAGAAAAATAAACAATTTATGAAGCTGCAATTGAAAATCAGCAGCTTCTTGAAAATTCTCTATCATTCTCCATTGTTTAATCCATGATTTTTGAAGTTTGCATCGATAGAACGTAACAAAATACTTTTTTCTCAGTTTTCTCAATGACGCGTATGAGGCAACAAGAAAACTTCAAAAATCGATTTGGTTTATCGGTAGGAAACTGGACAAAAAAAAAGTCCAAACAAGAAAATTTTTAAATTTGGTGAAAAATAAGTAAGAGGATTTCGTGGCGTTTCAACGATGCAAATTTCAATACTATCAGTTATTTTATTGAGATTCTCATGTTCACTCATCGGCTGTTGAGGGCTCAGTGCCGAAATAGCGATCACCAAAATTTCCGATTCCTGGCAGAACATAGAATCTTTCATTGATTTCTGGATCCAGAGCGGACGTGACAATTTTCACACCCGGAAATGCGTACGCGATCGAATGCACGCCCGATTCCGCCATTAACAACGAAACCAGAAGAATATTTTCCTCCGTGACGTCATGATCAAGGAGCACTCGAATTGCCATCATGGCTGCTGCCCCCGTTGCCACAGTTGCGTCCATTAATATGACTCTATAGTCCTTTATGTCCTTGGGTAATCTGAGATAGTAAAGCTAAAGAAAAAAAAACCGAGTAACTTTTTAATTTCTACCAGTTTCTTGTTCGACAGACAAAATTGAAACTAACTCTGCTAAATTCTTGTAGTTCTGTGATTTTCTATCCGTTATCTATAGAAATATATACGAAATTATATATAGAGTATCATGGTGAAAAGTAAAAACTGAATTTAATTGAATATGAATGGCTTTTATCTACTAGAATGATAGGAAAATTCCGTATGTCTAAAATAAGATGGATTCTTCGCGTACCGCGAAAAAATTGACTCTTTTTACTACATTTTTTATGAATACATAAGGGAATAATATTCACCTCGGGCTCATCTGTTTGTAAATTAGTTTGTATAAGTATTTTTCCAATACGAATGTCCTTGCAAACATCGCAGACCGCTTGTTCCATCGTTTCACCAGCTCGGAGTATCGAAACTCCACATATTTTGTCAGTAGCACTTCGTTTCCCATGATAGGGAACACCTTGAGGGGTCTCGACAGTTATTTCCTGAAAAAAATTAATTCATACGTTAAAAAATATTAACGACTAGCAGTTTGATGTTATTGAAAATCTACGTTGCCCGTTATTACGAAAAAGAATATTTTCATTATGATAATTAAAAGATTTCCCTTCTTTTTTGTCAATATCAGATTGATCATGAATTACTTTTTTCCGAATATTTTATATCTCATTCGAATTCTTTCGGATTAGGTTTTCTTTCACTGCATATTGCTTTATCGTCTATTTGTCAAATCGTCTATTTGAATAATATTTTCATTTGAAAAATGATCTTTTTTTAAAATCGCTTACGCTTCAGAGCAACGTAATGTGAGAAGCTACATTATATCACCATGAGCCGAGTGAAGCGTCAAATTCAGAGACATTACAATTCTGCCTCCCTCCCCCTACTCCTGTTTTTTGTCTCCAATTGGCGTGATAAAATCGCAATGATTGCATCAAAGAGTTAGTGTACGAACGGCTACCATCGATCGCCCGTGGAAAGTCTAACTCGATCGGAGCACGGGTTTCAATTGCTTTTAACCACACAAACTCTCATCCAAAAAGTGAAATTCAAACCGCATATCTCGTATTCACTCTTTTATTAAAGTATTAACTGAAATCAAACTTCAGATTGTAACACAGAAAAATAGTTGATTTACTTTGGGAAGACCCAATAATTCTTCAAACTTCACCTACGAGAGATTCGTGTGTAAATAATTCAACTTATCACTCTTTCCATTCATTCGAAGGTTCGTACCAACATCTTTTCATAATTTTCGTAACTTGTTTTCCAGGTGTTTCCGAAAAAGTGAAATTACTCAACGTAGGAATAGTTTGAAATGAGAAATTTAATTTGCAAAAATTTTAATAAAATTTGACGATTTATCAATAAATAATGAGTGAGCAATGAATAGGAATAAATACCTCAAATGGCAAGAGCGAGAGCGCATATTCAATGACGAGTCTGATGAGTCTTTTGGAATAAAATATGAATTCATCCCTGTACGTGTCCTTGTTTCTTATAAAAGTGTGAAGTCCCTTAATCTGTGGTGTGTTCGGAAGTAAATACAGCGATGTTGGCAATGGATGACCGATAAAAGAATGAGCCAATTTCTCGCGCAATTTGAATCCTCTCAATTGCAGTTGCGTGTGAACATGCTGGACGATCAATTCGATCGCGACTTCGTTATCACCTCCACGTGGGACAATTATGTCAGCATGAGCCATCAGAGGAGCAATGTAATAGAAAAACGAGGGTTTTACCATCGTGCAATATTGCTTAAGAACTCCCTCTAAGTCCCGACATCTCTGAGATATGTCCCTTTTTAAACGTCTCGCGAGCCTTACATCCGCATCCGTATCGACAAACACTTTCATATCGCACATCTGATTAAAACAAAAAAAAAAACAAATTTCAAATTCGTTATTTTCCAACGATTTTTCATTTCTTTATTTTGGCAGTATTCATATTACCTTGAGCACTTCGGAGTCGTAGAAAGTGAGAATTCCCTCGAATATTATCACATTCGCACCGTACATCGTTTTCTTCAATAAATAATTCATTGTTTCAATATTTTTCATGAAATTCTCGTGTTGAAAGATCAGGTTGAAATTGATTTGTAAAATCGAGCTAATTTAGAAGAGGTTTAGAAATTCATTTTCAACAAAATTCTTCAACAATTTTTTTTTCATTTATTCTCGATAATTATGGTCATTCGCGTCAATTGTGAATCTTATCAGAACATTTTAATACATCGTTTTATATCACATTTTGTGTGAAGAGGATAATTTTTTTACATTTTTTTAAAACTCATGCTTTATTCAAAAATTCCTGATATAAATGGAAAAAAATTATGATAGAATACAAAAATACGCAAAATCATTAAAAACAAAAAAATGATTGAATATGTTTTTTGAACCAGCAAGTATTAAAATTCTTTCGAAACTTACCGTTCTATTTTCTCTGCTATGTGTTACGAAATTATAGATTGGAACTTCGACCTTACGACCTTCTTTCAATCTTTGAAGAGTCGTTTTAAGTAATTCAAAGTCAAAGGCATCAGGGTGGTCAAAATTGTATTCGTTGCGGGCCGCAAGTTCATGTTGTTTCTCGTTCAATACCTGAGAATTGTTTGATTTTGTGTAAAGCAACAAAATCGTTGGATTATTTCATTGTTTTCACCTTGTAAAATGAATCCATGCTCAAAAGCGTAACCCACGAAACGTCCAGCGATCCAATTATTTTTGTTGCTACAGTTGTTTTGCCTGAAGCACTTCCACCACAAATACCTTGAATATAAAACAAATTTTGTTGTTTCCTATCGACGCTGTACGTATGTCAGGAACAATTGGATTGTCATAGCTTCTATGAAACTATTGAGTCTATTCAAATTCTTTTTTCAAAATTGCATGTCGAACTCTCAAAATCACACAATGAATTGATGAAATTTTTCAATACTAGATATAGTTTGGGCAAGAACAAAGGGAACAAATTTTTCAAGTTACCATGATCGTATAAATGGCAATTTAACTTGCTCGTTTTTGAGACAGAGATTTCTCAATCTATAGCAAACGAGTAGAAATTTATGATGAAAAGAATAAAGAGTTAAAATGAAGATCTCAGTGAAGTTAAACAACGCATGTTGAGATATTACAAATAGAACGATTGCAATGATTTTTACAAATCTGCACACCTATGACAAAAGGCTCCACCTGTTGACCAGCGGAATTGTACCAAGGAGGTCTGCCTGCAGTGTAAATTGTTCTGTTTTTACTTCTGAGGATGGACTCAGCAGATGTTTTTTTACTTGATTGCGAAAGACTGGTTGTCCTTTGTCGCCTCGATCTCGGAGATTTCTGAGAACCTAAGAAAGATTTCTTTAAAGTAGTTTCTTATCTCATTGCACTAGCATTTAAAATGAAAAAAAAAGAATAAATGCAAAAAATGTATTTATTCTTTTTTTAAAGTAATTGAAATACTATAAAACATATGACATTGAAGTTTCCACTAAATGAAGTCCAATTAAATAAACAAGAAAATCAATTTTTCACCACACATGCGCCGAAAGTTCAACTTTTCGAAATTGGAAGGTTGAATTGAATGTTTGGTGCATGTGTGGTGAAAAACAGTATACATTCTACGGGAATGAAATTAGATCACCTCAAACCGCGTACTTATCACCCTCGCCTTCGGCTCGGGTGACAATTCTGCCTGCAGATTAAAGTAGTCTACTTTCCTTCCCTAGGTGTGTAGTATACTATTTATATCTCAAATTTTGTTCCCTCCCTAATTTGCAATTGATAGTTTTCCAATCCAGACAAATGAATCATGAAATAAAAAATTGGAGAATTACAAATATGTTTTTTGTTAATTTGTTGAACTTCAACATTGAAACCTTCAGCGTCATTAAAACATATGGGAAAAGTAAATATTATTCGGCCTGAAATGTCTATATATTTTCTATACAGGATAAAATTGTCTTTATTACAATAATATAAACATGAGAAAAGATTATCCTCAATGAGGGGTAAACGGCACATACTCAAATAGCTTAATCATGATTGGAATAGGCAAATTTTTGGAAGATTTTTGACAGTAAATTTCCAGTTGTGCTGTCAAGATCCTGAGTTTTGACAACGGTTTTTAGTACTATTATTGCTGTTATTGAATTCATATTTATAATTAAAAAAATAAATAGTAATAATACCTGTAGCGGAAGGTGGTCTAGGAGATGGAGGAGTTGGGTTAGCAATATCACTGTGTCCATAATGATCAAGTTCTTGATCGTCCAGAGGAAAGTCAGATTGATCTTCAAAACAGACATCCCCGTCACTAGAAATTGTGATTAGAGACTCAATGTGGAATATTTCAAATAGCACAGACAAAACAACGTCGTAATATATGCGAAAAAAAATGCAATTATTGCTACCTTTCCGAGCTGGCGGAACTCGGAGGTTCAAACTGTTGCATTTTCGCTGCCATTTTAACAAATAATATAACAGATTGAAAATAAACGTAGGCCACGTTTTTTTCGCCGCCTGACAAATTCTGCGTCGGTCTTTTTCTTACTGTAGGCTACTGTAGGCGAAAAACCTACAAAAACCACCACGCTAAACAAGAACCAGCTGTTTGTCAGAGAATTTTTCGTGTTTATTTTTTTATGGTTTACGAGCCTGATTAGCTTTCAAAAAGAACTGAACCAAAATGACTAGTAGAAGCTTCGATTCTTTTGGACAAGACGTTTCATTGGCTCCCGTGCTCATTACGTTCGAAGAACTCGTAGCAGAGCTCGTAGGGACTATAGGCACTATAGGAGTGTTTGAAAAACTTTATGGCTATGGCTTGAATCTGGAAACATCGGCATCCAATTTTTGTTCCCACCGTTGTTTAATTATATCTAAAAATAATTGACTCTAAATATCATTCGGACTTTGAAAGATTTGTAATTCTTTGTTGTTTGACGAAAGGCGTTTTAATCTCTGTTAAAAGTGGTGGGAACCTATTTAAAGAGTTTTGAGGTTAAACTCTGGATTTTCGTTGTGTTTACGTTTTCTTATTTGTTATTTTTCTATTTGTTATTAAATCAACTGGATTTTTTCGAGGAATTTTAAGATTTTATTTATTCCCATCACCTATCAAATCCAAGGTACGTTACCAGATGAATTTTTTTTTCAATTCTATTCATAATTTAATGTCTTTTGCAAACTATTTTCATTTCTGCTTGCGTATTGAAAAACTCTTTCCACTTAAGGTAACTCCTGTACTACATGCTAGTCAAATGAGTGCTAAATTTTCAAAACGCTTTAGACCAAGTTTAATGTACCGATTCAATGTATTGTTAGTGGATTTGTATTACAACATATCTCATTAAAATGTAAAAATATTAAAAACGCTAGTTTTGCAAAAGCATCTACTGATAAATGCAAATTTCCATGCTGACACATTTTCACTAGTATTTTTCAAAGAATTATCTGCGTTTTTTCATCGATTTTATTGCAACAAGTCTCATTTTGTTCGTCAACTGGTCCTCTATGAATCCACCATGTAGTTGTTTTTTTAACTCGATCGTTTCACTGTTGCAGTTAATTGTTCATTAAGTGAAAAAACTTTTTCATTCATAATTTCTCTCACGAATGAGTTTAAAGGAAAATCTACATGGTGAATTCGTAGAGGATCAGTTGAGGAACAAAATGAGACTTGGTGCAATAAAATCGGTTAAAAAATAGAGATGATTCTTTGAAAAATACCTGTGAAAATGTGTCATCATGGAAATTTGCATCTATCAGTTGATAATTTTGCAAAACTATCATTTTAAATATTTTTTCACGTTAATAAGATATGCTTGAATACATATCTACTAACAATAATGTTAATCGGTGCGTTGAACTTGGTCTAAAAGCGTATTGAAAATTTAGCACTCATTTGACTAGCATGCAGTACAGGAGTTACCTTTAAATCGTGATGATCGATGTTTTGATAGAAACATGAGGCAGTCGTATATGGAATGGAGATTATTTTATCAACATGATTCTTAGAAACCAAACGATGCTGTTCTTTCTAACTATCATATCAAGAGAATAGAACGCCATTTTTTAATTTTTTATCTGCAATTTCTATGCTTGTCCAACTATAACATTCTTTTTTAAAAGACATCTTTTCTGCTCAGCCACAAAACTCAAATAATGGAGTTCTTGTAATAATGTACCACTGTTTTGTAAAATTGTATTCTTTCAAGATTCAATTATATTTAGCTTAAATTATCGTGTATTGCATACCTATATTTATTTCATACGTCTCTATTCTTGCACAACTGTATGAACAATTTTTCTACTTTGAAACAATTCTACTTTTTTTAAATATCTTTAATTAATTTGAAAAATTCAACAAAAAATAACATGTACACTTAAATCAGATTCTTCAGACAATTGAATTCAGTATTTGATGGAATAACCCTTATGTATTGTGACAATATTCGAATACGCAAGTTCTCAGAGCTCAGATTGTTGAAAATTGCATTTATTTTTAAATATCATGCAGCCACACACAATTTATCTCATCACTGTGCACTTTGGTTTTTCAATGTATTTTTTGCAAATACTAGCAGCCAAAGAGAATAATTTTGGAATAGTAATAAGTAAAAAATGAGATCCGCCAGAATAGAGTTATAAAAGATCTCTGTTTTGTGAATAGTGAATAGTGAAATAGTGAATTGTTAAAATGAAGATGATTTCGAATGCAACAAATTTTGGAGCAGAGATATTTTCGAATCATTATTAAGAATGAGTTTTCTCAGAGACAGCTTTGTCCAACAGCACATTTTTTCATAAATTTATTTAAGAATTAATAAACTTATTATCAAATATAGACATTTCTTGATGAATTTTAAATTACCATGTTTTAGTTGTGTTTCCATTCAGTTGAGAAATGTTTTTTAAGCTGCATGTCTTGTTACTTTTTGAGCGAGATTCTAATTTAAAAAAAAAATGTGTGGGGTTTTTCTTGTTACAGACAATGGCAAAACCAATCGTTTTCGTGACTGGAAATGCAAAAAAATTAGAAGAGGTCGTATCAATATTGGGGAAGAATTTTCCTCGTGTGGTTATCAACAAAAAGATAGATTTGCCAGAGTATCAAGGGGATGCGGATGATATAAGCATTGCAAAATGTCGTGCAGCATATGAAGTTGTAAAAGGTCCAGTCATCGTCGAGGATACTTGTCTATGTTTCAACGCAATGAACGGTCTTCCGGGTCCTTACATTAAATGGTTCTTGGAAAAACTAGGGCCCGAAGGACTGCACAAAATGCTTGATGGTTGGAAAGATAAAGGTGCTGAGGCAATATGCACGTTTGCATACACGAGCGGAGATGCAGATGAATCGGTCATCCTTTTCAAAGGTTGTACAAAAGGAACAATTGTTAGTCCAAAAGGTCCTCGTGACTTTGGCTGGGATCCCGTTTTTCTTCCGGACGGTTACAACCAAACTTATGCCGAATTACCAAAATCGGTGAAAAATCAAATTTCACACAGACACAGAGCATTAAAAAAACTGAAGGAATATTTTATCGGCAAAGAAAATTTTGTACATAGCAATTCATTTTAAACAGATTATATCTCTGTTGTACCATAATTAAATACTTATTCTCTAACGCGTTATATGTATTAACGAAAAATTTATTCAATCCTTCGTTCCTGCGGTTAATAAAACGTTTCATTTTTTTCTCGTTTTATCCTTGTCTTTATTGTTCTCATTTTTATCAGTAATAACTCTTGGAAATCTCTATTGGTGGTCATCTTGCATAGACGCTTCATTCATTGTTGTGAGGTGGACAAACATCTGTATAAGACTATCATGTCATTCTTTTTTTTTAAACTTTCTTGAAACATGAGTATTTGGGTCGCAATACAATGAATATATCAGACAGTATTACTCGGGACTACAATCGAAATATTTTCCGAATTAAGACTCAAATTTGAACTAAAAATCTTAGTGTAAAAAATACTAGTGTCCTAAAAACTCGAAATTTCCATGCCTTTAACCATAAAAATTTGCAAGTGAAAAATCTAAAAAGTTCACCCTTAACCCTTATTATTCACCTCTTGGCACGTAGCGAGTTCATTTTATTTCGATGAAAGCATCTGGTGCCCTAAAAAACATACATTTTTTATGTAATATAGTATAAACATTTTTCATTGAAAAATCCAACAATTTCACCCCTTTCAATGGCAGCAAGGTAAAAATTGAGTTCAGAAATGGAATCAGTGACCCAATTTTATCGGTGTATACCAATTTTTATAGCACAGTGTGACCTAAACCCGCACTTTACGCACACTTTTCCGTGACTTAAATAACCCTTTTTTACACCGTGTGAAAATCAATCGATTAACTTCACAGATGCATAAAAGATATAAGAAAAAATTTTCAATTGTCATTTGAAGCTTGAAAATTCACAGCGAACAAATGACAGGGAGGGACAGATTAGCGATTCTCCTGAAAACAGGTTCATGTTGTAGAAAAAATAACAATGAAATCAAGACGAAACGATTACCTATAGTTTGTTGTGCGAAAATTATAACGTTCGTTCGGAAATGAACAGTTCGGAAAGTGAATTTAGTAAATATGGCATCAATGAAATTGTTTCGGACACCATAAAAGAAATAGCGAAATCGGTGACTTTAAATTTGTTGCCCACTAAATCAAAAAAATTATATACAGCCGCGTATAACGCATTTAAGAAATGGCGCAAGGAGAATAGATCCAATTCTTTTTGCGAAGACGTAATCTTGGCATACTTTGCGCATTTGTCGACAAAATACGCCCCACCGAGTTTATGGGCAACATATTCAATATATTTATGCGAAAAAGTAAATAAAACTTAAATTATATACATTCTCAAATTAATGTAGTAACTTGAAGTATTCATTGTTAAAAATGATTTTCAGGTATTTTCAGAATTTTACCGATGAGAAGGTGCCTAAACCGAATTATATTTTTAATAATTGTAATATAACCATAAATGGCCTTAGCGGCAGTCTTACATAATAGTTGCAATGTCAAACGAACATGCACGACTCGGGATAAGACCGTTCAAACCGACGAAAGCGGTTGAAAAAAATCATTTGAATTTGTTGAATTATAATTAAATGAGTTTCAATTGTATGAGTTTAAAAAATTGATATAAATCCCCTTGTATCACCTACTTTTATGTCTATTATTAAATAAACATATATGAATCGTCAAAACTATCATTATGGTGTACCAGTTTTTCGTTTATTTTTTGTTCAGTGCTTAACTTGCGGCGTGTATTGAGATTATTATTGTATGATATTTTATCGCTACTTTAAAAATTATATACGATAAAATAGTATACATCAGCATACAACAGAATAAATGTACGTGTATCAAACAAATGTATTCTGGTTTCTTCAATCAAATCTTAAAAAAAAAATAAATTCCAAATTGATACAAAAAAAAGGCGAGTTGATGTTACACGACACAACATATATTGATAGTGTATGTGTTACTTTTAAAATAGTAATTTCATCCCTCGGGGCGGGGGGGCGCCCCCGAACCCCCCCTTACGCCACCCCTCGCCGACCGCGCGTCCAGGGCTGGTTTATGTCACACTGCTATAAAATAGTATACGATACTATTATCGGAGTCGGTTAAAAATTAAAAACGCTATTTCAATATATGGAGAATGTACACATATGGTACATTACCAAAATGGGTCCGACTTTTTTTTCTACATATATGATACAATACCAGTCAACCGATTAATAAACGTAACTTATTTTTTCAAGATCTGCGGTAGCTAATCGAGACGAATACATTTTCATGCTGAAGATATGATTGCCTCAATTCCTTAACTGTATAAAGACCGCATATTTCAATCTGATTTTTGGAAATTGACACTTCGCAAAAAATTTAATTTCTTTATACCTCGATTGAAAGTATGTAGATCCGGAACCAATTTCAAAGCCGAAAGTCTAAGATTTGTATACTGTCAAAACTTCACTCGCGTTATTTGTCACAGCGGGAGGAAATAGTATATTACGACCCAAGGCTTGAAAGTTGAATTTCCTGGCGTGTGTGATTCAGCTTATTAGATTCAGCTTGAATATATTTGGAATGCCAAGTTTAACCAATTTTGGAATGTAGTTTAACTAAACTTTTTCATCATTTTATCATGGCATAGATTTTCAATTGGTCAGCAATTCCAGCTGTTTATTTTCTTCGTGGAATTGATTTGTAATTGTCCACATCAGCATCAATATGTTATAGAATAAAATATAGTTTTGCAAAATTCAAATCCCATAAATTTTAATAAGATATAAATAATTCTATAGTTTCTAATTTTTTTTTTCAACAATCAACCACATCACGAATTATGAGGGAACAGACGCTTTGATTCGACCTTGGAAACACACGTTGCCGTATTTATAATCAGGAGTATATATGTCACTTATACTACAGAAATAAATTTTTCGATTGAAGCGAAATTAATTTTGCTGCAACTGCTTATGGCAAAGGACTATACGTTGGGGATTTGCTTCAAAAGAGTGGGTTATAACGCAAGAATAGTTAGTTATCAAAAAATCGTTGAATTAGCATCCCAAAGAAATGGATTTCGAACTCTTTTAAACCTTTCAAATCTAGAGTCGTGGCAGCGACTCTGAGACAAGTACATTTATGTTATGACTAGTTGCTGCCAGAGACTCTTTACCGGAGCGATAGCGTTTCCAATTGTTTTCGAAAATTTTCAAAATTTGTTTCTTCAATAATTAATTAATTATAGCATTCCGGAGAATATTATAAATTGACATATTTTTTATTTTTATAATGACCGGGATATTATAATTGTTATTATAGCGGGGATCTTTTTTGAATTATAAAGAAACATTGAAAAATTCGAAAAAATAGAAAGAAAAATGAGCTCGCGAGGGTAGGGGTGGACTAGTTGAAAATATCATAAATCACATAACCCACTCTATTTTAGAGGATTTATTTAAACAAAGAAAAAAACATTTCGAGGAAATATTTTCACTTTAGAAGTGAGAAACGTTAATGATGGCACTTTAAAATATTTTTCAATATTTTTTTTAACAGAAGTATTTTATCAAATGAAAAAAAAAGTTTACTGACATTCCTCGCGACATTTTAATTACTTTAGAAGTGATTGGTATTTCAACGATTTCAGAATTTCTAGATTCTAAATTTGTTTGAAAATGATACTTTCAAAATAGAAAAGATAAAAGACTAAAAATGAATATGAGTTTTCTCCCTATAGGTTCAATATTGTAAGAACAAATTTAAGATCATTTCTTACGTTTATATGAGCATATCTTCAAAACAATCACGTTGCAAATGTAAAATTAGATTACCACAAATCATATAATTTAACTCGTTGGAAATTTTCATCAAAGTTCCTAGACATTCGAATAAAAAAAAAATCAATACTGTATTGGAATATGAGTAAAAATAATCCATCAGCATAGTAATAAAACTTGATATTAAATAATACACATGAGAGCGCGCTCGCAGTCCTATAAGTTTGTTTATAAAACGAATATACAGATCAAGAAAGAGGTCGACACGAGGCCCTTTGTCGTTAGAGTTAGAGTCACTTTTTCGACCACTGCAACGCTCAGTTAATCGATAGATCTCTTAGAGTAAAGTTCATTGAATAAAATATACAATTGCTATGCTTAAACTTTGTGTCATTTATTTTGAAACCTGCTTCCATAAACCAATATACTGCAATTGTAGGATCATTATTGGATGCCATACTCTCTTATCCCACCGCTATCAGAATCTGGGGGATTTCTGAATTGCGTTATCTTTTACTGGTGCTTTGGAAAAGTACTTTATTTCGTCTTCATGTGTATCGCCAAAAACATATATAGCTGATCATGTTTTTTTTTGTAATTTCTTCCTGTATATAGCTTTACGGGTCTTTTACAAGTTTTCTTATCACATCAACTTTATGCATTTACTGATGAGTCAAAGAAAACAGAAAAACCTCTAGCCAATATAGAGAGCTATATTATAATACTTGGCGTCGAGCCGCTACCGTGTCTCTTTTGATATTTAGTTTCGATACAGGTCTGAGCCATCAAGAGATCATCTTACACCAAGTTATTGATGCACACAGACGTGTTTTCATGTACTCCGACCACGGACTCCGACTCTATTCCGCACAGGCATCAAAAGATGTTCCGGATTCCCCCACAGCGTTTTTGCATCAAAACGACCCCCGCGTCCCTGCGCCGGAACGTCCGGCGGCCGAAACGTCTCGCCGCGCACCTATACGCGTTCTCGCGCCCAAATGTGACTCACCCTGAATTATCTTATTATCCGCGATTTTTAGAAAATTATGTTCGTCGGAAATTTTAATTATATCGGAAGTTTCCACGGAATTTCGATTGTTTTCATATCTCTTTGTTTAATAACTAGATATTTCAACTTTCATAGAAAGAATCTATAAACAACAGGGTGTCTGTTGTTCACTAAGTTGGTTTTTTTTGCGACGCCTCCTAAACTTTTTATGACCTAAAAAAAAATATCATCCGAAAATACGCATCGCCATACGCCGATATGCCAAAGACATTTCTCGTTTAAATAAAATAGAATTTTGTCACTTAATTCAAGTCAATATATAGCAATAAAAGACAATTTTTTGCTGGGAATTGAACGCTTTACGTAAAAGATCTCTTATTCTTCGATAAATTCATTCCTTCAAAAGTTGTTCCAAGGTTAAAAGTGAAATTGTAGCGAGTTTTCAGATTTTTTTTTATGGCAGCACTATTATCATTATTTAGATAAAAAATTTATCAGAAAAAAGTACATTTTTAAAAATATCTGGTTTTGACTATATGATAGCAAAAGTTTTTGGAAAATGAAAAATTTGATTTTGACATTGCACCTATTTGGTACTAGTTTGAATTTGTTTTTAACGATTACGTTGTGTCACATAATCAATTAATAAAATTCATCAAATCTTACAAACTCAGATATTCCCTTTCCGTGCAGTAAATGATCCAAAAATTATCCACGCAATTATTTCAGCATTATTAATTCCGCAAGCGCACTAAACTATGCTCTGCCGGCATTGAATTTTCGAATGGAAAATTCATTGTTTCATGGATTTTGCAAAATTTTGAAAAAAAGTTTCATGTTTGGTTACCATCAGCGTATAATCATAGAACTCAGTGAAACCCTATGTGATACTCATGTAGTCGAAAAAACAAATGCCGCACGGTAATTTATAAGAAGTTATTCGATCCATTTCGATATTTTCAACACAAAAAGTTAACAATTGCAAATTTTCAAACCTCTATAACTTAAAAACGGCTCGACAGAAAAATTTGAAAAAAATCATGAAAGCTTACAGTGACACGTACTTTTGAAAAGCAATGACCATTATGCATAATTCAGACTCTCCGGCAAAAATTAATTCCATAATTGGTGGAATAATCCATATATCTGTATGTTGCGAAAAAGTTTTACTTCAGTTGTGTGAGCACACTCACTTTTTTTCCTTTACAATATAATTACAGATTTGTATTTTTTTTTGAATATAATGTTCTTTCATGGTTTGTGATAGTTTTTCTTAATTGTTTTGTTGAAATTATTTACAGTTGGTTTCGTAATTTTTTTTTATATACCATTATGTTTTGAATTTTTTTCATTCGTCATCCGATGTACTCGTCACTTTTGCATTTATTTGACAACGTTTTGTTCTTTTGAACCAAACGTTTTTCATGCATTACCAAGATTCAGCAGTTTCATTTTTTTTTATTCATTACGTTTGAAATAGTATTTTTATAACCTTTAGTAATGAATTGCTCATTTGAAGCAAGTTTCGAGAGAATAGATCGAACAACTTCTTGTGAATCATCGTACATTTGTTTTTTGGACTACATGAGTATCACATAGGGTTTCACTGAGACTACTGTCCAGATGACATAAAACATAAATGTATTTGTCTCCAATTTTCAACACCATTCATGCTTAGGATTTGATTTGACTACTTTTTGTGCACTGTGAACTTGAAAAAATTTTACAGGATATTGGAAAATCTAATTCATGTTACGACATAATATACATAATATTCTGTTTTTGTTAATTTATTTTTTTGTTCGTTCCAAGAAATACACACTACATGAGTAACATATGTAGGGTTTTTTTTATTGAGACTACCGTTCAGCAGGTGTAATGATTATCATGCATCAGAGTGTACTCGGGAAAAGACATTTATTGAAAAAATTTATTTAAAATTATTCCCTGCTTCGTCGAAAGAGAAATTGAAAAAAAGGAAATAAAAATTTTTAATCAAATTACGGCTAATTTATTTCGAATTTGAAAAAATTGCAACGAATTATAAATTTTAATGTTAAGATCAAGTCGTTTAATAACGACAGGATTTCAAAAACTAAAGCACTTGAATCCTTTTTTCAGATAATGCTATATTCATCGATTGGAATAATGAAATCCAATTTGAGGGAGTTACCCCGTGTGGCAGTCGGATTTTGTGGGGTTTTTTAGCGATTTTTTTGCGGCGAGGAAAAAAAATATAGATTTTTGAAATTTCAAGGGTTTACTTAATGGTATTTCAACTCTTTGGTAGAATTTTTTAACGCTGATACCTCGGGTAGATTTAGTGTAAAGGTACTCCACAGGAACCCATATGTTTCTTCATGGTCTCCACGATTGCGGTGAATAGGTTTATCTGACAATGAAATCAAAAATCCAAGGAATGTTTTGATTTGTAAAGCAGTGGCTGTCGCTTGAACTAAAATCATACAGAAATATTCAAAACTGAAGGATTTTTGCGCTTTAAAACACCTGATTTCAATTTTCCAGTATGTTGCATAGCTCAATAATCCTTCAATTTTTAATATTTACGTACACACACGGAGACATATTTTTTTTCAAACTTGAATTTTACTTTGTTGGAATTGCAGTGAAAACTCTTCGTGAATATCAATTTAGTTTTGTTTATGAAAAAAAATTCCACCAATATAAAAAAAAAACTGATTTCTTCAGTTTCGATTTGTCAATAGAAATTTTGTAATCAAGCATTTTTGAATAGTCTGTCATGCGTTTACTTCTTTTCTATATTTTTGTAGTCCCTTGCTCTCATTCGTCACTCCTGTTTTGGGTTATTTTATTTATATTCTCCAAAACATTGACAAGTCTGATGATACAATCAGAGGGAGCTGATGAGAAAGAGCAGAAGCATGGATTTTTTTTCTAATATTTCAGAATCTAGACTACATGTGAAGATATATATAGAAAAAATCTCTAACCTTTCTAAATATTTTATGCCATCAATCCAAACGTTGTTGACAATTTTCGGTTTATTTTGCATCACACAACACTCTTGGATTCCTCGGCCTTTATTTCTCTTTTATTCTTATTTTCACTTTTTTCTCACCACTTCCACTAAAACATTGTCTTGCTTTTATCTATTTTTCATAGAACTGAAAAAGAATTAGGACAGTATCGGCGAACTGTCACATTCGCAATCTTTGCATTTGTAAATACTCATTAGCATTTAGTAAACAACATACCATACGTCAATATCATCACAGAAATATATATAGGTTAGGGTGGCGCAAAAAAATCGACTATTTTTTTTTTTAGGGTCTCCTATGAAAATATGTTAATTTATCGTGTTTCAAGAGCCCCCTCCAAAAATCAGCTCAAAAAAATTTTCCTTAAAGGTCGCTCAAGATTTTTTAAAATTCCAAAAATAGTCAAAATTTGACTTTTTTTATTTAAATTTTTTTTTTGCTCAATACAGCGAAATTTTGTACCGAAAAAACCAATGAGTTTCGGAAATTTTCAACTCAAAATATTCATTTTAAAAGGTCGCTCAAAATTCATTTTAATTTTTATATACTTAAATTTTATTGTTTCGAGCGACCTGTACATATTCATATTGATTATGAATTTGATTTTTGAGTTCCAATTAGTAGGATAATCGATTAAAATGCACTACGAAACGGAGGAAAAATCGTATATAACAATGTAGGAAATAGACCAGAAACACGGAAATTTTTTTACCGGCGTACCAAACCGTGTTTGAGCCTGCGCTATTTTTGCTTTCATTAATTATAAAGTACTTGTTCGCAAACAACAATTCGAAATATTTTTGTTGGTAAAATCTACTTGATAATTATTAAAACAAATTGTTCAAAACATCACTCAGTATTTCACCAAATTCACTCATTATGAGAGTCAATAAATGTTTTGATTAAACAGACATGCTCTATTCATACTTAAATTTTCTCTGCTAACTAGTTCTCGTAATTGTTTAAATTGTTTAAATAAAAATATCGACCTATTGTAAAATCATACCTTGTTACGTCAGATTTTTCCTCCATTTCATTGTGTATTTCTAACCATTATCTTACTTATTGAAAGTGAAAATTAAAATGAATAATCAATATAAATATTTAAAGGTCTCTCGAAGCATCGAAAGCAAAGCATATAAAAGATGTAATTAATTATGAGCGACCTTTTAAAATGAATATTTTGATTTAAAAATTTCAGAAACTCATTGGTTTTTTCTGGACAATATTTCGGTGTATCGAGCAAAAAAATTTTTTAAATAAAAAAATTCAAATTTCGACTATTTTTGGAATTTTTGAAAAACTTGAGCGACCTTTAAATATTTTTTTGTTGACTTGATTTTTGGAGGGGGCTCTTGAAACATGATAAATTAACATATTTTCATAGGAGACGCTGAAAAAAAAAATATTCGATTTTTTTGCGCCACCATAATATAGGTATATTCGTATTATGGCACCAGAAAAAAATAGGTGTATAAAAGTATTATGGTGCCAGATTTGTCACTAAATAAAAAACAAATAAACATCAAAAATGTGTGCGAAAATCCGACCCATTTTTTGATCCTTTCATAAAAGAAGAGTTGTCACGAAATCTCGAAGTGCGAGTTATTTTTGAAGCTGCTGTAAACGTACTTTGATTGGTTGTCGATGTTGTGCTTGGAGTTCGTTCATGTGCGTATTTCGGGAGCAGTACGTTTTGGCGCCGCCGTTTGGGCGCAAGGACGTTTTGGCGCGGAGATGTTTCAACGCGAGGACATTCTAGCACGAGACGATTTTGGTCCTCGCGTTATAACGAAAACGGCCGCGCCAAAACGGCGGCACCAAAACGGCGGCGCCAAAACGTAACGTACCCGCGTATTTCAGATCGTATAAAAAAGGAGGAAACAATTGCAACACATTCGATCGTGATCGTGTCAGATAAATTTATTTAGCGACATAAGAGTGAAGTGATGGAGTAATTTAGTAAGAGTGATCTTACGCAATTACTATTCGACTGTAGGTACCGTAATTTTTGCAATGAACTATTCGAAACAATAGTCCTGAGTAATGTTTTTATTTAAAAAGTGTTAAAACAATTAAAGATAAGCGCGCGCTTGTGCAATTAAAAATAAATAACTAATATCTCTTCAACGCGTTGAGCTACAGAGTTCGAAGAGGTCGCAATCAAAATCTGAAATACTATAGTTAATTAATTTTATTAAAGAAACAAATTTTGAAAATTTTCTAAAACAATTGAAAACGCTATCGCTCCGGTACTCTAGTACCTATCTAGTTGCTGCCGCGACTCTAGATTACTCCGAAACTAACAAGCGGATCGTTTTTTTTCGTCAGTCAGCAGAAGCGCGTTATCGGAACCCACACTTGGAGCCCTGTTGTCTAGAAATCTAAGCTAAATTGAAAAAAATTATCATTTACAAATACTTCTCAAAAAAATTATCCAGGAGATACCGACTTCGTCAAATTTCAATTCACCGAAATTCCATCTCTCAAATTATTTGAATAAAAAATATTTGACTTGTGTATTTGGAACGTATACTAAAATTGAAATTTCAAACGAAAATGAGCGTATTGGCACACGCGAACAAGGACATACGTGGCACTGAAAGTCGATCATCCGGTTTGCCTTTTTCAGTGAGCACGGAGACATACGAAAGGACTTATGATCCTTTGTATAATCAATAGAAATCCCTAGAAAACATCCACAATTGGCTCAACATCGGCCAAGTGAGGCTCAGAGTTGGCCAATGTTGAGCCCATTGTCAATGTTTTCTATAGGGATGGTGTATTCATTTCCACTGCTTTTTCAACATTGGATGTTTTCACCGCTGGAGAGTTGCATTCACATTGAACTACCCAGAGATAAAAGTCGTTAGACATAGTTTTTTCGTAATGTAACTCGATTATCAATTTTCACCGCTTTTTCATGCGAGATTCCAACAGCTTGTACTTTTGTTGGAGAGCTTAGCAGGTTATTGCCCATTTGATCCCTTATAATTTTTAGCACATACACACACGCGCACGTACTATTTTAAAACTACTTCAAAATTTTTACGTTATTCACGGGGAGCGGGGGCCCCCCCGAATCCCCCGCTAAGGGCTCTGACCCTCCCCCCCCCCCGCCCCGCTCGGGGCTTTGCCCCCGGCGACCCGGTTGCCGGCGTTTAAATTCTATATGCCTATTAGGGTGGTCCTTATATTTGGGGTTGAAATTTTTTTTCTCAAATTCCCCCCCTGGTTCGATTCTAAATCACTAAAAAAGACACCACAACAAAGCTGTGGTCAGTGGGATGATGGGAAAAGATGCCGGCAAGCCCGGTTGTAGTTTCTACTTCAGTCAAATTTATGTTTGCTTTATCTTTGGCTGCTATTCTTTTTTTATGTATAAATCACGTCGAGTCATCCAAGTGTGCTCGAAACCCTTGTCAATCGTCATTAAGAACAACCATTCAAGTATTTATTTAACATATAGTCATTGCAAATTCGAACTACAACATTTTCCCGTATGCCCAGGAATAAATCATCAGATGATTTTTTATTCTTTGCTCCTGAATTTCGACAATAGACAACTTTTCTATAGTTTTTCTATTCGTCGAGAGAATTATATTTTCTAAAATTTCTAGATCATTACTTCCTCTGATATTTTCTTCATGACCTAGAGGTAAACGGTTCTATTTGCATGCTATTACTGAATTTATATATCTGTCTTTTTCGGGATCCATTTCTCAAGAACAGCCTTTTTTGAGGGCCGATGAAACGAAGTAATCTTGTTTCGTAGGCTTATGTCAGCTTGTCAGTGTTTTGATGTGAATTCTTACATCTGAGGAATTTTTTTATAACGTGATAGTCAGGCGCTATGTTGAGAGACACGGAATAAAAGAACTGTTTTGACAATTTGTCAAAAGTAAGTCGAATGCAACGCCGAAAGAGTTTTGATGAATAATTCGCAATAAGATGCAATTCCTGAACCATCGGATGATCTATATCAGCATTTTATATGAAAACTATTTAAAGAATAATGATTATATAAGAAGATTAATATTTGAGGATAGGATTTGTAGTTAAGATGGCTTGGGCTATACCGAGAAAACTTAAAAGATATCAGGAAGAATATCGTATTAGCTGGACACTGTGCCACGAGACATGGTATTCGGAGCGGCGTCGGCTTTCCCAGGGAAGTGTGATAGTTGGACTCTATGCGGCAGTGACTATAATAGGAAAACACGCAGAGATTACAAAAGGAAGAAAGATTCGAATAAAATGACAAATAACCGGCCCCAGCAGAAAAACATCACTTTTATATAAAATGTCTTTTTTTCAATCGATTCGGACTTGCCGGCACCATTTCCCATCATCTCACTAACTTCAGCTTTTTCGTGGTGTCTTTTTTAATGATTTGGAATCGAACCAGGGGGGGAATTTGAAAAAAAATGTTAACCTCAAATAAGGACCACCCTAATGCCTATGGTGTGCTTTAATTTTATTGTCATTTTTTCGCATCACTAGTAAGAACTGTGCTGTATTAGCAAAATATTTATGAAAAATGAAGAGAACACACTATATAGATATACTCTATAACCCTAAAAACTGACTTCAAAAATTAAATATCTCTACAAATATTACGATGCGCCGAATATCCTTTTATCGGGTCTCTTGCGAAGTTATTTTTTGGATAAACGGTTTCGAATTTATAACTCCTACCGTTAATAACTTTCGAAACAATAATATTATCGTAAATTGCTACGCATTTCGGCAAGTAATAAAGTTTTAATTCATTAATTATAACATTTACGGCGACCTTTTATAATCTCGAAGCGTGACTAATTCTTAAAGCTTACCAATCTGTTCAAAATTTTGATTTATCATACTAAAATGTGTTTGTTAGTTCTCTATTTATTTTCTGTTTATTTTCCATTTATCGAAATTTTTTCTTGACCATTTTTGCTATAATACTGTCAAAATCAGATATTTTTTGTAACGAACAATTCATTTTTAACTAAAAGATAATAATATTGCCGGCAAAGTAAAAAAATCTGATTAGTTCAGCTTTAACTTGAAGTAACTTTTAAAGCAGGGAATTCATCAGAAAATCATGAGATATTTTTTGTAGAGCCTCCAATTTTCTTCGAAACATCATGTTTTTTATTGCTATATATATACCCTAGGGAAAAAAAAGGTTGGGACAAGTACATTGATGGTCCCTCGTTTGCTGATAATTCCACCCATAAAAAAAACTTTAAACAAAATTTTTTTTTAATTGTAAAAAAAAATTATTTCATAAAAAAAAATACAGAACAATTCGAAAAAAATTTTACAAATCTTGAAAAAACGTTATGTTAAAAAAAAACTAATCTGCATCTATTTTTTAAAGTGTCAAAAGAATCAAATAACAAGTAAAAAATAATAAACCGAAAAATCGCGCTTGAAATCATTTTGGAAACCGATGCCTCATTCTTCTTATGAGATTCGAACAGCTAAATCAACTGAAAAAAATTCCATCTAATTTACGTGCGGCATTAAAATTTATTATATTAATTCGAGGCCAAGTATTTTCTAATGAATTGAAAAAAGTTACCATTTGAATTACGTGCAGCACTAAAATTTGTGATATCAATCGGTGGACAAGTATTTTATTAGTAACTCCAAATTTTGACATTATTGAATTGTTCTAAGAAGCTTTCAAATCCAAAAGAATCACATGCAAGCTAGTCATTTCTTACTCTATGGTGGCAGAGACTTATAAGAAAATCGATTCTTCTCAGACTTTCAGGATCCTCTGGTATTATTCACAAAATTCGACGTCGATTGGATCGATACAAATTATGTTTAAATATGTGTTAAAAGTACTTATCCGGCCCATCACTTTCCGTTTAAATTGTTTATCCAAATAAAAGTCAGAGCTTGTCTAGAACTGATGGATCACAAGCATTCATGCAGAGGGAATTGAGAGAATTATCTTCAAGTAATTTTTACTTAATTGCACTAATTTAATAAAAAACGGAAACAAATTATTCCGCAATATAGAAGGGATATTATTGTGCATCGATAAATGAAAAAAATTGTACATAATGTATATGTTTACATTCGATTTTTACGGGCAATTTTTACTTCCCACTTATTCTTCCAGCGAACGAGTTCCATTCGGAATAAGAACTAACCTATACTATTATTAAAAACATAAAATTAATAATGAATCGCATTTCAACAAACTTTTAACGAGATTCTGCCGTGCCATTTCGTTTTTTTATGATTGATTCTTTATTGAATGAATAGTGATGGGCCGGACAAGTACTTTTAACACATATTTAAACATAATTTGTATCGATCCAATCGACGTCGAATTTTGTGAATAATACCAGAGGATCCTGAAAGTCTGAGAAGAATCGATTTTCTTATAAGTCTCTGCCACCATAGAGTAAGAAATGACTAGCTTGCATGTGATTCTTTTGGATTTGAAAGCTTCTTAGAACAATTCAATAATGTCAAAATTTGGAGTTACTAATAAAATACTTGTCCACCGATTGATATCACAAATTTTAGTGCTGCACGTAATTCAAATGGTAACTTTTTTCAATTCATTAGAAAATACTTGGCCTCGAATTAATATAATAAATTTTAATGCCGCACGTAAATTAGATGGAATTTTTTTCAGTTGATTTAGCTGTTCGAATCTCATAAGAAGAATGAGGCATCGGTTTCCAAAATGATTTCAAGCGCGATTTTTCGGTTTATTATTTTTTACTTGTTATTTGATTCTTTTGACACTTTAAAAAATAGATGCAGATTAGTTTTTTTTTAACATAACGTTTTTTCAAGATTTGTAAAATTTTTTTCGAATTGTTCTGTATTTTTTTTTATGAAATAATTTTTTTTTACAATTAAAAAAAAATTTTGTTTAAAGTTTTTTTTATGGGTGGAATTATCAGCAAACGAGGGACCATCAATGTACTTGTCCCAACCTTTTTTTTCCCTAGGGGAAGTTTATGGTTTGATATCACGTCTTTTTTCTCAAAAGATCCTTATTTATGTTCAGATGACTATAAGATTTTAGTTTAAATATCTATGAATTGTTTACAATTTTCGGCGTATAACGTTGGTTTTCACGAAAAAAGACCTATTTTTCGTCGACATTATACTGAAAATATTTCGATAGAGGTTTATTCTTGGACTTTGGTGATTTTTCTCCTTGTCTTCTAATATGTTTCGTCCATTGGGAACTCAAGAGCATGGAGCAATGCGTGTTGCGGGCCGAGATATGATTTTCGGCTGATAACGTTAGGAAAAATAAAGGAAAAGAGGAAAGATAGATCAAATTCAAGACACAACAAATCCAACGGAATTGGCCCTTTTTAAATGTTGCTTTTGCATTCTGAATCTAGACATTTTCGTGTCATTCAAAACGTGTCCCCGATGAAATATATTTCCAAAGTTTGCAAGTGACCGCTGAGATCCAATTATCTACAGTTTGATAGTTGCTGAAAAAAGGCACCCGGAAACATTTATTATGTCAGAACTCAAAGAAGCAAAAAAAACTGAGCGTACTTAATTCAACAGGAGCAACGGAATTCAAAGACGTTTAAGGTATCTGCATTGGTTTTGGAGAAAAACAATTTCAGGAGAATTCAGGAATGAATTTAAAAGTTTAAAAACTCAGAATAAAATAGAAAACGGAAAATTTAGGAATTTAGAAAAGCTGAAGACGTTTGTGATGAATTTTTGAGATTACATGTTACGGTTGGAGTAAAAAATTTAAATGATTGGCACACATGCTGCGACACAAAAATATGAAAGTTTGGAGGTATTCGCTTCATACCGCAGTAATACAAACTTCAATAGTATTTAAAAAGAAATACTTTAAAACTTGCTAAACCAAGTTCTATTACTCATTCTCATAATCAAAGATAGGGGGTGATACTTAACACACATATTTATGCACAGAAATTTCAGAGTTCGCAGGTATCTGCTGCGATTCAATGTATCTGCGCAATAAATTTTGAAGACAGCAATTTAAAATCTATCGATAAATGAGCAACTGAAGACTTCTGTGATGAGTTTTTTACTTCATATATATGTTACAGTTAGTTTTAAAAAGTAAAATGAGTGGCACAGTATATCAATTTTATAATTCGCAGATTTTTGCTGTATTTCAATAATCCAAATCTATAGTATTATAGAGAAAAGTTGGCAAAAGTCATGATGTTACGTTGAAATGACATAGCGAACATTGTATTCAGAAATTCTGTATGTTCCCATGGATGTTAGCAGGCATTATATTTGATCGCATCCAAAACGGAGCAACTGTAGACTTAGCATAATGAATCTTTTCACTAATAATTCCACATTTGTAGTTTGCAAAGTGGGAATACTCAACATACATGTCATTTCATAAGTATTGTTGTCAAAATTTGTGTTTGCCTACTGCATTCCAAAGATTCGACTTTTCATATGATCAGCAAACAAAGCATCCAAAGACTTTTTGGAATAAGTTTCAAAATTTGTTACTCGACAGACCAGGTGGAAAAAGAATGACTACACTTATATCAAGACCAGAAACTGTTTTGAGAATCTGATGTACAAAATGTGAGATTGATGATCATAGCTGGAAACCTCTTGAATCACGTTACCACAATCAGCATGAAGAAATAGTAGAAAATCATAGGACACATATTAAGCAATTAATTAATGATATGTATCGATCCGCTGCAAACCGATGGAGTGAAAACAAGGATCGGAGAGGGCAGAGCCAAACTGAATATGAAGCAAAATATGGGAAACATGAGAAATAAATTAGAAAACATTTATTCAATTAAAGTTTACAACATCATTCTAACAGTTCTGTGTGTTTTTGTTGTATTTATTCATATATATAATCTGACGCCTTCATATATATAACCTAGCCTACTGACGATATATTTACACTGGACAATATTTCTCGCACTCTGTTTTAATTGAAAGATTATTTTAGTTAACGCTTATTTCCGGTCGAACAAAATCATGAAATCTTGAAGTTTTCGTTGACATATGCATCGCGCATTTTTTATCAAGAGATATCCTTTTTCGCACACATATCACAGACTACATTTACGCGGCCGCTTTGATACTGGTTTAGTATATCACAAAATTTAACGAAATAAATAGTAATATGCACTTCGTTAGATGACGAAAATTATTTTTAGTTATCCCGCACGCACTTCGTAACATCATAACCCCAAACGTCAACATGACGTGAAACTTCGGCTGGTGACTTTCGAGCTCTCGGCATGTGACGTCAGTCCGCGACACCGCCGCGAAGTTAGACCGAGGGACATGAGGCCTTTGATGGTATTATATACAGACATGTCAAATTTCTAAATGTGTTAGTAACTTTTGCATAATCTTGAGCCTGTGCAAAGTTTTTTCTCAGCAATTACGCTACTGATCGTGTTGGTTTCGGGCTCATTCGAAAGAGATTTTGAAATTTAGTCTCCAAACTAATTTTCGCTTAACAAAACATCTCTTGAGCTCCGCAATGCCAGAAAATGACATGCCAGTTTTACCCCCACCACCGCGAATCGTTTTATTCAGAGAAAAGATAGTCTCGGCGAGAGCCTCAGGCCAGCAGACGACAGGGCTGTCAATGTACTTGTCCCGAGACTCTACCGAGTCTCTTGATATTAGGGTCTGTCGAAAAAAATCGATATTTTTTTTTGGGGCTCCACAAGCATTTTTCTTCTTATTGTGCCAAACGATGAAGCTAGCCGAAGGACAGCCCGAAATAAAATTATTTCGGCCGGCCCACCGCATATTTCAATTTTCCATAAGAATAACACGTGAAAAAAAAACTTCGGTGAACATTGTTCCATATCATCTTTAAAAAAAAAATGCACAGATATTCTACTTACGTATTTTTGTAGAGAATTGAATTCCCTATAAAAAAAGTCCTTAGAGTCATTGGCCTAGAACCAACCGTTCAATGACTACAGCAGTTTGAAGTTTCTAACGTCACCTAGCCAGATTTCGCATGTATTATTTCCTATTTTCGAGGTCGCTCCCTTTAACGGTGCTGTTTAAATTGGGCTAAAGCCTATGTTTTTTTATATTTAAACAAAATTAAGACTGAAGCAGTTCGGCATTACGCCAACGTGTGCGCTTACAGCGCTCAAACGGTTCGGTATTACACCAACATGTAATTATAATAAGTTAATCAATTCAATTGTAAGCACGGGAAATAAATTGAACTGTTTTCTCTCTCTCTCTCTCTCTCTCTCTTTTCCTATGTATATTTGTATCTGTGCATTTGGTCTGGTTAATTGAATTTCATAATTTATTCAAACAAATAGAGGAAAGACAAACAATTTATGTCGTTCGTTCAAACAAATGAGAACAGTATGTACACGATATTTTTGCCTAGATAACGATCCTAGAAGCTATTTTTGAAAAACTATACTTAAAAATAGCTTTCAGTCCAATTTAAACAGTACCATTAAAAGGAGCGACCTCGAAAATAGGGAATGATACATGCGAAATCTGGCTAGGTGACGTTAGAAACTTCAAACTGCTGTAATCGTCGAACGATTGGTTCTAGGTCAATGACTCTAAGGACTTTTTTTGTAGGGAATTCAATTTTATACAAAAATATGTCAGTAGAATATCTGTGCAATTTTTTTTACAGATGATATGGAACAATGTTCACCGAAGTTTTTTTTTCACGTGTTATTCTTATGGAAAATTGAAGTATGCGGTGGGCCGGCCGAAATAATTTTATTTCGGGCTGTCCTTTCGGCTAACTTCATCGTTTGGTACAATAAGAAGAAAAATGCTCGTGGAGCCCGAAAAAAAAATATCGATTTTTTTCGACACACCCTAATATATATATATATATATTGATTTGATCATATGGAAAAAAATCGAATGTAAAATGTGGCAAACCCTGAGAGTATTCAGACGGAAAATGTATCGGCTCCATGCCACTGCTTACAAGGAGTATTAAGGACGTATTTTGTGCTGATATTTTTTTAAGTCATAAAATAAAAGTTTTCGCGGCGATGCAAGAAAAAACCAAATTGGCAAACAACGGACATCCGAATAAACAAAGATATATCTGAACGAAAAAAAAGAAATAGAAACATGAAAAATTATATTCCGAATGCCATTTTATCTCTATATTTTGATCAATTCCGTTACATAAGTGGGATTTCCCTCCGTTAAAGGGGAATAAGAGAGAAAAATATTTTCAGACATTAATCGGTATAAGCCACGAGTAATCGTAGTCATTAAGAGTCGAGTTCAATATTCCTGGTTTGATCGGGTTTGATTCAATGATAGAAGCTGAAGAATATATGAGGTATTCCACGCCGATGCGACGGACTTTTCCCGTGACCTTTGCTAATGTGATTATTTTTTCAAATATAATTGCACTGAGTCTAGAAGACACCTTGAATATTTTTTTGATCTTTATAAATGGCCATTAATGGAAAAAAAAATATTGGAAAAAAAGAAGCAAATTTTGCCTTATCACCCTTGTTCAAAGTATGAGTTTTTCTTTGTTCTACGTTAAAGTGGACTGTTAATGTGGAAATATTCCAAAAAATTCAAGAACCTCTCACTTAGAACTGAATATTATTCAAAATAGATCAAGAAAATTCGTCTCAGGAATGAAAATATTCAAACATCAACTCAAAATAAGCGGTTAAGGAATTTCGCAGTATTTTTTGAACATTAATAGCTCGTGAAACACTACAACAAAAATCTTGTTTTCACTACGGGTGGTAGTTTAAAATGTTTTGTATGTATAAGAAATCATATTGGCAGGGGTTGGGGAAAAAGTCTGCTGAATCGGCGTGGAATACCTCATATGTAGTGTGAAAATTAATCATTCTCAGTGCTCTTGACCGTGACCGAGACAACAGTCAACGGAGCTGAAAATATATCAGCACGCATATATCTGCATATATATAGAGTGTGAGGCACTCTTAGCGACTTAAATGCGTTTAAGGGACCAAATATAAGATCAATAGCAATCCGCCATGTAAAAAATATCATTTTCATTCACGATTCTTGTAAAGAGGTTTCTTAGAAAATCATTTTGGATTTTCCGGTCGTATAGTTAGAGAGAAAATAATCTTTCGCTGGCGGCCGTTGCAGACTTATAAGGATAGAATTTAAAAAAAAATATATTTATGAAGGAAAATCTTGGAAATGGCATCGATTCTGAAAGCGTATACAGACATTGTTACTCTTTTTAAATTTAAGCAAATCATATTGAGAAATAATTTTTTTCATGTTACATTTTTTTTGTGCACATAAGATTGGTTCAGGGCACTTGCAGTGGTTCCATAGTTTTTTTTGTAGAATAACATTTTTGCACCCTGTACATTAGCAACTGTATATGTGAGCATCGATTTGCGTTCATTTTAGACAATCAGAAGGGCGCCACTTTATCAAACAGGATGATGTTCTCTTCTTCCTTGTATAGTTTTGGTAGACTGTTATAGTTAACCACTAGCCACGTGGTCCATTATAGTGACATATATACACGAGGAAAATAGATTTTCCTGTTCGATCATCGCATGACACTGTGACGAGTTTACCACTGCGTAGTTAGTCGACTTTATTCTCTTTGATGACTGTGCTCAAGTGATATTTTCAATTACTTTCCTCCTAGAACGCGAATTACTCATATATGCACTTTATAGAATGATAGGAAAAGAGACCGATATCGTTAGATACACTGGTGTGTAAATACATTGAAAACAGAATTAAAAACTTGGACTGTTTACTTTTCGCTGACATTGAGAATACCTTTTTTCATCATCTATCTCGACAAAAAGTATTTCGTATATAAAATGAATGCACATTATTTCGTCATTATTATGGAAAAATATATTTCATTCATTTAATTACGTCGATAATAGATTTTTTATTCACAATCATTTTTGATGTTCTGAATTTTATTTCATAAAAAAAAGAAAGATACTAAAAATACCCCATGAAATGGGGCAAATGATACGCAAATGAATTTTGAAATTTGATTTTCATCCCGTTACAGATTTTTGAAAAAACCCAGGATTTTGCGAAGTCCTGACATTGTCGGACAATGCCTGTATCTCTGGAAAAAATCGTTATATCGAAAAATGTCACTGCAATGATTTTATTCATTTTCGTTCATATTTGCAAAAAAAAAAAAGAAATGCACACTGAATCAGCGTTGTCAATGGTTTATCGTATCTAAAGAAACAACTTTACTTTCTAACGATGATATCTATTGTTCAATTTTTTTTATAAAATTTCTCTAAAATGGTGTGATCGAGGCTTTCGAGGCTGGTCCGATCGTGGGCTCATTTTTTCTTTCATTTTTCCCGAATGAAGAAGGCTTTTTTCCTTTTTTGGTGAAGTTATTACGATATGATTCCTTAAGACCTTCAATTTTGTACAAAAAATATTGAAATTTTTTTTCATAGAAAATTAATGTTTTCCATATGGATAATCATAATCACCGATGCATTTATGATCTTGACATGGAACACAGGAAAAATTTTAATTTTCTGTAAAAAAAATGCAATCTGGTGAACGAAAGAAGAAATTCACGAAGTACAAAAACAATAAAAACAAATTTTTTTCTATGACATTGGGCCGATTATTCGCGTGGATAGAGATGTTGATTGATTCTGAATATAAAAATTTCCCTGAAATCAATATCTACTAGGATTTAAATAGGAAACAACTTTTCTTATCCAATTGAAAAAAAAAACAGACAAGTTATTTTATAAAATTGATAAAAACAAAAAACAAATTCGATGACCACTAAAAAACCAAAAAATTTCAACAACAGTTCCAATTTATCGAATGACTGGATAAAAAAATTGGAAATTTAAATTTTCATTTGAATGAAGAGAAATGTTCAAATGTATTATTTTAATCGGAATCCCCATAAATTGCTGTTCAAAAAATGATCGAATCGTGTAAACGAAAAAAGGCATGCATTTTTGATGAAATCAAAAGTGAGCTGATCGCAAATAAAACGACGAGTCTCATAAATTCTGAAAGATTATCTAAAATTTATATTTTAGCACGAATATATTTTTCGAACTGCATGCGAAAAGGAATGATTGGAAGGCCTGCGTAAAACGATAGAAATGCATTCCATATGAATAATAAAAATGATTGTTTATTTCGATGACTTCGGACCGGTAATGTAGTTGTGGAGTTCGAGAATACGATGCACCTTCGTCGGAAGGGGTTATCTTTACTTTGATTGTAATGCAACCAGAGATTTTGTTTATTTTTAATCCTCCCTCTGGGGTTATCGAGTACACATATGTGCACACGTGAGCAGAAATGCACATATGTGCATACGAGCGATTGGACACAAAAGAGCAGAAACAATGATTTGTGTGCGTTATAAAAGGGAGATGGTCACCAGTCGACTGCATCAGTCTTCCGCAATGGGTCTCGCGATTAAAGTGCTCACGGGTAAGTTTTCCTAAGTGGATTCGTCATTTTCTTTCATTTTTAAATGAACTCACTGCTTTTCATCATTAACCGAAAGTGTCGATGTTGATATCTGATCGAATGAAAACTATAAAATTCGACGCAGTGATAGAAAATTTCAGTAGTGATCGGTACTCACTGAT
This sequence comes from Venturia canescens, assembly GCF_019457755.1. NCBI lineage: Eukaryota > Metazoa > Arthropoda > Insecta > Hymenoptera > Ichneumonidae > Venturia > Venturia canescens. Next base: position 13,276,313 of record NC_057431.1, on the reverse strand, counting down.
TCATCAGTTCACGCCAATTAATTTTATGCTATCATTTATTCATAACTCATACAATTAGTATAATTCGATATCTACGATATCGAACAAAAATTAATTTCATCTCTGCACAAAATATTTGACAATCTCGCATAAAAGAAATTAATGTTATTTGCTATTCGAGGATACATTCGCTTAATGTTTGATTAATTTTTTTTTAAATACTTTTATGTATCATTAATATTTTATTTCGCAATTTAATTTTTAATTCGTAATTGATTAATGCAAATTAATTAAATTATGGAATTTCATTTTTGCAGCACTGGTCGCATTTTATGCGAGCGCCAGCGCCATTCCAGGTGAGTTTTTCACGAATAGCCAATACCGCCGGATTTTTAATTTTATATTCATCAGACATTATTATATTTATTACAGAATTTATCATTTTACCATTTTTTCATACTATCGTATTTTAGCTCAATTCCCACATGGAAAGATCGTTGTTTTCAAGTATTATGGAGACGTGAAGGCCGGGATTATCGAGCCAGGAGCTTATGCATCGCAGTTTGCGTTGCAAGGTTCTGTTCATGTCAAACACGATACAAGTGACCCGCAATTGAAAAATGCATTCTACGTTAGCCTCACGGATGTTAGGTCGGGTATGTTCAATGGTAAAGCAGCTCATTACCAGCCGACTCAAGTTCTCAAGCCGATAAAAGAAACTGCAAAAGCGATCGAGACACCATTTTTGATCGTTTTCGACGAAGCTGGCAAAGTGAGTTTCTTCTTTATTGCCATATTTGCTTACTTGACGAAATACGATGCCAACTTTGTAAATTGTAGAAACAGAGGTTCCAATATTTTGTTTTTATTTCGGAGTTTTTTATTAATTTTTTTTAAGTTGCTACATTAAGAAATCAAAGCGCGATCAATGATAGTTGAAAAATAAAAAAAACAAGCAGCTTCAACATTGTAATATTGGAAGAAATAATGAATTTTCACAATTTAAATGATTGAGGAATTTTTCAGTATTCGTACATTTTTCCGACGTGTATAAAACAGAAGTTAAATTTCGATATCGAATAATGAGTGGAAGAAATTAAAATATCACGAAAAATGTTTTGGAAAACTTATTTATTAAATTGAGCTCCGAAGATTTTATTTCTGACGTAATATGGTTCTAAAACATCATGCTGACATTTTGGTAGAAAACAATCATAATTTGAAAAATTTTTGATTGAAAATAATAGTAAAATCATCTCAAAGATTTTCCGTTGTGAATAAAATGACAAACAAATTTTTCGATGTTTGTACGACGTGTTGAGTAGCTGGAAGGAGTTAAATTATCTGAGAACGAGCCAGCGTGGTCGAAAAATATGAAAATGGCAATGGCCTCCATGTTGCAATTGGACTTGCCGAATTTGCAATTGGAAAAACCTCTGAAACCTCGCAGTTTTATCGCGAAAGAGGTAGGTAACTACTAACGTGAACATCAATCGTTTCTGAAATCGCTTTATCAATAAAATGATGATTAAAACTCAAATGTTCTCTTTGGTTGTTACCACCAGAACACGATTCATGGTGATTGTTGGGTAACTTACGACGTTCACGCCAAAAATCAACTCCAACCTAACGATTCGGAGTTCGTGATTACGAAATTTGCTTCACCAAAAAATTGTACCGCATATGCTGTCAGCTCGTTCAATCACGTCGATACAGAGAGATGTCAGATCAACAAAGAAGTAAGTTTTTTGTTTATTGCTTTATTTAAATGATCAAAGCCTGAAGGCAACTTCTTATTCGTCACATTTTTAAACGGCTATTCTTCCTACGAATAAATCTTAGAAAAAACTTAAGTAAGAAATCTCGCTTCTAAATTTTGGTAGCATTCAGAACGTGCCTAAGATTTATTCCATCTCACAATAGTTCGCTTGTTATAATTATTTATAATTTTTCAAATGAATCGATATCATAATATTTCAGCACTCTCAATTACATGTTAGATTTCCTTAAGATGTATTGACATGTAGACCCATATTTAAAGTCAGCATCTATACTAGGTTCGTTTGAAAATCGACTATTTTCAAATCTTCTGCTTAGCATTTGCTCTAATGTAAAATGTGACATTAGTTTGAGTAGGACCCTCCAATAACAGAAACCTTAAATACAGCATTAGTGCTTTAAGAAAACTAGAGCCAAGTACATACATTTATGCCCTTTGGGCAGTCACCTGTAAAATCATAATATAAATAAATGGCTGTTATATTTTTAATACAAGAACGAAAACGTTGCCAAATAAATACAAGAATTGCTAAGCCCGTCAGATTACGAACAAAAAAAAATATAAAAGATGAAAAATTATAAAAGGTAAAAAATTACAACCATAAAAGAATCAAAGACGAAAAATTACAACAACAAATTGAGACCAAAAAATTATGATCACAAAAATTTTTAATAAAATTACAAACGAAAAATAATTATAAACCAAAAAATGGAAACAAAAAAATGTTGCCGCTGTACTTGTCGGATACGTGAGTATAAGAAACAGGTAAATTAGGTAATGTGGGCTGCTAGAAGAAAAAAATTCACCAAGTAAAACGGCCAAATTTTTTATTGGCTGGATACGTGATGCAGTATTCAGCGTATACGTGATGCAGTAGATATAAATGTCAGGAGAAAAGAACTCCATTAACCTTACACCGTTCTTCTTTTGTAACGCACTCTTTTTTCTTCGAATTACCTATACACAGCGAATTCTTCTACCTTTTTTCGTTTTCTCTTTTTATATCTCTCTTTCTCCAACAATTTATCCAAACAATCAAGATATTAGTGTAGTGGAGCTGAATTGATATCAAGGAAAATGGAATATCAACATGATGACAAATTTTTACTGGATGCTAAAAAGAAAGAAGAAGAGAAAATATTAAGAAGTAGAGAAAATCGCTGCTTAGGTCCTTCAATGGAAAAAGAATGCGTTATATAAGAAGCATGGTGTGTGAATTCATGGAGTTCTTTTCTTGCCTCATCGTTTGTTGCGATTAATTCCACATTTTGAGGGGGTATTGGATAATCTATCCCCGGATTTCAATTCGACGGGTCAGGATACACAATATCGGCTCTAGTCAAACGTACGAACCACTTTTTTTTTGTGTGACGATGTAACGAGTGTAAAAAATATACAAAAACGAAACGAGTCTAAAATTCAATAGAAAAAAAATTGAAAACACAAAATCCAATTATCATCGGAGTCGTCCACAAAATTCTCTGAACCGGTTGCTCATCTTAATTGGTCAAAATAAATTCATCGTTCTTTAGAGCATGCTCGAATCGATGAAAACAATCGTTCGACGGAGTTGTACCAATATATATTCATAATTTTGCAATCTCGATTCTTAACATTCGAATGAAAATGTATTTAGAACCATCAAAACGCAAATGAAGTCAAGACTTGAAACGCTACACTGATATCAAGCACATGATGCTTGATATCAATGCTTGATATCAAACCTTCGGAGCATCCGGTCTCGCTGCAAAATAGAGCACTTGGAAATTTTGATTGTAATTGGGGAAAAACTAATTGTTTGACAGCACTTGGATTTAGCATGTAGGAAGTATCTATTGATATTTTGCAAATAACCACCGTTCTAATTCTAAAAACGACGACGATATGAATTCATAGAAAAACACGATTTTTTCGGTTTATTCTGCGTTTTTTCCATTAATAGTTAATCGATTGGGACGTTTTCACGCTAATGCCTTCTGTGGAACAGAAAAAATGTGTTTTTTCTCTAATTAAAGATTAAAATTCAAAATTTGAATTCAAAACACCACTGACACAGAAATAAACAGTCTGTGGTACTAATTTAATCGCTATCGTGACCCTCGATCATTCTCTTCGTTAAACGAAAAGAATGAGTTTTTGTTCCTATTAAAAAAATAATATTCATAATCAGAGTTCAAAACACCACTATAAGACAATAATATATGCACTATGGGAGTCGGAAAAATACATCGGTGAACTTTCACATCACGATCACGGTATAGCAGTCGAAAGAAAAGTACATAGGTATACTGCCATGTATCCCTAGGGTCGCTAAAACAAATAAACATCAGAAATGTGGGCGTAAAAATGCACAATTTTTTTATTAAATTAAAAAATAAATAATTGATATCTTTCGAATGCGTTAAGCTACAGATTTGCAAGAGGTCGCGACCGATAGAAGAAAAAAAAATAAAAGGACGTGAATATCCTATCAGCTTGTGCAATTATTTTTTTCATTGTAGAAAGGAAATTTCAAACCAGTTGGAAACGCGATGTCTCAAACATAAATTTACTTGACTTGGATCACTTGTGTAACTCTAGATGTTTTGAGTTATCATAACAAGAAATAGCGGCTGAATCCGAATACTATTTTCCCAGTTACGATTTTTTTTTAATTTATTGTCACAAAATTTTTTTCAGTTACATTTTTGAGAGCAGTTAGTTAGCCAGTGATATTTCTCATGTGTATATTCTCTTTTCCAAAATGGCGCCCCGCCCCCCTATTTTTGGAAATAGAAAAATTCTTTATGAAATCACGAAATGATTCAAAAAAGAATTTATTCTATAATTTTTCGGAAAAAAATTACATTAAACCTCAAAAAAGGTAAACAAAAATTCTCAAATTTCGCAATCAAAATTATTTTAAATCGTGAATAAATATCAAATATATTACAATTCTACAGCATTAGTGGACAATATTATCCACTAATATACCGATTATGCGGTATTTTCAACGTTAATGAGAGTTTTGAATCGAATTTCCAACATTGGACACACAAAACAAACATCCATGGTTTAAATTGTTTAATATAATTATTTGTCATTATACGGCATCCGATATATCATTAAAAAAAAATGATAAAAACATTATTTACGAAAATTTAATTTATTCCAGCATTTTTTAATTTTTATTTCATTAAAAAAAGGCCTCCAATGACTTTAAAGAATTATTTTTTATTCATACTACCATACCCACAAATGCAAAGTGGATGCACGCACACATGTCGATGCACGAAATTTTCAAATTCTGCATGTAGCCACCGAGGTGCAATCAGAGAAAGAAAAAAAGAGCGCGTTAAGACCAAGTGAATTGCTTATTTTTTAATATATATGCATTGCATTCTGAATTCATGAATTGTAATGCCATTCATAAATGAGCCATCGCTGACTTTTTGTAACATTTTTTACTATCTTTATTACGTATTATTTATATATATCCATATTCCATAATCGACCGATCAAACGAGCCCGCCGAAGGCCGAAGACGGGCTCGTTTGATCAGGATTATATGTAGTGTCTCGTTCGAAGATGATAATAATTGTAGTCATGCCTGTCATGCCGAAAACTTCACAACATTTAAAGCGCAGCACCACTTTTTAACAAAAGAAACACGAATAACCGTCTTCATACTGCTATCGAGGTGATCCTATATCTTCATATTGTTTTATGTGTAACAATTTTTGTGAATTATCACAATCATCTAAGATGATAGCAGGGAATCTAATAACTTAAGGGAGGGAGAGAGCTATCATCTTCGAACGAGACACTACATATAATCCTGATCAAACTTCGCCGCCTTCGGCGGGCTCGTTTGATCGGTCGATTATATTTCGTATCTCATTCTCGATGATAATAATTGTAGATCTTTAGAGTATAAGTGATAATTCAAACGCGGTTTTTTTTTATTTCATTTCCAATATGCGAAAACAATTAACAATTTTCAATATTATAAAAGAAAATTAACTTAATATTGCTTGCGCAAATTCGTCATTGGCAGATTGAGTAGGTCTATTATAAAATTTAAAGAAAGTCTGAGAACCGGGTGACCACCCAGCGGTCCGCCTAATAGTGGATATATCCAACCTATCCAACCCCCGCGCGTTTAAAAGCTAACGACACTGCCGCATGGAGTATACTATAAGCTGAAAACTGGTTAGTATCGATTCCCGCTTTCTTTAATAAAGCTTTGATCCAATGACTTATAGTCTGTGAAGAAGCGGTTCCAGAGGGTTTTACGGTTGAAATAAATAAACTTTTAGTATTCTTTCTCAACTAAGATGTTATGTTAATACAGTCAATAATAGTAGAAGCAACGCAGAGGCCCGGTTTTTCTTTAAAAAACGGCAATTTCAATTCTGATTGAAAAACTCCAGGTTTCGAAGTTTTAATCTGATCCGGAATTTTTATAATTATTCTTGTTACAATATTTTCAATATTGATGAGAGCTAAAGTTTGAAACCTTTGAGCTGTTGTGAGAGCAAGTAGAGTCGCCAATTTTTCAGTAGCCTCTTTCAACTTTAAGGAGTTTCGGTACAGGCGATACAATATTGCCATGCTAATCCATGCTAAAAAAATTTTTAAATTCAAAAAGTTCAGAATTTTATAAAATTTGGTGAACATATTCTTTAGTGCCAAATTTAACGACACAAATTTTTTAAGATTTTTCTTCTACACAGTTATCGAGTAATTGATCACTAAAGTTTACGTGTATAAGCATAGCGTTTCCATATATATAGGTATACATTCCGGGCATAAGAAATCTGCTTTAATGCGTAATTACTCGATAACTAAGTAGAAGAAAATTTTGAAAAAATTTGAGTTTTCGCACTTGATGTTGAAGAACATTATCACCAAATTAGATGAATTTCTTAATATTTTGACTTCTGTACCGAAACTCCTTAATTCACATAAAGGATGTAATTTTTCTATAAAATTTAGAACTGGGGTTACACGTACGTCACCCGCTTTATTAACATAAGAAATGGCAGTATTATTATCTAACCGAAGTAACACTTCGCACTCGGACAAATCAGTCGCAAAACATTTCAAAGCAAAAAAGGCCGCCAATAATTCAAGATAATTTATGTGGTGTTTCCTTTCCTCCTTATTCCAAAAACCAAAGGCTCTTTTATTATTGCAAAAACAACCCCAGCCTGTTAGTGAGGAAACCGAAAAAATTTCGCGTGAAAATTTGAAACATCTGATCGGATTGCAACCAATCTGGGCATTTATTTTCCACTAATTGAGATCATCAACTAGAAATGCATTGAGCCTTACTTTTCCATTGTAATTACCACCGTTAAATTTTAAAGCCAAAAATTTTCGCCTCTCCAGACGTTTGCAGTGTATGAAACCATATTCAACAGCCGGACAGGCTGAAGTTAAAATCCCTAAGAATTTTGCGAATTGTTTAATTTTATAAGATTTTCCAATTTGAAAACTGTCTATAAGTTTAGTTATGCGAATCTTCTTTTTATCAGTCAGATTCAACGAAAACTCGACTGTATTGATAACAAATTCTAAAAAAGTGCATTTTTACTTTGCGGAAAGACAACTTTTGTCATAATTTATTATGAAACCCAAATGCTCCAATAGATTGATTATTTTTCTCAAATTAGCCTCACATGTGTTCTTTAAGGAGTTTCGGTACAGAAGTCAAAATATTAAGAAATTGATCAAATTTGGTGATAATGTTCTTCAACATCAAGTGCGAAAACTCAAATTTTTTCAAAATTTTCTTCTACTTAGTTATCGAGTAATTACGCATTAAAGCAGATTTCTCATGCCCGGAATGTATACCTATATATATGGAAATGCTATGCTTATACACGTAAACTTTAGTGATCAATTACTCGATAACTGTGTAGAAGAAAAATCTTAAAAAATTTGTGTCGTCAAATTTGGCACTAAAGAATATGTTCACCAAATTTTATAAAATTCTGAACTTTTTGAATTTTTGAATTTTTTTAGCATGGATTAGCATGGCAACATTGTATCGCCTGTACCGAAACTCCTTAATTTGTTAATAATAAGGAAATCATCTAAATAAACAACAAGAAAAATTTCTTGAAGTCTTAATTGATGAATAACAGGTTTTAATATTTTAGTAAAAATATATGGACTTGAGCACAAACCAAAGGGTAGGCATCTGAATTGATAAATTTTTCCTTTAAATCTGAGTATCAGAAATTTTCTATGCGATTCATGAATTGGGACGACGAAATATGCGTCTTTGAGATCTATTGTTCCAAGAAAGTCTCCTCTAGAAATTAAATTTATTGCTGAACGAATATCTTCCAACTTGAAATGTGGAGGATCAATAAATTCATTCAACTTTTTAAGATTGAATATAAAACGTGAAGAGCCATCAGCTTTTGGAACAAGAAAAAAAGAAGAAACAAATTGGTCTTCACACTCTTCGCATTCCTCTAGAGCACCTTTATTCAGGAGTTGCTCGATTTCTATCTGAATTTTGATCGATTCTTTAGAAGAGAAAATTTTTTCTTTAGGAGAAATTTTTTGATAAGGAATTGTTGTAAAAGGAATCTTATATCCTCTTACACAATCGAGAATAAAATTATCAGACGTAATTTTGTTCCATCTTCTGATGAAATTGCGGAGACGACCAGAAGGTTTAAGTGTAAGTACCTTTATTTCCTCGAGGAAAATCGGTTCGTCGTCCGGACAGACGTTTTGGGCGGGTTCTGTGAATTCTTGTAATTCTTCTTGAATTTCAGATGACGATGATTTTGTTGAGGACCCACCTGACGGTAATTCGCAGGTGGGTATTTTAAGTTTCCCTGATCCCGTGATCTTGGAAAAGATTTTGGAGTAACCTTTTCTTTGATATCTGAGCAGGCTTTTTCTATTTCTTTCATATCCTTTACTTTTTCTTTCAAATTATTACCGTAAAGCCACATATCAGAGATCGATTTTTCCACTACTGGCTTTACATTTTTACTAAGTTGCGGAGTGATGAACGATTTTCTAGCAACTGATTGTTGATAAAAAAACGTCAGATAGCATCTGTCCAGCATGGCTTATGTAATCCGTGAGAATTGACTCATCAACTCCTTCTTCGGGAGGATCGAGAACTAAACAAACTGCTGCCCCCAGTGCAGCTATAGCAGTTCCGACACAATTTTGTGTATTCAAAAAATGTGTATCCCTTTTCTTGGCGATATCCGGGAGCAAAGGCACAACTTCAAGATTCAATTTTGGGGCTTCGACAAAGAAAGAGCCTTCTCGATTGTATAACCCCAAAATTTCATTTTTATTCTTCTCTGGAAGACCCTCATTTTTTCATTTCAACCAAGTGTTGGTCAATTCAGGGTGATATTGGGTTTCCTTAAAATGATAATCTTTCGGATCCATTCCCAAAATTTTCAATATATCGTCCTTAGATGAATTATCGTCAGCAGAAAGTTTTGGACCCACAAAGGATTCCAAAACTGCTTTTCCCTTTGGCATCACGGAACTTTCTTCAACACTCTCCTCATTATCTGAGTAACGAGGAAATTTGAAATATCACTTATTGTGAAAAAATGTGACTGTAAAGTTCTTGTTGAACCAGTCACCAGGAAATTTTTTCCTGAAATGGTCGTGAGGACCTGACAGGCCGTGTGGGCGTTGTCTCTCGACTTTCGTATGGAAAGAAGAGATTGCCACTTACCGATTAAATCCTCCTCAGCAATTTTTCCTGATAATGAGGCAGATTGACCAAGACTTTGAGTAATTTGTTCTTTTTGAACATTCACTATCGTTTCGACAATCTTCGTTAAATTGGCAATCTGATGTTGGAATTGCGAAAACTTTTCTTCAAATTTCCGCTTGGAATGATGCTCTTCCCGTGAGCTAGATCTCGAACGTTTCCTTTTCTTATGCTCCGGCATCTTGCACACACCAAATAAAAATAATACTTTTTACGTCTTGAAGCTTCGGCACAACAAAACAATATGAAGATAGGATCACCTCGATAGCAGTATGAAGACGGTTATTCGTGTTTCTTTTGTTAAAAATTGGTGCTGCGCTTTAAATGTTGTGAAGTTTTCGGCATGACAGGCATGACTACAATTATTATCATCGAGAACGAGATACGAAATATAATCAAAAATACGAAGTAATAATATCTGGCGCACACGTCAATATTCCATAATTTCTCGGGGACAAAAAATTATGCTATCTCGAGTGGCTTAAATGAGGTTTTTTTTTTCGAAATGATTCATATATAGTGTGACCAATTTTTCAATATCGCGAAGCTCGCAAAAATTCACTCTCTTTCTCCTCCGATTTATTTATTCTGGGATCCCGTTGAATACCCAGGGAAAATCTAACGAACGTAAATAGGTCAGCGTAACTGCTTCTCCCTTCCACCCCCCCCCCCCTTCGCTCTTGACATTTCCAAAAATGATCGACAGGTTCGTCCCGATGTCGTCCAAGCATGAGACAGGGTCCCGAGATGTAAACAAGTCAAATTCGTTCGGCGGGATATTCCCCCTTCGAATTCCTAGCTCGACTAAATCCTTTTTATGATAATTAGACTCGGAAATGTATTGGGAATCCTAGAAGACGATGACATTCTTTAACAGCGAGAGAGTATATACGAATTTCGATATTTCTCCCTTCAGTATGAACTTCGCGTGGCGACAGAAAGACGAAGCGAACGATGGAAAACGAAGTTTTCGTAGTTCTCCTAAATCCTTGTCCCGTGGTTTTCTGGACGTTGCAACTCTCGTTATAAAGAATCGATGAACGCACGAGCCCCGCTCGAAGTATGTAGTCGTGAGAATGCCAATTCCTTTCCTATTTCTTCTCCTTCTGGCTCTTCCCGTTTCTCGATATAGCCGCTTTCCCGTTCGTTCCCTTCTTCCCGGTTTTACTCGTGCATGTAACAAACAATATTTTCAATCGCGACGTCAAATCAATTCAAGAAAATTTCATTATGACCAATCTTACGAGATCGTAATAATCAAGAGTTTAGTGGTCAGTATTTTCATTTATCATTATTTATTAAAAATTTTACTCGTCTGAAAATATTCGGTGAGTTGTTCTTCAATTTTCAGTTCTTTGTCGCACCAAATTCAAACTATCACAAGTGGTTGAATATCGACATCTGTGAATAATCGCTTTTTACGGAAACCGGTTCCTAGCTGCGAACACGGCATCCACTTAGTTATGATATTCGTATTCATCAAAGATATATATTAAGGTCGATCCCTACGACAGCCCTAACTAAAAATTATGTACCGTCTGCATATTAAAAGGGTTGATAATTTGTTCGGATCGTAATCGATAACTTTGTAAAGACCCTATATACGTACTCGGTGCCAACAGATATAGTACAAATATCATTTGCTTTCGTAAAATTTATTCTGAAAGTTTTTTTGATCTGACATCGCGAGTAAATTTTTTGACGGAACTATCCGGGCTACGCTTCAACACACAGAAAAGGTTGTCTATACAGATGACATTCGCTTGTTCGCTTGCAAAATATATCGTATGCAGCCTAAACCTTCGTACTTCTCGAGACTGTATCTGTCAAACTAGATGGTCAATCACCTTGATTTTTTTTCACAATATCTGTGATATCCTGCTCTAGCTCCTCCTCGTTTTTTATAAACTTCCTAATTTTAATACTAGCGGTAGAATTAATAATGTGCTGTTTGCCTATGCATGGTCCATATGTTACGTGTTAATTGAGTCAACTTCAATTACATATATCTCGGGTTCGGGATGGTGAAACTTGTTAAAATTTTATAGAGGTGTTGTTCATATGTTAAACAATACGTATGCCAAATTTAAATAATTTCCTAATTTAACTGTCTCGTGGAGGAACCACCTTAATTGGTTCAACGAAATTCATTACTATGTTACGTTCCCGGGAGCTTATCGGAATTAGAAAGGACGCAACACGGGTATGACTTCTCTTTCGGGTCAAGACAATTAAGCCCTTTACCCGGGGGCGGAAGTCCCGTCTCTTGGTATGGAGAGAATGTCGGGGCCGATGGTCCGAGAAGCCACGGATGGTGGAATATAATGAGGAGTTTTTAAGAAAAAGGTTTTTTTACTCACGTCGGTTATTTGTCCTTGTGGTTTATTATTATCCACTAAGGTTACACAAGTTGATTACAAGTTCACACCAACGCGTATAGTATTTAATATAAATTAAATATTGTTATATTATTTCGGCGGATGAGGTACAATAGTTAGTTCAAATACAAATCGCAGGTTATCGTTGTACAAATGAGTTAAAAGAAAAATATATATTCGCGGAGTTTTGTTTCGGGTTGTGGTGACTGGCTAAGTCCATCAGGAATGTTCGAAAACGACAAAGTTCAAACTGGAAGATTTTCCTGAAAATGACAAAGTCCAGAATAGAAGATTTTGGGGTGTGGTGAACGGGGTACCAATGGCGCAGAGTCTCCGGCAGATACGCTGACTTGAAGTAGAAGACGCGCCGGTGGTCCAGGGTGGTCAGTTTTATACTGGAAATCCCTTCCAGGGTGTCTCTGAAGATTCCTACTCTTCTTTGTTATCTTGGTGGTGGGAAAAGATTCCTAATCATAGATTTGCTGATTGAGTCGCGTGATATGACTAATTTTTTATACAGCCCATCTTTCCTTGGTGGTGGAAAAAGGTTCCTGTCCGCGGATGCGCGGATCGAGTCCTGATGTGACTAATCTTGGTTCTATCCTTCTTTCTTTGGTGTTAGGAGAAGGTTTTTGATTGCTGGTTTGCTGATAAGTCGTAAAATCGAGTCGCGATCTGGCTCATTTTTGGCGTTGGTCCTTCGTTTTCGGAGTGAGAGACGGTTTTGTCCACTGATTTGTGGATTAGTTATAAATTCGAGCTGCGTTCTTAGTTGCGCGCAGAGTCCAGTGTTCTCACGCCCAACAAGGAATTTGTTCACTTGTAGTTAGTGAAGTGAAAAGTTAATGGGTTGGTTAGGAAAATGGTATGTTAAAGAAAGTAACGTCATCTCCTGGCTCTAATCCTATTACGCCTATCACTCTAACCCTGCCTTTTTAATGATCATGTCGTATTAGAGTGGTGACTGAGTCACAGTAGTCCGATTCTTCTTGAATATGGGATAGTCGGGAATCACCTATTGTCCTCCTTGTTTCCAGATTTCAGATAATTTTTTAATGCAGTTTCCCATAGCTGGTTCGAGTTTTATAGCTTTCGGAACCCGTTCGAGAGTTTCGGATCAATACTCTGGTTTCTCCTTGTTGTTATTATGATTAAGTAGTATATATTATTGGATTTATTATTTATTATTAATTTGTTAAATTAATTTGGAGCGGGTTGTAACAACTACTCTTTCGCTCTCATTTATTGTGTGTTTATAATTTGTTTGAAGACTACTTGAAATTTTTTTCCATCAAAAGTAATATTCTACTAAATAACATCACTTACCATGTTAAAAAAGATCTGTTGTTTTTTTTTCATTTGTTTTAAAGGAACCCGTAAACATTGCCAGCAGGAAAGTCTTCGAAATTGAGAAGCAGGGAGAAGATATTGTTATAAAAAAGCTCGTCGCTCATGGTGGATCTAATTACTTCCCATGGAACGCCAGATCCGAAGCTCATTACATTCTTAATAAGTACGTCCTTATTATTTGGCTCGCTGCATGTTATCGCACATTTTATTCTTTACAGCATTTTCCACAAGGTCCATAAATTCTCATAATTCGTTAACGAGTCAACTTGAAAAAATTCACGGTGTAGATTCATAGAAAATCACTTTAGACAAAACAAGACATATGGAGCGTTGAAAATGGTTGGAAAATACCTATTATACCCTGAATAATCCTCATAAAAAATATTACGATTTCGTAAGTCTATCGTAATTAATGTCTTTCTAGATCAAAGACGCATGGTGTTTCCGAAATCCAACTATCATCATGTTCGATCAATGGATTGAACTGATTATAAAAACATCATGAAAAATTAGCACTCATATTTAACTAATACTTACTTTACCCGCTTCGTTTATTCGCGTTTTATTCGTTGCATTCTAAGTAATCAACTGTTTTTTGTATGAAATAATTAACGGTTATTGTAGAGAGTTTATTTAATGTGTTCATTGAAAAATTCGAAACATGAAATGCAGTTTCATTTGATGTGTTTTATTTTACAGCGCAACTTTTGCTTTCGACCGCATGGTCCCGGTTTCGGCAATAAATTTACCCATAGTCGATTTCCGGAATATTTCAATAACGAGAGATCTGACTTATCGGAAACCCGAAACAAATTACGCTGAGGGTGCTGCGGTAGATGTCACCCAGGGACGACGTGTTATCGATCAATCAACTTTGGTAATAAAATTGATGAAAATGCTCGGTGAGGCTGCCGATTATCTGCAAGAAAATCACATCGAAATGAAAGAGCCTGACTGGAAACATGGACAAACCCTCAACCGGATGCTGCTCACGATGAGCTACATGAATCTCAAATCTCTCGAGCAAATATTTTATTCTCTTGAAAATCACAACACGCAGCATGATATCTCAATGAAGTGAGTTGTCAATGGAAGTTTTCTAGTTTCCCGATGAATATTATTTTTTTCTCGATTCGTTCAAACTCTCTCGTTAGATCAAATAAATTTTAGCCTGTTGGTCAATCTGATACAAATTACGTTGCTTGTTTTTTTATTTTTATTTTTTATTCTTCAATTTTCCAACTCATTCCAATAACCTTTAACAAATTTAATTATATAATTTCTTCATTGATTTTTAAAAATAATATTGGTTTAACAAATTTTGAAATACTTTTTGGGAACCTGCTGTTTAAAATACACTATAATATTCGTGTTAAAGTACGATTTAAAGCAATGAAATAATTACTTTTCGAAGGAATATTTTTTTGACGATGATTCCACAAGTGGGAACGCAAGCCTCCAGCATTTTCGCTTTGAACGCAGTACGTGGACGAAAAATTTCAAACGGGGAAGCAATCGCAATGTTGTCGAAGCTACCCTTGAATATTAGGATGCCAAGCGAAAAACTTTTGGAAGATATGGATGGTCTCATGAATTTAGACGATTCAACCCATATCGAAGTACGAAAAGTTGCTATTCTCTGCTACTCCAGTATGGTCTACAGAACTATGAAAAATCTTCCCAATCCCCATGAGAACGACCTCTTGAGTAAATTGTTGCAAATTGTCTTCGACAAAGTGAAAAGTAAGTATTTTTTTCTCATTTTTCATTTTTTCTTGTATTCTCATTTTTTCTTGTATTAGTTTGTGAAAAGTTGGATCCGTTTGATCGGGGAATAGAACGATTCAAAGATCCATTTACTTTGTCGTAAAATGTGCAAAAAGACAGAATTCAGAGTTCAAGAATTCGGTTACGAGTGTTTTAATATTGCTAGTTCATATATTTTATTTTTTAAATTACAGGATTATAATGACACAAGCGATTTTTCTCGTGCTTATATCTTCTTTTGAATATTATTTTTTAATGCTTTTCTATATTAATCTCAATATCTGTATGGATAATTTGTATTCGATTACATGTTTACTTTAATTTGACCGGGTTTTTCAACATTTATCGGAAAAATAATTATATTATATTTCGAATATGCAAGGTGATACAAGCGACGAGATGCGTGTAGTTTATTTAATGGCAATGAAGAATATGGAATACGGTAAAATCCACGAGATTTTGGCGCCAATCGTTCGAGGAGAGTTATCATTATCAGAGGATCCAATGAAATTTCGTCTCCTGGCAATTTGGGCGATCGAGAAGTCGGTCGAAGCCGATTATCCTTCCGCGCACAATCTTCTTTGGCCGATTATGGCGGACTTGACACTTCCGGTGAAGTTGAGGATAGCTGCTTACGAAATTTTGATGCATCAAGCACCAACGATGACGGATGTTTTGCACATGTATTGGTTCATGGTTTACGAGAAAAACGAGCATTTGTACAATTTCCATCATACAACTATCAAAGGAATTGCCAATTCGGTCGATCCTTGCAAAACCCAACTTCGTGAATTAGTGAGAAAAATAATGCGCTTTACGAGGATACACGATTGGTCACGCCAGTACCAATTATCATACGCTCGATCTTTCGATTATAAAGACGAAAAGTACGATCATGCACAAAAACTTCATACCGATGTTATCCTTAACGAAGTGACGGGAACCCCTGAAGTTATCAAGATCCAACACATCATCACTGAAGCCAGAAGACCTGTTAGCCACTTTGACGTGAGTTTTCAAAAAATATTTTTTTTTCCCTTTTTCTTAATATTTATTTATTCCGGTCATGGAGAAATCGATAACAATGGCTGCAGTCGATTATCTTACATTGGAATTGTTAGTCGTTGAAACAAAATATTATATTTCTTTGATCAGGAAATCCTAATTCCTGAGAATTTTATCAGGAACGTTAAAAATTTGTCTTTGTTACAAATCTTGTAGACAAACTCGTTTCCATAAAACGACAGTGATCGTTTGATCCACTAAGAATGCACTTTTTTGATAAATTATCTTGACAATTATTCCGTGCAATACTTATAGTGTATAAGGTTTTAACTTTAATTTTTATTGATAAATGAAAAATGTCGTCGAGCTTCAATGATGCGAATTACAACACTTGAATTTTCTCATCACGCTCTACTATTCCGAATTATCTGAAAAACGGTTAAAAATTCAACATATTTAAAAAAAAAAAGTGCATCGTAATTCCTCAGAAATAATCACTTCGAGATAGCAAAGAATTTTAATTTTCACTTCCTCAAAATAAAAATAAACTGCATGATTCAAAGTTTCACTCATTAAATATAAAATCAATCATGCTTAGGTTCGCGTTCACGTGCAAGGTTGCGACGAGCTCTTGTCAATGATGAAATATGGTTCATTTTACTATGGAAATGGTATAATGGATTCGAACGTGTTGGATATTTTACGAAAAGTGTCAGAAGGGGTACGTCCGAGCAAGAGTCCAATAAGCATCGACTTAATTGTGACATACCGAGGTCGAGTGATGGTTGCTAATCACTATAACGAGCGATCGATGAAGAAGCTTTGGGAAGAGGTGATTCAATTGATGCAGAGATTGAATCCGGCCACAGAAAGTGTAACAGCAGTAAATAGGCAGCAAGTGAATTACGAGCGACTCTATGAGAAGCAAGTTACGTGTGAAATGGGACTGCCGGTTGTATTTGAAAACAGAGTACCGGTGCTGACTTCGTTGAAAATAAATTTGGAGAGCAAACTCGTTGACCAATCAGTTCGAATGGCATTTTCGGTCGATGCCAAAATTTGGCGTCACGGGGATTATTCCATGTCGGTTTACAATCCCTTTGCCAATGTTTGGCACTCGGTACGACGAACCACCGAGTTCGATTTGAGCTTACCGATTCATGGTACGATCATCTACAGTCATGAGAAGAATACTATCAAATTAACACTCCCGAGACAACCAGCAACCTCCTCTTCTATCGCTGGAATTTTAAATCACGCCAAAGACTGTGTCACCGTTAATGAAGATGATGAGAACACCCTAAACGAATTCTGCCCCACTTGCCATCCCACGGAAAATGTCTCACCGAATTCCCCTGTCAAAAAAAAATTTCAAAGCAATTTCGACTCTATCGACACCGGACTTCATTACTCTATGGCTATTTTCAATTGTGAAAATGGCCTTTCTCCTGTCACACTCAAAGAAGACTGGTATAGAGCTTTCACCTCGCAACGCAAAAATTCTTGGTAAGTAAATTTGATTTTTCCTTTCTGCTATTTTTA
Source organism: Venturia canescens (assembly GCF_019457755.1). Taxonomy (NCBI): domain Eukaryota; kingdom Metazoa; phylum Arthropoda; class Insecta; order Hymenoptera; family Ichneumonidae; genus Venturia; species Venturia canescens. Next base: position 13,258,762 of record NC_057431.1, on the reverse strand, counting down.
TAGTCTATCAATTTTATTTCACTCAGTTATTTCACAGTAAAAATATTTTCAACGTTCAACTGGATTGATGTGTATATGTAGTACATTTGAAGTATTTGGCAATATTTCTGGTCGTTCGATGTAGTTAGTTGGAAAATAAGTCTATTTTTCTAAATAAAAACGATAATGTTCGGACTTTTCTTTTGCACCAATTTCGGTCGATACTGATGATTGCGATGAACGGTGCGCAAAAAATCACATGAATCTTATTCATGTGATTCATGTATTGTAACACTTTTTCCTGCAAAAATATTCAAAATTAGAATTCGTTCTCGATACTTTCTGGGTGCCAGTCTAAGATTTGCTTACACAAATTTTATTCGAAATTGTCGAGAACGAAGTCGAGGCTTTCCCGGTTGTAGCAGTATTCCAAACTGATTGTGTTAGAGGGGCAAGGTCACGACATTGGAGACAAAGTAATCACTTCCGAACCAAATGAAATCCGGAATTACAAATATGATTTATTAATTAGATCAATTTACAATAAAATGAAGTTTCCGGAAAACCACTTTTCGGTATTCCATTTAATAATTCGATTATAGATTACGTGAAATTCAAATACAATTTTCTGTTAAGCGTCGTGATACGAAACCATTGAAAAGACTTTCTGCCTGATCGCTCACGATAAATTCGAGTGACATGATGAATCGATACTTTAACGTCATTTTCAACAATTTATGATCAACGTAATCGAAACGGAACATCATAAAGCATTTAATTCAAACTGTGGATCTCGAGATTGGACAAAGTAATATAATAGAATTCCTCTCGGTAATTCAAACTAATAAACGACAACGACAAGTGGCGAAAGGTCAAAATCGCATGACAAGGTGTAACTAGAATTTCCAAACGCGTGCGTACCTTGGAACAATATCACTCTTTTAAATCTTAAAATTCCTCAAAAAGTTACTCGCAAGTAAAACGGAACATAAAACAAAACGATACGATATAAGAGCGAAACGACGGCTCACCGCTACGACTTCAAAAGGACGAGATCCAGAAAAAAAACCGCAGAATAATCTCTCCAGCGACGATTCAAGGCATCGAATTCTTGATCGGGGACGACAACGGTACGAGAAAAGACGTCTTTCGTCATTGCTGTCTAAAACTCGAGTCCTCGATAATTGTATCGAGAGCACGTACGCGAACCGAAGTCCTCTCACCCGTAGCCTACTCGCGAAAATCTCAACCGTGCCTTCTGAAATTTTCGAGAGCCTTTTACTGAGCCCCTAAATACTGAGAGACGCATCCTCAGTTCGATAGCTAGGGTGGAGTCATGGAGTTCTCGTTGACCTTGAATTTCCCCATTTGAATTTCTTAATCTACAGATTGATGACTTTTCTCGAGTCAAAGAATTTTCGAGGGTCTCTCGGTGGTAACCACCGATGGGTGGGGCTCAAAAGTTAGAAGGTCTAGAATGCCTGTTCGCTGTTGTAGGCGTTCGAACTTTTGAGACCCACCCACCACCAATCACTCGTACAATAATAAAAATAATTCAAAATAAATTTAAGGTTGTTACTAAATCTTTTGAGGATGGGGATAGGAGACGAAGCTCCTAGGTTAATACATTGAGTGACGTCAACAATGCCACTTTATAAATACTGAATGATTACTATTCATTCAGATAGACAATGCAAAAGTTTTCAAGTGTGTGAATAATAATATTAATTATTATTCAGAAATATGTTTATTTTAATCACTTAAGGTTGATAGAAAATTTATTCTTGGTAATTGAAAATTGCTTTGAAATAAAGACAAAGTTTGGTAACGTTTCATAATTTCTTATACTCAGCTGTTGGGTTGGATGCAGTGAGCTTTTATGCCTCTGTGTATTGTTACTTGTTTTGCCCGGTATTTTTGGAGTTTATTATGTCAACGACTGCCTGTCAAGTGTCGCTTTTTAAATAAATTCTTTAATTAATAAGAGTGATATAGGCAAAAAAGTGTGAAGGTAACGACTTCGTGCCATTCAACCGATGCAATGAAATGACATTTTTACTTAACTTCGACATTTAAATTCTCTAAAATTCGTTCGGTAACCTCAGTTCTCCTTAAAACAGTACATTCAAAAGATATTCATCAACAAATAGAAATATTTTTATAGACATGTATTCACTTTAAAAATGTTAAGCATTCATCTTAGTAATCAATAAATACGCTAGCGTTTGGCCCTTCTGGATTTGTTCGAGATAAATTCGTCGATGAAAAAGGACACTCCTGTCTCATGTCGTACCACTTTTTAATCATTTTGTAACGTGTGCAAAATTACCACATCACAGTATGTAGGATTCAAATCGATTCATGAGAGAAATAATCAATTCGAACTCAAAAAATTATGAAAAGATAATTTAATCGACAACCAAACGATATACACGTCCATTTTAATTGAGTCATATCTGATAAACTAAACTTCGTCTTTTTCCCCGATCGTTTCTATTAAAAAAAAAAAATAACGCCATTGATAGGTCGATCGCTGGTCAAATTTCTCCCACATGTATTTCAACACATTTCAATTTATACAAAATGTTCTTTCGTTTCATTGCGAACGGTTTGAGTGCAGAGTTTTCCAGAAGTTGATGACTTTTTTCTGTTTTACACCCACTTTAGCCTTGATTTATTTTGAAAATGTAACGCCGAATTTATAATGGACCAGCCCAAAACCTGCCATGTACAGTTTTAGATGGATTCATTGATACTTTTGGATTAAAGTTCCAATTCATTAATTTATCGACAGTAATGAGTGAATAATAGTTCGTGTTGTGTTCATGATCAAGAACTTATATTTTGAAGATTAAAGCCAAAATTGAATCGAAAATTTCACTCAGTACTTATACAACAAGTTTCGTTATTTGTAAACGCCTATCTCGATTCGGGCTCAATGTGCACTGTTGGAATCTCTAAGAGAATACAGAAGCTTTTTTGAAAAAAATAGATGTGTTTTTTCTGGGCATTTATTGTCTTTTTGGGGAAAAACATTGTAGAAACCGTGGAGTCATTCGACGATAATGAACTTTCGCAAAAAAAAATCGAAATAGTAGACAAAGGAAGGCAGTCAGAAAAATTTTCGAGAATATTTTATGTGAAATTCGCTTTTTAATTATTTTGGATAAACTTTCTCACGATAAAAGGGCCTTGATTCGCGCTTATAAGCGTTCGCTAATTTATATATTGGGTTCGCTCGAAGCTGGTTACCTCAGAGGATTGCCGAAGCTTTTCGTCACCCATAAATCTATTGCTATCGGTTCGAGAGAGAAGTGATTTTTTTCTCATTCCCAGGCCAATGAAAATGTAAATTTTATTCCAATTCATTTTCCGCCGGGAATGGAAGAATCTTTCGATCAATTGCGTATCTCAAATACGTCGAACGAAATATCAAGAAGTTTTTCACCATAATTTTTTCCGACCTGGAAAAAGAGCTTTCCTCAACATATGTTACGTCAAAAATGATCAATATGGAAACAAGTGCGGTATCAAATATTTTTAATTACATACTAACGATAAGTATTCCTAACACCAAATTGTGTGGGAATACAAACAATAAAGGGAATGTGAGAAAATGAGAAAAAAAAATATAATAAAAAGTAGAACGAACATTCATCGGTTCGACTGGTATGACTCACTGGAAGGTCTGCACTAAAACAAAAGGAAATTGTGTACCAAACTGAATTCATTTGGTCGGACGTGATATCATCTGCGATTTCAATTGTTTGTTAACGTACTTACGTTGTTCAGTTTGTCTCGATTGAGCGTTTATTTTAGTCTCGGGGTCAGTGAACATTTTTCGGAACTTATTTTCGCACGCCCTATTTTGAAATTGAAATTTGCGGGTATTTCCAATGTCATATTCGTAATCGCGAATCAAAATACATAAGTATACAAAAATTTAGATAAATCGGAGATGTGGGCTTTTCGGAACTTTACCCGGGATCTCTAATGATAACTAGACTAATCGGTGAATACAGCATTTGACCAACTGTCAGATTTTTAAATTTGCGAAAATAAGTTTTTTAAGTTTATTTTTTTAATTTCAGTTTTTCACATGTCAGACTCATTTCCCATCGTCAAACATTAGCCAGATCGTCCTTCAACCAAGTGTTATCGTCTCCTTAATGGGTACAATAAGTAGGATTAATGCGAAAATAATTTCAATATGTTTTAAATTTTTTTCAGCTCTTTGAATACACACCCTTACAGAATCCATCGGAACTCGATAGCCAGACTGTCGATTTGTTGGCATACATAATTAAATAAACTGAAAAAACTTTGTTTGCTTCGTGCAAATATTAGTTCCAAAAGCTCTCGGACTATTTGAAACTCAATTTTTAAATGAACTGACGGAAATCGTTGCAATAAACAGATTAATTTGTTCATCCGGATGCTGCTAATTTGTTGTACCAATTTTTTGTATTTGTAAATAATGTTTTTGAAATAGAAACTTTTAACTCCTAGGAGTTAAAAGTGGTGTTTTTCGTACGCCTCACCTCTCATTTACTTCAACAGTCGGTAAAACACCTACTTTCCGTACCGCCGGCACGCTCAAAAAAGCTCGGAAACGTGGTTTGGTTATATAAAATATCGTGTGCATTTCGGAGGCAGGCTCTTTTAACGCTTCGCGTGATATTTTCAGTACTCGGCGTTAAAAGATCCACTTTGCCTCCTTGATACACAATGTACAATTAATCCAACTAACTGATCTAAATAACAAACTGCGAACAATTAACCGCAAATGTTATTTGCAAATAAAAAATATTACGAAGGTGACTTCAATATTTGATAAATTTATATTCACGTATATTGCATATTTCAGTCGTATGGGTTTGTTAACTACTCGATTTGTTCGTCACATCTTCGAATTAAAATATAGACGTGTGTGTTTTCATTCGAGTCTCCGGGACATACTGACTCTTTTCTCGTCCTCCTTCTGGATTGATGAGTTTGATCAATCACCAAAAAATTCTCATGAATATTTTTTCCTAGAGAGTGTGCAGTAACTCATATACATTTTAATTTTTCTTCGGTAACAAACGTCGATTTCATTCACAGGAACGATTGGTTGGCTCATTCCTTAATGGCGTCTCACCAAGCAATGAAAAACATGATTATTTCACCGAGAATGGGAACTTGTGGAAGTCTGATTAAAATCGAACCTAGTGTTGTTCATTCAACGTCTTACGTAAGTTGAAAATAAAAATTAAGACAATGGTACCGATCAAAATTCTGCTGGCTGTTCATGCATATTGAGTCCGAAAGACTTAAAAAACTCAACTATGTTATAGTTTTTATAAAATTAAGCCTATTCACATTATTTTTTCAATTATTTCTTCATTATTATTTCTTTGTTATTTACCCATCGTGCCCGAAAGTCTTTAGCTAGTGTCCAAAAACGAAGCCTCGCGAAAGGGTACCGTCGTCAAACAATATTTACGGATCGCGAATCAAAATTAAAAGTTCCCCCATTTTTTTAGCATTGAAAAAACTGTTGTCCTCATTATTATTGGTACCGCTCTACTAATTTTTATGAAGCAATATTGTTACGTCCCCGTAGAAGATTTTGAATTAGATTTTGAATTAGTAAGGGGGGGTACGCGACACGTTATTGACTCTTCTTTCGGGTCAAGACACTCAAGTCCTTTACCCAGATACGAGAGCCACGTCTGTTGAGTATGGGAGCGCAAGAATGATGTTTTTTTTTGTGAGTTAGGTTGATTTAGACCCCGAAGGCATGCAGATGAGCCCTTTTGAGGTGATGCGATGAGGTTTGGTTTGAATAAAAGAGTACTCACTAGATTTTTCTTTCTAGGTTACTTGCTGTGATTCTTTATTAGAAGGTACTGGTTGTTCCCTCTTGAGTTCCGATACAATGGTCCGAGTTCGAAGCGTCGTCGTAGGTTTAGAGCAATTACAAATGCTCGCGCCGAGTTAGATTAAAATAGTTATTATTTTATTTAACTTATTGCGTGATATATTTTGGAAATCCCCTTTAGGTCTATGACTGATTGCCATTGTTCGCATAAGAATTTTTTTTATTTTTATAACGTTGTTTAACGCACAGGAGAAATTTTCCCTCAAAAAAACTCCGTGGTGGACGCAAAAACACTTAGGCGTGACGCTTGGAGTGAGCGCGGAGAATCCTGTGCTGAGATCTACCAATGGGCATTCCAAGATTCCTTGTAAGAATGTGCCCTGCTCTTTTCCAAAAATATACATCCGTTCGGCAGTCCTACTTAAGGCCCTTAATTGGTTGATTCCCTGGCGGTAGGAGAGGCTTCCCTCCTGCCAACCCAATCCATGGGGGTGATTAGATTCCCGCAATTCGTCTGGTGCTCGTGGATACTCTTCAGGTGGTTGTAACATCCAACAATCCATATGATTCCCTGTTAGTGATATTATTGCTATTTCTTTCAGAACAACATGCCTTGAATTGATTATGAAGTATCCTACATCAACTGCGTATAGCTGTCCCGTAGCCATTTCTGTACAATACAAAAAAGAAAGTAAACGTTGTGCTTTAGTAGGAAGCGATTCTATTCATCACTGCTGCTATCACTTAAATCTATAGGAGATAAGCGAAGTCTGTTCGGGTGTATCACTCGAGTTTCTTTTCCCACTATAATTTTTATATTTCCATCTCTTTTAACTTCGATAACCTTGTGTGGTCCAGTGTAATGATCTCCAAATTTTCCTTGCTTCTGCCCTTTTTGTAGAAATACCGCATCTCCTAGATTAAATTCTTGCGGTTTTGATTTTCGGTCGTAATATTTTTTTGATCGTTCCTTTGCTATAATTAGATTTTCTTTCGCGACTTTTTGAACGTTATGTAGTGTGGTAGCTAGTTCAGTTAAATAATCTCCGTAAGTTCGATATTCTTCTTCAGGTTCTTGGTTAAATGATGGTTGTCGGGCAAATTTTCCGAATACTAATTCGTATAGGGTGTGTTTTGTTCCTTCATGGACGCTAGTGTTATATGAGAATGTTGCTAATTCAAGCCATTCGTCCCATTCATTGTCTTTATTAATGAATTGTTTTAAATATTCTACCAATGAGCGATGCGATCTTTCTAAAGACCCGTTAGATTGAGGATGATATACGGTTGTTCGACATTGTTTTATCTTAAATTTCTTTGCCACTTCTTTCATTAGGTTACTCAAAAAGTTTGCTCCTTGATCTGTTAGTATTACCTTGGGTGATCCGAAAATGTAAATGAAATTTTTGATTAATGCATGAGCAATGTTAGTCGATGTGGCTTTTCTCAAAGGTATTGCAAAACAAAATTTCGTAAGTAAATCTTGAATAGTTAATATGTATTCACGTCCTTTTCTTGTTGTAGGTAAAGGTCCCACTATATCCATAGCTATTTTGTCGAATGCGGAGTCAGGTGTATCTGTAATTATCATTGGTTGTTTTGTTTTTAGGCGCACTAATTTCTTTAAATGACATTTTATACATCGATTTATAAATTGTTGCACGTCTTCTTTCATATTTTCCCAATAATATAGTTGGCGAATTCGATTATACGTTTTAGTTACTCCTTTGTGTCCTCCTATTGCAGAATTATGAGCTTCTTCCATTATTTCTTCACGAATATCTTTGTTTGGATATTTCACGTCTCCTCGACAAATTGTCAGCTTAGTTGAAAGATGTTCCATACCTTTACGGATAAATTTAATCACTTTTTCTCAGCTAGTGCCATTAATTTCTTTTGTTTTAGCTATACTGATTGTAGGAAGTCGTAGTTTCCTCAAATCTTTCCCAACTTTTTCACAGACCTCTAACATTGAACGTTGATCTAATGTTTCTCCATTTTTACCTTCAATTATGATTGCTACATGAAATTTTGAATTACTTTTTTGTATTTTGATTTCGCCTAATTTTGCTTTTGGAAATTTTGGTAATGCTCGTCGCTCGAAGAGTCCTGTCGATCCATCGTCGCAAGGTTCCCCTGATTCCGAGATGAAATATAAGTAATTGTCTTTTCTCATGAATCCTATTCTCCTATTTCTGCTGGATTACCTTTTCCTTTCGAGGAAACAGGTAATAGCTCTTCTTGAATATCTTCATCTTCAGTGTCGTTGTTGGAACTAGATTCCATGGATTCATCAATTTGATCAAAATAGTATTCCTCGGATTCGTCACCAGGCAAAATCATGTCTTCTTCATATATTACATTTTTCGTCGGTTCTTCTGTTTCAGCTTGTTCATCATTTACTATTTCTCCTTGCATGTTCTCTTGTCTTTTGGTCGGTTTACTTTTTAATTGTTTAAATACTCGTTTTGCAGCTCTCTTGACTGGTTCTGCGATTTTTGATCCAATGCTGTCTTTTGCACTTCTCAGTCTTCTGGCTATCGATTGTTCATCGCTCTTTCCTAGTTGAGCAATAGTTTCTTTTGCTTTTCTTTCCTTTTCTTTTGCTTCTTGAGCTCTTTTACTTCTTAACCTTGTAGCTATTGGGGAATCGTCAGTCTCTCTCCCTGAGATTTTTCCGTATCGGAAACTTGACTTTTCTCTTGGTGTATGGGATGAATTCGTTGCACGTGATCTTCAGTGGCCTTTGGATCGTATGGGTTTCATGATAATGCGTCGGCATTGATATTTGTTTTTCCAGCTTTATATACGACTTCATAATCGTACTCTTCTAGTCGTAAACGCCATCGGGTCAAACGCGATGTGGGGTTTTTTGAAGTGTGTAGCCAAACCAATGGTTTATGATTCGTTGCGAGTTTAAAGAGTCTACCATATAGATAGGGTCGAAATTGGGTGACTGCGTGTAAGATAGCGACAGCTTCTTTCTCATAAGCGCTGTATTTTTGCTCAGCATCATTGAGCATGCGTGAGGTGTATGCTATAGGTCGATCCTTTCCCAATGTCCCTTGACTAAGTATTCCTCCTACTGCATATCCTGAAGCGTCCGTAGTTACGATGAATTGTTAAGTAAAATCAGGGTATCGTAAAACTGGTAAGTGGTTTTGCAATTTGAGCAAAATTTTTTATAAATCTTCTGTAATATCCAGCAAGTCCAAGAAATTGTCGCACGTTTTTCACATTTTTAGGTTGTGGAAATGCTTTGACCGAAATTAATTTTGATGGGTCGGGTCGTAGTCCATCCTTACCGATTATATGTCCCAAGTACACTACTTCGGGTCGTAGAAATTCACACTTATCCGGTTGAAGTTTTAGTTGCGCAGCTCGCAATCGTTTCATTATTCGTTCGATTTTTAATTCATGTTCTTCCAGTGTTGAAGCGTATATTACTATGTCGTCTAAATATACGAATGCATCAGACTCCTGTATTCCCGTCAAAACTTGATTCATGAGTCGTTGAAATGTTGCAGGTGCATTTTTTAGTCCAAATGGCATTCTGGCAAATTCGTAGTGACCATAAGGTGTTGAAAAAGCGGTTTTATATTGATCTTCTGAATGCATCTGAATTTGATGGAATCCAGAAGCGAGATCAAAGGTTAAGAAATACATTGCTCCTCCCAATTGATCTAGTATTCCGTTAATAAGTGGTAATGGGTATGCATCCGTGATTGTTTTTTCGTTCAGGGCGCGATAATCCAAAACCATGCGCTATCGTTTGTTTCCTTTTGAATCTGCTTTCTTGGGTACAATCCATACAGGTGAATTGTACGGGGATTGAGATGGTTCTATTATTCCTCCATCTAATAATTCCTTGACTTGGCGATTGATTTCTTCTTTTAAGACGGGTGGATAACGATATTGTCGAGTCGTTATTGGTACATCATTTAGCGTCGGAATGCGATGTTGAATGGCATTTGTGGCCATTAGTTTTTCTCCTGGCAGATAATAGCGATCTTGAAATTCTTCTATATGACTGATAACACTTTCCCGTTCTTCCGTATTCAGATCATTTAGACGTAATAGATTTAGTATTTGCTGTGCTCGACTTTCACATGAGATAGTAGATTTATTTGAAATAGTAGAACGATTCTCATCGAGAATTCGTGTGTTGATTGAGAGAATTTGTGTTGAATTTGATAATCCTTCTTGAAGTTCAGATTTGTGTTTATCGTGATGTAGTAACTGTTGAAATGCATTAGCATTGCGCATAGATCCATCTTTCGACGGATACGAATCAATTTTTCCCTTCACTTGTCGTTTCAAAGGGGCAGATAAGAGCTCATACGGCTGTAGTTTTAAGACGGGTATTGCGGCTTCGATTTCTTCTTCCGTGGTGTTGATTAGATATAAATGTGCCTTCCCCTCGTTATTAGATACCAACGCATTTCCCAAATATATACCGTCCGATATATTTAGTTTAGGCAGGTATCCCTCCTTTACTTCTGGATTAGCTACACACACGTAGAACATTTTTCTAGTTCGTGCGGGAATAATTATGGTTTCGAGTTTAACAAATGGGATTTTATGTTTTTTCCATTTCAGACATTTCTCGGAGTAAGAAACATCAGCATGTTGCGTATTAAAAAATTCAGTCCCGATTAAACCATCGTCTTCGATAGGGAAATCATCCGCTACCAAGTGAAAAGTGATTATTGAATTTAGAATTCGGATTTCCACTCTTCCCAACGTATTGACGTAATTTTTCGTAATTCCACTGATTTTAATGATATCACTTTTATCGATTTCAACTTCTGGTGCTATTTAACGTTTTTTGATCAAATTTAATGCAGATCCCGTGTCTATCATTAACAAAGTCGATCCCACAAGATCTTGAGATTCGACGGACATTACTGGTACGTTACTTGTGCGATTTAGGAGTACGACGGCTACTCGTTGTAGTCATGCTGGGTCTTCACTTGTCTCTACATGCTTTATGCTTCGAACAAATGAGGTTCTTAACGGTTCGTTTTCACTGCGTAGATTGGGTTTTTGAGAATTTTGCGTCGGATAAAAACTTCTTTCGTTTGTATTTTGAAGGAACGGTGTTTGATTTTTATGGGCGTTCACGTATTCTCTTTTTCTACATTTTTCAATTAGATGTCCTGAATTTTTACAATATCAGCAGAAAATTGACGGACTGAATCCCGAATTATCAATGTCCTGTGTGGATTAATTGGTTCAAATTTAGGATTTTCTGGTGGGTTATCACTAGTTTCATAATTTGTATTAGGTTGCATGAAATTTCTTTGATATTGATTACGGCTCCGGTCGTTATTAAAATTTCTGTTTTGCGATGAAAAGCGTTTCTGATAGTTGTTGGAAGGGTTGGATTGTTCTTGGTTTTTAAATACCATACATTGATTAGCGACCTGTCCCTTTTGTAAGCACAATTGGCATATGGGCATTAGGGTGATGCAAAAAAAATCGATATTTTTTTTTCTCGGAGCTCCAACGAAAATCGTTAGTACATCAAAAAAAAGTAATTTTCCCAAAATTTCAGATTTTTAAAAAATTTTTTGGATAGTGCTCAAGCCACTTTTCCATATTTTCCTATTTTTTTCTCAAAAATCGCGAAGCAAAAATTTTTTTTTGCTTTCATAGCAGAAGTGTTAGTGCTCCATAGAATTATAAATCTAATACAATTTTTTCACTCTCAAAAAAAATTTAAAGGCTACCTCGCATAATTTATTTCTTCTTGTCTGTATATTTAGCTATAAATTATGAGATTAAAACACGTGGCGCTACAAATAACTATTCTTGTCATCCTTCCAAAAGAAAGGGTGAATGTACTTTGCAAAAACATAGTTATTCAAAATAACATGTTATAACAATGATTTTCGCATTTTCTCAAGTGATTGATTTCAATTTTCCTGTATTTTTCATAGACATAACCACTCTTATGCACGAAAACTTGCTAGGGCATCGTACAAAAATGATAACGTGCCAAACGAATCTGTGTTTTGCCAAATTCATTATTTCAAAGTCTGATATTTCACCGTAGAAAACGTTAAAATTTGGGAATTTTCTAATTTCTCGTGCGTTATAAAAACTAGTAAAATATTTTGACCGAATTCTGTTAGAAAAAAATGGAGACCAATGGATGCAAAATCGCAAATATTTATCATAAAGCTTCCAATATCGGTTTCGTAATCTTTACTGATAAAAAAAAAAAATTAAATTAACAAGATCGAAATAGGTCTATTGCACAAAGTTGCCTCCCTGTACAAACTCAAATAGTTATTGATTGTAAACAAAGAGTTCGGAACTAAACATTTTTGCGATTTCCCATTCATAAGCCTACATTTATTTTCTATTAAAATTCAGTCAAAATATTTTACTAATTTTTATAACAAATGGGAAAACTAGAACATTTCCAAAGTATAACGTCTTCTGCGGTGAAAAACATGACTTTGAAAAAGAGAATTTAAATTCAGCAAAACACAGCTTTATTTGATATGTTGTCATTTTTGTACGATGCCCTAGCAAGAAAAAAGTTTTCGTCAATAAAAATATATATCTGTATGAAAAATACAAGGAAATTGAAACCAATCGTTTGAGAAAACGCAAAAATATTTGTTATAACATGTGATTTTGAAAAACTATTTTTTTGCAAAGTACATTCACCCTTTCTTTTGGAAGGACGACAAGAATAGTTATCTGTAGCCACACGTTTTTTAATCTCATCATTTATAGCGAAATATACAGAAAAAAAGAAATAAATTATGCGAAGGAGCCATTTAATTTTTTTTGAGAGTTAACAAATTTTATTAGATTTATAATTCCATGGAGTACTAACACTTTCTGCTATGAAAGCAAAAAAAATTTTTACTTTGCGATTTTTGAAGAAAAAACCAGGAAAATATCGAAAAGTGGCTTGAGCACTATACAAAATTTTTTTTTAAAATCTGAAATTTTGGGAAAATTACTTTTTTTTGATGTATTAACGATTTTCTTTGGAGCTCCGAGAAAAAAAAATATCGATTTTTTTTGCATCACCCTAATGGACATATTTGACTGAATATGATGAATACGTTCTCTTGATTGGTACTGTGGTTTCGAATAGTTAGAGGATTTTGTCATTCTAAAATTCCGCAATGCGTCTTTTGCTTACAACTGTCGTTCGAGTTCAACTGCTTCTTTCATGGTTTTTTCAAAATTTTGGCCCTTTTTAATTCTAGCTTCCAATTCACTTTTCAAGCCACGAATAAAACATTCCGTTAAATCCTCGTTTAAATTTGCTATCATTTCTGCATTTAGTTCTACTCCCAGTTTCGTTTTATATGCTTCATGAATTTTGTTTCCTAGTTCTTTAGTGCGATTTGCGTACGACAAGGCGGATTCGTTTTCATTTTGAAAAATTCGTCCGAGTTCTCCGAGAAGTTGATTAACCGTTTTTGCTGGAGCATATAGGGTTTTCAAAAAGGTGGTGAATTTAGCCATTGTATCGAGTTCTACTCCGTGAACTGCGCGTCTAGCTTCGCCTCTTAATTTATTACGAAGAACGCGCGCAAGATTGGGTCGTGCATCTTCGGTTATCATTTGCTGTGCCTCTTCACATCCTTCGATAAAATGAGCCAATGGAATATTGTGCCCGTCAAAAATTGGAACGGCTTCGAGAGCATATTTGATTGAGACAGGAATATTAGCCATGTTAGAGTTTAAATCTTGAATTGCTTGTCTTAGTTGTAGATTTAATTGTTCTACTCGTTTTTCGAAGGAACGGATAGTGCTACGAGCGATTTTTAGTGCGTCTAAAAGATTTTGTTCGTCATCAAGAGGATTTTGGTCGTCGTCAAAATAATTTAGGAGATTTCTAACACTTGAGCTCGGTAGATTTGCTGCACCGAACGATTCTAATCCCCTTTCAGGAGTGTTTCCTGTTTGTTTAGTCTTTTCAATCTCTTTCTTGTTACTATAACGGTACCCTTTCGCGAAGCCTCGTTTTTGGATTTTAAGGAGGATGAATCACGAAATCAAAATAATCAGAATTTAATAAAATTTGGTGATAACATTCTTTGGCATCAAGTATACAAATACAATTTTTTTTCAAATTTTTTTGGTTATCGAATAATTGAGCGTTAAATCGAAGTTCTTATGCACGAGATGTATAACTGTATATATGTAAACCCTGTGCTTATACACGTGAACTTTAGTGTTCAAATACTCGAGGGCTATGTGGGAGAAAAATCTAAAAAAAATTTATATTGTCGTATATATTTTTAAAGAATGCATTTATGAAATTTTATTAAATTCTTCTCATTTTGGAACTCTTAATATTTTCAACATGGTTTAGCATGGCAACGTTGTATCGTCGCGATCTACCCTCCTTAATTAAAGATCTCCGGGCACGATGGGTAAAAAAAAAATTGCTCTAAAATGACGCACCCTATTGAAGATATAAAATCACAATTTCAATACAAAAAAAAAAACTCGAAAGCAGTGGAAAGCTGTTTTGTAGCAGGGAATGTGAGTTTAAACTTTTTCCTAATCGCTCGACTCCGGTAGCCTTCACACAGAAATGAAGTCTTTACTTTTTTGTGCTTTATTTGAAGGTGAACATCTCATTAAGAGCCAGTTACGAGGACGTGGATCACAAACTTTCCACTTATCATGAGTTACCCAGTGAAAAGTATAGTCTTAGTGGTAAAATTGACGTAGTTGCTGCCGCGACCAACAAAGTTGCACGTTCGTGGGATTTGAACATGAACGGTGACTTCAATCAGGGCCATTCCAATAATAGAATTAAACTTTCACTCACAAGAAGAACAGCCGATGAACCCAATTACAAGGTGAGTTTTCTTCAAAAGGTTTCAACTTTTTTTATTGGTTTAAATGATCATTGTGGAGTTAACGAATGATCCGTACTGCTGCATTGAGTAAAGAGCATCTCATCGCAGCTATTTGTAATACAATTTTTTTGGTTTTCATAACAGTTTTCATTCGTACAGTTAGAAGTAAATGACTTCTTATCGGAACAGCTCAGATCATTATCGTAAATATTTTCCATTTTGCAAAAGTAGTTTTAGAGAAAGATACGTTCACATTCAATATTTTATAATTACCATCTTCTCGATTGGACATTTATTTATAAATATTTAAAAATTGTATGCTCCATTCGCAATAATTCTCATTGGTACATTAATTCGTCGTTTATACGAGTCCCTAATCGTTTTTTATGCAAATTTTTCAATTCCATAAAATCATAAAAAGCATATTATTGATCCTCCATTTATGTTCATCGTGTGCAGATTTGTATAGAAGGTGTAAAATCATACACGGAAATGCCAGCGGATCCCCTTCAATTGGGCTCTACAGAAGAGAATACAGTCAGTAAACTGTCGATCATAGCAGGACCTACAGACACGGAAGAGTGTACACGTGACGATATTTTAATTAGGATGTTCATCAGGGGTTCACTGTCACAGGAGCAAAGAGACAAATACATCCATGAGTCCTCTAAGAGCGCTTGTAGCAACGATATCAAGAATCCGTTGTACAGAAGTCCCAAAAATTTGATACCCAAAACACTCAATTGTATCAATGAAGCGATACTTTACACGACGCTGAGAAACTACGACTTCGTAGTTACGCAACAAAAGGTACGTAGAGTCATAAAACGGCCAAAAATTTTATTTCATCACAATTGAAAATTCATCAGAGATTGAAAACCTGAAACAATAAAGCATGTTTAAGTATACATGTGAATTAATCTTTGATGATCAAAACTTCATGTAATCATCAATCTGGCATGCTTGAACGAAAAATTCTTCGACAAGTAATCAGATATTTTTTTTCCATTTACATGCATGGAATGATTTCCATAGTTTTTTTTTAAAGCATCAAAAATTTTTAGTAGGTTTCGTTATGTTTTGAGATTTCGCAAGTCCGATTTGGAAGATCATTTGTTAAAATTTACATTCATCTTTTTGACATTCCTAAAGAATTTGCATAAATACTTTTGTGTGGATTTGTGTAGAAAAATCAACTCCAGGTTTTACTGTATTTTTTTTTGTTTTTTATACTTGAGGCTGGTTTTCATCGCAATTACTACGCTTTCCGTACATAAGAATCTTTTTGGTTGAGAATACGTGGTTGCTTTGCAATGATAATTCAATAGTGGATAGAAAATTCTTATTCGAAAAGATATTCTTTTAACGAGAATAGTGCAACCCGCGTATTTCAACTGATTTGTAAATTAAAAAAAAAAAAATCTAAAATAAAATATAAACCATTCTATTGAAGGTGCCTCCGTTGCTGACGTCAACTCTGCAATATTTGGAAGATCTAGTTCGCACATATCTTGTTCCAAATCTTGAATACGCTGAGCAAAAATCCTCGTCCAGGGAATTGACAGGAAAAATTACTTATCCACTCGAAAAAGAGGAAGTTAACATTGAATTGGCTACTCCGGACCACCGTAGTTACGATTTCGTCGATGTGAAATTGGAGAACGAACGTTTCAATGGTTTCGGTCCTATTTTCCAGTCCCTTTGGAATCATCGCCTAGACAATACACGTTTCAGCATCGCCAGTCTTCTCGCATACACCGAGAAAAAATTGAGTGAGTTATGTTCCATTCATTCAAGAGTTTCCATTAAATAATAGTAATCGAAATTCATTTGTTATGAATAATAAATAGAATAATGAAAAAATGTTTATAATAACCTTCATTCAATGATTTGACTTATTTGGACTGAAAATTTTTTCTCGACTTGAATTCTAAAAAAGTTTTTAAATTTTCGACGTTTTTTCACAGAATTCTGTTCAGTTTATCCCAAAACGGTTATGACTGGAGACGAAAAAAATATTCCGTTCGAAATAACCGACGAATGGACTCTCGTTTCCGGCAACCAAGTGCACCAAAATTTTGCTATCTTCGCTAAAAAAATTGGCACAAATATGGGCCTTCAAATATTCATGAGAAATCACACCGTAGAAATGACTCCCGACACTACCGACCAAGTGCAAGTGTTTATCGATAGTCAAGTTGTGGAAAATTTGGAGAACGGCGTTGCTGTTCCTTCTGAGGACGGAAATGACTGGATTCTTAAGTGGGTTCACGTTTTTTCAACTTTTTTTCATTCGTTACAATAGTGGATAATCACTCGAAGTAGCACAGCAACGACAAAAAATTAAGAACAAAGTTCTAACGTTCTCTAAAATTCAATATTTTCGGCGTAACTCAGTCGCATTGATCATTAAGAGAAGTTTCCACGCGAGTTTTGGTAAATTTAAGGATGTAGATAAGTAGAAATCTCGCCATTGTGAATGCGAAAATAAGATAGCTGCAAATTTGCAAAATGAAATTCTCCGAAACGGTTTGACCAATTACAAAAAGGTTCTGACAGCAGATGTTGAAGAATTTCCCTTTCAAAAATTCGTTAGATGGTTGATGCATGCGTGAGATTCGCTGAACTGCATAATATTTTTTTTTCTAATGAATTGAATCGATTCGATTTGTTTTTCATTTAAATCAATGATGCATCTAGATAGAGTATTATTTATTTTTATTAGAGACTTATTGCAGCGTCTTGACGCCAAGTGTAAAAAAAAACGGACAAGACAAGTCAAGACGTACAACGTATCTATACTAGAGATTAGCCAATTTTCCCTGACTTATGTTTCAAATTTTTTTAGAAAAAACAAAAAATAACAATTTTCGGCGACAGCCGATTTATTTGGCGTAAAAAGTCATTTCTTTTTTGTCAACGAGTCACCGTTGATGTCGTAAAGAACCTGGTGCATTGTTAAAAAATTGTCAAAGAACTTATTGAAATAAAAAATAGAGAAGCGATAATCCACAAAAAAAAATTGAATTGAATTTTCTATTGGTATTATCGCGCGACGAGTTATTTAAACAGGCCAAACAAATATCCTAAAAACATTATGAAATTTTATACTTATTTATTTACAGAGTAACTAAAGACGGTGAGCACATCGTGACCAACCTGAATGAAATACCAATAGTCGCGATTTATGGTATTAATCATGTGGCTTTGGCGATTGACGTGGAGTTGCAAGGGCAAGTGAGCGGATTGTGCGGGCAACTGAACGGAACCCCAGCGAAAAAAATAACGAAGTCATCGAAAACAGATCTGTGATTTGGATGAAACGTATTAAGGATTTTTTTTCTGAACGTATTTAGTTCTCAAACTCGTAGTATTTTAGAAATTCTGTACAAAAATGTCAACCAAGTCACAGATGTCGAAAAAATAGCTGAAAAATGTCCGGTTTTTGAAATTTCTTTTGATCATTCTACAGAGACCTGCAAAGTTTGTGAATCTTCCCTTCTGAAATCCGAAAAGAAAATCATCCATGGAGAGATAAATTGATCAATCAAAATCTTATCCGTTGGTTTTCAACATTTTTATCTGATTATTAGAATAGCTGATTAATCATTCTATTAATTTGAAAAAAAAAAATCATTTTTTGTCCGTTTGGTTATTTGCAATTTTGGTGACTACGTCGATTTGAAAAATAGTATACGAATAGTAGAATTAGTAAAGAAAACCAGTGATAGATGAATTATTTTTATTACAAGAGATTGTATGATAATAAGCGATGAAAAAGTTTCCCGAAACATGTAAACCTCTCAAATCCTCAGGAAAAGTACAAAATCTTTTAAGAAAGAATTCTATATGATTTTTTAACTACTCTCTTGCTCCTTCTTCTGTTTCACCGGTATGAGAAAAAACTCAAGTATGATAACCTGTGTGAAAATTCAATTCGGGCGTTAGTAGACCTTGATTAAATTTCTCAACTCATTGAAGAGGGCCTTATTTGCGTGAAAACTCTATGTGGTCTTCGAAAAGACGGTCCCGCTCTTTAAATAAGGGTTTTTGAGAGGAAATGAGTTGATGCAGTTAATAAGGAACCTTAAAAGAAGCAGATATTATAGAAACGTAATAACGTGAAATTCATTTGGAAAATTTGTGAAAGCAACGAAGTTATTCAAATTAAAAATAGCTTTTGCGCAAGACATTCCCGGATTGTCGAACATTGGATTTATCTCGCGTCTTCAGAATAAAATTAGTTAAACACTCCAAGTTTAATTTATTTTTATTTTCATATATTTCAGTATTTTTGTAATAGGAATTCAAAAAAAATTTTACAATATAAATGTAAATTGACCATATACAAGAATAATTGTATTTATCTGTCGTGATATATAATCTGAAAATTCGTATCGTGATTTTTTGGATTATCAAAATCAATTAAAATCATTATGGATTATCAAATTAAAATTGGAACTGACTCGGATTTATTGTTCACAGTAAGAATTATATATACGTACGAAAATAATCTTCTCGGTTTGAAGTGAAAGTGAGATTAGAACATTTCTCAGGATAAGTAAGCCGAGAAACGTATCTCTAAAATCATCGGATTTTAACAAAAGTACTATCAAATAAACGCGAGAGCCATCGAACGCAGAAAGGTATCCGAATGTTAAGTTGATAGTTTTGGACACGAGATTCGTATTTCCTCTTTTTATGTGAACAACTAATACTGCGCAAATACACGAAAAACAGCGAAAACCTAAAAACCGTGCATACCGGTAAATGCGGTATCCACTAAATCTGGTAAATCCGATAAATCCGCGATAAATACTGCGAAATAACGCGAGAAAACGTGAAAAACCGCAAAAATATAAAAACGTTAATACAGAACGACTCTGCGGGTTTCGATCCACTGAGAATAAAAATTGTGTAGCAACTAAATGTCTTTAGTTGATATTTTTGTTGCTTAGGGTGGGGGTGAAAACTTTGAATCATAAATTGACCGAATGACAAGAATATCGAAATAAAAATTAACGTACGTTAGAATAAAGAAGAGCCATTTATTTGAACATTTTTAGATTCGAAAATAAAAATCACAAACACGGAAATTTCGAAATGAATCTGTATCGAAAGAAATATTCTCAAGTGCGTACAATTGCGAGCGTTAGAATTTCAAATCAACTCGCTCAAATCAAAACACTTTGGTCGAGTCACCATAAGTAAGACTAAAGAATATAAAGAGCGATAACAATTTCGAATTTAATAATAGCAACGGGCGAGTTTAACGAGCAATTTAAGTAGCGAGAGGCACAAAAGTCGAACGGTGAAATAGCGAACACTTCGGAAGCCACATTGCTATTCGATAAAACCAATAACCAATAGCCGGCGCCAGTAGTCGCTAGCTGATCGCGCTCGACGTGGCTTGCCTTTTAGCCAAAAAATGTACAGAATATAACTCTTGATTATCGAGTTTGTAAAATATGCAGATCATGTTTTTTTTTACAACTTAACGAATACAAATAGATCTTTTCTCTTATTTTCTCTTAAGTATTCTAGAGTTGATATATAAATTACACATGAAATCCAAAATTTTTTGAGTCGCTGATCACGAATTTGCTATTAGTTGTGCAAAATTAATTTGTTTAATCAATTTGTTTAAATAATCTTTGATAGAAAATCTACATTTTTCAAAATGGTTTCCAGAATCGTGATTTACGTGGAAAATTATAGAAAAACGTAATTAAAATTTGTTTAAAAAAAAGATTAAACAAATTACAAAAAATGAAAATTTTTCAAAATTGTTGATTCCGAAAAATAATGCATTGGTAATATGTTACCACGATTTGTTTTAAAATGTTATTTGAATCGTTTAAATAATCTGTTTAAAGAAAGTATGATAAAAACTTGAAATTTTTCAAAATTGTTTCTAGGCTTATGATCTTCGCGGGAAAATATGTTAGAATGATAGTGAAATTATTTTTTTGTTTAAAAAATTCAAATAATTTGTTTAAACAAATAGTGGCAACTATTGGAATATGAGCAAAAATAATCCATCAGCATAGTAATAAAACTTGATATTAAACAATACACATGAGAGCGTGCTCGCAGTCCTATAAGTTTGTTTACATAACGAATATACAGATCAAGAAAGAGGTCGACACGAGGCCCTTTGTCGTTAGAGTCAGAGTCACTTTTTCGACCACTGCAACGCTCAGTTAATCGATAGATCTCTTAGAGTAAAGTTCATTGAATAAAATATATAATTGCTCTGCTTAAACTTTGTGCCATTTATTTCGAAACCTGCTTCCATAATCCAATAGGTTATGGGCCCAGGCACATAATAAGATACATTTAAAAGTTTTACTTGAAAATAATGAATATTGATTTACGATAAAATAATCTACATTTATTGATGGTGAAATATTGGTCGTGGTAATTGAAACTATAGTGAAGTTCAAATAGTGATCATGATTGACGATATTGATAAAAAGACAAAAAGAAACATTACGCCGTTTAACGGTGAAAAATACAGTATATGAAAAATGCGAATGTTTGCTTTGATCGCGGAAGGAAATGCGTCATGTGTACTTAAAAGTGATCCATCAGAAAAAATGACAGAAGATTGGGAAAGTAAGGAAAGATTTGCGAAAGGTGCCATAATTGAACATTTGAGTGATTCCGCACTTGGACTCGCGAAAGACGATGATACCGCGCGTGAAATATTCATAAAATTAGATTCTCTATATGCAAGACAGAGTTTGGCATCTTAGCTGACTATAGAGAAGAAATTGATTACTCTCAGAAAATATTTCCTTGACAAAACATTTTATTCTATTTGTCACCGAAGTAAAACTACAAGAAACAAGTAAAATTGCTAGACTCCTTCTAACTATGCCGACAAGTTACGATCCAGTGACAACAGCAATTCAAACAATGGTCAATGATAAAGTGAATCTTACGTTTGTAAAAATAAGATTCCTAAACTATGAGATAAAAATATTAAATGAGAGAAACGACACAAGTGGGAAAGTGTTGCAAACAGAAGTTCAACATCAAGATAAATCACAAAAACAAAACAGAAATGGAAAAAAATTCAACAACCGTCGACAGAATTTTAAACAAGAATCAATTAATAAATTTACCCAAGGATCCAACTTTCATCAATATCAGCAAAACACGAAATACAAGAAAAATAATCACAACTTAAAAAATGATAATAATAAAAGGTGTGATTTCTGCGAACGAAGAAACCACGAGGAAAAAGATTGCTATTATAAACAAAGAAAGCAAAACTCGGAGGACCGTCAACGAACAATCCAGACAGTGCAATTTCAAGATACTGAAGGTTTCGGTTTCATGACTGGAGTTCGAGTGTCATCTAATAAGCCGATTGACACAGAAGATAAGTTGACTTTTATTCTTGATTCTGGAGCAACTCATCATTTGACTAATCGAGATGATGCCTTTTCGAAGGTATGGGATTTGCCAGTACCAGTGGAGATAACAGTGGCGAAGAAGAACGAAGTTATCATGGCGACGAAGAGAGGAACCATAGAAGTGACAACAGATCAGGGAATATCAGGAATCCTTGAGAACGTGCTATACGCTCCGGAAATTCCATATAACTTATTATCAGTACGACAAATTCAAAACTCTGGTATGACAGTTATTTTTCATAAAAATGGCAAAACATCCATTGAAAGAGGTGACAAAATCATCGCAAATGGTAAGTCAGTTTATAATTTGATATTTGTTGACTTAATCATTCACAAGAAAATGTGTAATAATGCAAATGCAAATTCAAGCACATGTAAACTTTGGCATGAGCGTTTAGGTCATATGGGCAAGTCAAAATTCCTAGAAATGAAAAGAAATAATTTGCTTTTCGATCGCAAAGAATTAGAAGCTATAAATCCCACGAATGACATTTGTGAAGCTTGTGTTTACGGAAAACAAGCACGTCTCAGTTTTTCAAAAGAAAAGGACAGATCACAACGAACGAGACAATTATTTGTCATTCATTCAGATGTGTGTGGACCAATCACACCTCCTACAATTGACGAGAGAAGATACTTCGTAACTTTCATAGATGAATTTACTCATTACACTGTTGTTTATTTATTGAGTCATAAATCCGATGTTTTAAAACGGTTTCAAGACTATGTTGCTAAAAATGAAGCACATTTCAATTTAAAAGTAGCTCACTTGTATTGTGATAATGGAAAAGAGTATCTTTCAATTGAATTTAAATCTTTCTGTACGGAGAAAGGGAATAGAATACCATTTAACAGTACTGTATACGCCTCAACAAAATTCCGTAGCAGAACGTATGAACAAGTCATTCACAGAGAAAGCACGTGCTATGATACATGGGGCAGAGTTGAGCAAAGAATTTTGGGGAGAAGCGATTTTAACCGCAGCTTATTTACTAAACTTTTGCCCGACAAAAGCTCTTCCAGCAAACAAGATCCCGTACGAACTGTGGTACAATAAAAAGAGCCAAGCGTCAATCATTTAAAGATTTTCGGTAGTACCGTGTATGTTCATGATAAAAATCGAAAGAGTAAATTCGATAAACGTTCATTCAAAGGAATACTTATAGGCTATGAGACAAATGGCTATAAAGTACTGAACACAGAAACAAATAAATTTATCATTGCTCGCGATGTTATTTTTGATTAAATAAATTTCAAAAATTCGCGTCCTCTCGTACAAAGTAAAGGGATTGAAAAGGAAAATTCCAATATTGAAAAACAAGTCAAAAAATCCGATCTTAACGAAAATTCTAGTATCATTAAAAGGCAAAAACTAGAAATTGGCCAAAATTCTGAAACAAATGAAAGGGAAGAGAGTGAAATTAACAAATCTGATTATCAAACAGATAAAGTTAATAAAGCGTCATTCGAAGACGAAACTATCTCTCAAGAAAGTCCGAAAAGGAACGAACTACGACGAAGTGTACGTCTTAAAAACATGCCTACTATTTCTTATAATGAAGAGCATTGTTCCTATATAAGTGCACAGTCGACCGTTTCTGACATTCCCAAAACATTTGAAGAAATTAAAAATTGGGGTGATAGACTTGAGTGGGAGAAAGCAATGGAAGATGAAATTGCTTCCCTTATACAAAATAAAACTTGGGATATAGTGACCTGTGCGACTAATAAAAATATTATAGGTTCCACATGGGTATTCGTAATAAAAAATGATATTTATAGAAACTTAACAAAATATAAAGCAAGACTTGTAGGTTTTAGTCAACAATATTTATCAGACTACAATGAGACGTTCGCACCTGTAGCTAGAATTACGATGTTTCGAGTTCTCGTAGCTTTTGCAAATCAAAACAATTTATTAATTCATCAGATGGATGTAAAAACAGCCTTTTTCGAATGGTCTATTAAAAGAGGAAATATACATGCAAGTGCCAGAAGGAATGAAAATCGATAAAAATCGTGTTTGTAAACTAAATAAAGCCATATATGGTTTGAAGCTATCAGCTCGGTGCTGGTTTCAACATTTTGATAAAATTATCAAAGAACAAGGATTCAAGAATTCCTCAGTAGACTATTGTTTATATTTTCTTGACAGAGGTCATATAAACAAAAACATTTATGTCATTTTGTACGTTGATGACATTTTGATAATTACATTCGAAGAAAACAGAATGAAAAATTTCAAACGATATTTAATGAATCAATTCTCAATGGTAGACATGAACGAAGCAAAGTTTTTCTTGGGAATAAATATTGAAAGAAAGAACAATACAATGACTCTAAATCAAAGTGCATATCTCGAAAGAGTTCTAAAAAAATTCAACATGAATAATTGCAATGCAATTAGTACTCCTTTACCAGTAAAATTAGATTACACTGCATTGAATTCAGAGGTGACTTACGAAGTACCATGTAAAAATCTCATAGGATGTTTGATGTATGCAATATTGTGTACGCGACCTGATTTAAGCTTAGCTCTCAATTTGCTATCAAGATTCCAAAACAAAAATAATCAGGAATTATGGCAATGCTTGAAAAGAGTTTTAAGATATGTTAAAGGATCACTGAAACTGAAATTGATTTATAAAAGAAATTATTACAAAGATATGCTGACTGGGTTTGTCGATTCCGATTGGGCAGGCAATGAACTTGATCGTAAAAGTTGTGAGAGATGATTTAAATTCGCGTCCATCGCCTCGACGATCGGCGACGGTTCGTTGATCATCGAGATTTCTCCCCACTTTCTTCCCCACGCCCAAACATCACCGATGACCAGGGGATCAAATATTCGAGAGCTCTCTTGCTCCGGGACCGTCGAAGGAACATCACCTCAATCAGCGATCAACCAGAGATCCATCCATTCAATCAATCGGGTGTATTGGGTCTGGCCACTCCAATATTCATTGGATTCCGGATCGATTTCTTCGACGTTTACTCCAAATTACGTTGTACGATCTCTCCCGAGGTTTCCGGAGTAAAAGAACCAACGAGGGATTCGCCCAACACAAGAATATCTCGAGATAAGTACAATTCCGAGTGAATTTTTTATTTTAAGTTGATTATTGTCTTTCGAAGTATTTATTGAAATTTGCTGACGAATGATCAATGCCCATGATCACGTATGAAGTGTGTGAGTGCGTTAGTGTGTATGTATGCGAGAGTTTGATCGTACTGCGAGCGACCAAGCGCTTATGCTTATATGCTTATCGACTAATTCGTAGATTTCTCCTCGAACTCCAAAACATCCGTTTTCGGGCTATTGTGTAATTGTTTTTTTTTTATTTTCGTCCACATTTTTGAGTGCAATTGGATACTTATCTAAATTCACAGATATCGATAGTTTTATTCTCTCTCTATCATCATTTTTTTTGTGAAATAAATATAATTACTTTCTGTTCAACATTCATGTGATCCCGTTGAAAATTCATTTGCCTCTGCGAATAATATCTAATCATTACAAAGTACATCTGGATTTTTATTCAAATTATTTGATTAAAATACTATATCTTGGAATACGAGAAGACAAAATTCAGTTGCTGCATCCTCTACAAAAGCCTCTACATGGCTCTCTATGAAGGAGTGAAAGAAGCGTGTTGGTTAAAATTTTTATTAATTAGTATTCATTTTGATATGCCCTCTCCAATCGTCATTTATGAAGACAATAATGGGTGTATTGCAATAGCCAACAACCCTACGGATCATAAACGATCAAAGCATATCGATGTAAAATATCACTTTTCAAGAGAAAAGGTTGAACAGAAGGTAATAACTCTGAAATATATTCCAACAGGTCAACAACTAGCGGATGTATTTACGAAACCACTACCAGCAGTGCAGTTCATGAAAATCCGTAAACAAATAGGCCTGGAAGAAATCTAATCTTAGCATACATGTTATACAATAATGTTAATCATTACTGGTCTGATTGGGTTTTTATTTATTACCACTGGAAAAATATTCTACGAACCGTGCGCGCGATTTTAAAGGGCTGAAAAAAGGTTGATAAACGGCCAACTTCAAAAATATGTACCGGATTGAAAAAAAATTGAAAAAGGTTTTATTAAAGCGCAAATTAAAGCGACATATTTCCCCTTTAAAATGTCGTGCGCAAAAATTCGATATCTCGTTTTTTGATAAAACAATTCAACTTTTGGTGCATCAAGAAATTTCAACGAGCGCCCCCAAACTTTTGGCCGGTAGTGTATAATCTACAATTGCATACTCGAATATTTAAACATTACCACGCTCCTTTCAATACACAGCCTCTCAAGTGTACTTGATTTATGAAAAATCGCTGTTTTGAAACAGCTGGGAATTTTTTTTTCCTACGAATAAAATGGCTTGAAATTTTCAGGCAATGTACCTCATTCTAAACCCAAACAAGACTGAAAATTTTTAGAATGGGTTTTAGCTGGTTTGGTTTATGGCTTAGTTTTGGCTTGGTTTATGGCCTTATCAATGACTTTTTTAATTTCACATAATGAATTTACTTTAATTTTGTATCAAGTTGTAACGAGAACGATATACGCATAGAGAGAGAAAGAAAGAGATGAGTAGAGAGAGATAGAGGTGCGCAAGGAGGGGAGCCGAAATCTGACGAAGTACCCAGCGTTTCAAATTTGAGGAGAAACATGCGATCTTGGAATCTGGTATTTAGTAGTCGATTGGCCATCTACGAGAGCGCACGAAAATTACAAGGGCGCTCGTGCAAGCAAAATTTCAAATTGAAACAAAACAAAGGAACAATTTGTCCATCCTTCTCTCAATTCATCGGGACCCGTCTTAGATCAAGCTGACATCAACGATCTGTCAAAGGATTTGGAGTCCATGGGAGGACATTTTGTTCGTCTTTCAAAGAATTGAAATCCTCATCGATATACCATCGTCCTGCATATATTCAAGAGGGCAATTTACCGTCGACATCGAACGCAAAACGCAGGTTGTTACATCCATCCATCTCTCTCTCTCTCTCGATAGATCATTAATTTATGAAAAAATAAGAATTAGCCAATGTAACTGGAAATAAGCGATTATCGTACAGAAAAGCAAAGGTGTTAATAGTACCAGATCGAATGAAAAATGTTAGTTAATAAATAATGAATCTGTTTATCATTAGTCCTATTGTGCCATTATTTCTATATTTACGCATGTTTATTCTCGCTTGTCCGAATAAATAGAAAATTGTTACAAAGTTGAATTAAAAACATGAAAAAAATGTGGAGCGTGTGCAACCACACGCCATTGAAGTGAATCCCCATTAAATCCCGATGAACAAAATATGATAAAATTCTGAATATGCGATGTGTTTTCATATGAAGTATTAAAGAAGTCGTGTGGAAATTTCACAACAATGAAGAAGCTCGTTACTATAAAATTGACACCATGTCAAGAACCATTTTTGAAAAAATTGAAAAAATATTAATCAATAAACTTAGTTTGATTTCCGCTAATTTTAGTATATTGCAAATATTAAAAAATGTAAAGGTCAAAAAAAAATTGTCACAAAGTTCGATCACTTTCCCTTAAGACTACATTCAATTTGTTAATTTTAATGGTTCAATAATGAGCTTATTCATTGTCGTGAAAATTTTATCATCTCTTGCATTTGGGGATTCAACATCTTTAATTAACGGGCGGAAATAATTTGTCGCGTCAGCAAAATGCATATCCTCTACGTTCTGTTATATTTTTATTTCAACTTGACACAAAATTAGAGTAAGTTCATTACGTGCAATAAAAAAGTCACTGATAATACCATAAACGTGAAAAAAAAACGGAAAACTGGAACATCTCCAAATTGTGGATTCCTTCCTATGGATATAACTTGGTTTTTCATTATGGAAATCAGTATCGTAGGCTAACAGAATAAGATAGTCAAAATTCTGCGGTGGTCGGTGCTCCAGAACACACCTTTAGCGGGGATTCGAATCGTGGAAGAACCTAAGACTTTCCTTATGAATATGATCAAGTTTTTTATTTCGAGAATTATTTTTGTTGGCTGACAGAAAATAGTACCCCAAATTCTGCGGTAGTCGGTGCTCCAGAACGTATTTTGTATTTTAAGGGGTTACCCCGTGTGACAACCTGATTTTTTGGGGTTTACTCGCGATTTTTTTGTGGCGAGGAAAATAAAAATAATCTTTTAAAATTTGAAGTGGTTATTTATTGATATTTCAAATCCATGAGAGAATTTTTCAACCCTGAAACCTTATCTCAACCCGGAACGAACTTTTCGATGAAACTTAGCGTGTCGTTCTTTTTCGACCTCAAATTTTCTATTATTTTGTACCTATACTGAACAAAGTCGTTCCTAATTTTTTAAGATTTTTTCCTCAATGCATCTGATCACAATAAACTTTTCAAATTTTTGTACAATTCTTTTGTAAACACGCATAACTTCTCCAATAACAAAGATATCAAAATAAAATAGTAGGTGATTTTTTCGTCTTGAGATGTAGTTTTATAAAAAAAAAAAACCAAAAAACAAAAAAAATAACACAACGAAATTTTATACTTTTTTTCAGTTTTCAATCAAAAATATTTTTTTCTCCAAACTTTGACCTCTTTAATTTTTTTTTAAATTCACCACGTTTTTATGGACCCTTTTACACATGCACAAAAATTTTCTTTTTTTTCAATTTCTTACCACGTGTCAAACAAAGAAGCGTGTTTCCTCCTTGAATGGACAACGCAAGTAGAGTGATTTGATTCCAAATTATTCTAATTGTATATTGGTTTGAACACATTGAAATCGCTACGGGGCAAAGTTTCCTGACAAAAGTCCAGAAAAGTTGAATGAAATTTGAACAGAGAAAAAAGTTATATTTTTTTTATTTTTAATTCATTAGAATTTCATCACATTATTTTCCAAAATTTTTTTATCCTAAAATATTTCCTCTCGGAGTTGATAAATTGATTCGGGTTTTTCGTGAACTATGGAGTCGTGTTAGAATATCTAAAGTAAAGAAAATTCATTTTTATGTTTGAATTTTTCATTTATAAATATCTTGAAAACCTTATTGATAAAATCGTGGAAAAAAATTTGATAAAATTCTAATAAATTGAAAAAGACCTAGAAATGAAACTTTTTTTCTGTCAAAATTTCATACAAAGGATCCCATCGTTTTCGAGTTACGATATTCAATGTATACTTGAGGTTATAGTACTTGAAAAATGATGAAGAAAGAAATTTCTGAACAAAATCATTCAAAAAATTTCAGTGCCAAAACAATAGCAAACGCAACTTTTTTTATTTTTAAAATATCTTGTGAAATCTAATAGTTCTCGCGGTACGCGAGAGTTTTGAAAATTTTTCTTCTTTTGGTAAAAACGTGATAATTCTGCAAAGAATAATCGTAATAAATTTTTCCAATTACAAAATTGAAGCCGAGAACCTTCGAGGACTCGCTCGTAGAATTGAGGACAAAGAATTGTATATAGAAAGGAAACAAAAAAAGCGAAAAGAATGGACTTTTTCGAAAGGACATAATAACCACACAAAAGGTCGTAGACATAGGACATTGAAAAAAACCAAAATGAAGCGGAATGTCTCTTCTCTAATACTTGCGTTGTCCATTCAAGGAGGAAACACGCTTCTTTGTTTTACACGTGGTAAAAATTTTTTAAAAAAGTAACAAATTATGAATATGACAAGCTAAAAAAATTTCTGCATGTGTCAAGAGGTCCATTAAAACGTGGTGAATTGAAAAAAAGTATGAAAATTCGTTTTGTTATTTTTTTATTCATAAAACTACAACTCAAGACGAAAAAATCACTTACTATCTTATTTCGATATCTTTGGAATTGAAGAAGTAATGTGTGTTTACAAAAAAATTGTACATGTTTTGTGTATACCACAATCTTTTAATTCCTCTTCTGGTGGTTCGTCAACAGGAAATCTCAATTTTTCTTGTGACGTTGAGTTATAATTTCCGAATCAATTCCAGAGCAGGATATAACTGTCTTTTCACCTGTGTAACGAAACGCTCTTGCCGACCTGGCCTGAACGCCGCCACGCGTCGGTTCGAGCAACCTTAATAATAAGGAGCAGGTATGAAAGAAACGCGGACACTGTTAATTTGGGTAAAATATACAAATAATCAATTTTATTCAATGATTTGACCGAATTTTGACAAAAATAAAAGAAATTTTGCGCCTTGGCTCGCTAATTCGAAAACAATTTTGTGTTTTTTGTTTTTAAACTGTCTTGCTTTGTTTAATCGGATCTGGCGGGAAAAAGACCCGAAAGACCCGAAAACGTTGCAAATTCTCTGTCTGAGAAATTTTAAATTTCTCAATTTTCGAATTTTAAAGTGTACAAAGAAAAATCCGTTTTTCAAAATCGCAAGAACCCGAAAATCAATGTCTACCGCACGCTGTATTTCGCGAAACTCAATATTCCCGATGTCCCGTCACGCTTGTTTTCTCTAAAAAAAATATAAATGAATCCAAGAGGATCTCTTCGCTTTTACAATGTTTCAATTTTGTTTTGACTCGATATAATTTTAACTCGATCTATCGCCTCTTGGATTTTTGTTAATTTTCTAATTTGCGTTAGGTCTCCGTACCCGGCCAACTCGGACAAGATTTTTTTTCAAATTTGAATTTAAAATTTTAATTAACCAAAAAAAAAAAATTTACAGCTCTGCTTTTAACGATCATAAAATGACAAAATAGAATCTACTATGGAATATGACAGGATAGCGTAGACCACAGGCTCTGGGATTGAAACGTCACCGAATCGCTCCGAGATCCTGTGCATCCACTAGGTTAGGTAATTCACCGTCCACGGGCTCTGGGATTGAAACGTCGCCGAATCGCTCCGAGATCCCGTGCAACGGAAATTTGGAAAAACTAAGAGTGGACCCTGGACTCTGGGATTGAAACGTCACCGAATCGCTCCGAGATTCCAGGCGTCCAGGAAAATTTAGGAAAGGAATTTATGAGTCTTGAGCAGAGTGCTTGGTTAGTACTGTAAGAGAGAGAGGTCCGAGTTGATCCTTGAGGCAGGGAGAACTGAATGCCGAATGAGTCGCGCAGCGCTTCTTATACCCCGTTCTCCACCATGAAATTCTCGAGCGCCGAGAATCTCAGCTTTCGATCGGTTCTGCGCATCTTTCTGTAACGCCTACTCTGATTGGCCCGTTGCCATGATTCACGCTCGCCCGTTGGTCGAGCGGGCTAACATACGATGCGCGGACTACCGCTTTTTATGATTTTCAGCTTTGTATGGTTTTTAATAACAAAAACTTCAATTGGATCAATTATTACTGAATTTCTTCTTCAATTTGGCATTTTTACTTCGTTTAATACGATTTGATTAATTACAATCGCGAAAAGTCACGTACGCGTCCTATAGCCCATCGACGCTCTCCCCGCGCATGCGTCGTAGTCGCTTTTTACATTTTTCATTGTGATTGTTTTTCATACTATTAATTTGACTTGTGATCATTTTTCTTAAACTCGTGTTATTTTTCTGAGAATTTTGATCGTAATTACGTGCTCGGGCGACTTAAAATAACAAAATGCAAAAAGAAATAATCTCTGAAAATATAGCGCGGCGAAGTTCAGAGCGGCGCCGGTAGCCCCGCTCGGGCTCATGCCTACCGGCCTAAGATGGCCGCCACCTGTCAACAGCGACGAGCGTGGTCGCCGCGATGTTTTGTCCGCGATCTAAAGATCGCGGAGTTTCGTTAGTTTCGACGGGCTCGGGCCGTCGCGCGAGTGTTTCGTCACACCTGATATAAATGAATCACAAAAATTATTGATTATATTATAATAAAACAACTGAAAAAAAACAATTCAATCCGCAGCAACCAAAAACAATTATATAGTCATCATTTGGTGTATTGAATCCACAGTTATCAACAGCTAAAATTGGGATATCAAGTCATACGAAAAGAGCATCATGAGACCATTAAGCAATCCGCGGCCATCACCAGCCAAAATTGTTGAACCATGTAATGAATTAATCAATCCGCGGCCATCACCAGCCAAAAAGAGTTAAACCATGTAATGAATTAATCAATCCGCGGCCATAACCAGCCAAAAAAGAGTTAAACCATGTAATGAATTAATCAATCCGCGGCCATCACCAGCCAAAAATAATTGAACCATGTAATGAATTGCAATCATCAAGAATAAGAATAATGATATGAAAGCCATTACCTTAGATCCTGATTTCGTATTTGATTTTGGTCTTTTTTCTCTCAATACGCACATGCATCCTCAATCAACTCGATGTGTTGACTGACTGTTTTTTTTTCCGAGTTGTTTCGAGTTCATGACAACGGACCACAAGAGAAGGAAAAAGAAAACACTCGAGCGCGAGCGGTTTCGCCAAGTTCACTCAATGAATAAAAAAGATTTATTTTCAATTATTTTCCATTGAATTACATTGGGTTTTTTTTTTTTAAACAGTACAAAAATTTGAAAAATTTATTGTGATTAGATGGGTTGAGAAAAAAATCTAAATAAAATAACAACGACTTCTTCCAGTAGGTACGAAACAGCAGACGACAGGGCTGTCAATGTACTTGTCCCGAGACTCTACCGAGTCTCTTGATAATAGAAAAGAAAATGTTCAGCAAAGCAAAAACGGTCGGGGTCATAGATTGGTCGATTTGGTATGGAATGACCCCTATAGGTCCCATGTTTCGTTCTCAAGACGGCTTGTTTAAAATTTCAACCCCTATGATGTGGGTGTTTCGGAATTAATTTTACGACGATATTCGTTGTGTCTTCCTTTTTTGACCTCTCAAGGCGATTCGTACAATAAAAAAAATGTGAATGAAAAATTTTTCTGATTTCAGTTTCGTTCGAGTCCAATGTTGGAAATTTTTAGCAACATGTTCTCTATTTCTCTTTCTGTCTGTCTTCCTTCCTCCCTCTATCACCATCCCTCCCCCTGTTTCTTTCTTTGACCAATTATAAAGTGTCGATTCGTTATTAAGCGGCTTGTGAGGTTGCTTTTTAAGACAAATTAATCATGCGAAAATCGAAACAGAAAGTGAATAACTGCGCACAAAGTTTTACTTAATATTCACATATATAAATGAGCAACCGAACACTACTTCACAAAAGTTTTGAATCATTTTGTCATAAGTAATGCAAGAAAATATTTAATTGTATTTCGCGCCTCTTCCTTCAGATCATTCTGTAGTATCATCGTCTCAGTGTCAAATATACCATATCTTTAAAGACAAAAAAACAGCGATTTTTCACAGCCGCCCCATATCAGATATATGTTCCCGACTCTTGATACTCATTCTTCTTCTTTGTGTCAAAGAAGAGCGACATAAAAATTTTTTTTCCATTCAATATAAATGGAAAATCATCAAGGAAATAAGGATGGAGAAGATATTTTAGAGAAGAGGATACGGAAATTGGAAAGTTTGTTAGAGAGGAAGAAGAGGAAGAAACATCGGAAACGAAGGAATCGTGAGTTTAAAAATTTTGAATCCATTTAGATGTATATCTCCATAAGAGGAGATATTTTACGGATAAAAATTCTCACATAGGCTCTAACCTATGTGAGGGAGCTCTTTGAGTCTCATGAACGAAACGTGACCCTCGGGAGGCTCTAACCTCCTGAGTCGCAGCAGCTTGCTGACGAGTGGTCGGTACATATGTAACCACGTTTTAGTTGACGACAATGAGAGTCTTTGCATTCTCGATCGATGACGATTTTACGTTAACGTATGATTTTAATACGTAGGTCATCGTCATCGATCATCGTCTTTCGAAAGTGAAGATTCTGAGGAGAGAAGACGTTCTCGCAGTCGAAGAGGACGATCATTTTCTTCATTAGATGGGAAGGATTCGTCAATGGGGAATGATTTTACTCCGAAAGGCTCGTCGCCAGAAATCAATGAAGAGAGTACTGCTCAAAATAACAAGATATCGATTACAGATGAGGATCAAATGGCAAAAGAAATAACAATTCCTCAAGAAGGACAGAATTCAAACGAAGATATATCGGGAGAAACGCCAATGGACTTAGAAATTCTTCAAGTCATAGGGAAGAGGTTATCAGAAGATCGTAACCTCGCTGCTTCTATCTCCAAAGAGATGGTTATACGTTGGGAAGAACTTTTAAAACACGGGTTACCGTCTGAAGATATTTCCAATTTAATAAAGAAATATCCACTTCCTATAAATGCCACGATAATTGACTTTCCAAAAATAAATCCGGAGGTTAAGGTGTCAATATCTGACCCGATTGTAAAGAGAGATGAGAGGATTGCAGCGAAACAAGCGAAAATCGCGGCATGTTTAGCAGCTGTCGGGAAGAGTTTCCAAGACATTTTAGAAGGGAAATATGACAAACTAAAAATTTTGTTAATTTCGAGTGATGTTGGCAGACTTCTGGTGGAATTGCAAAGAAATGAGTCGATTATTCGAAAGAATCTGATTCTAGCGAATCTTAATGACTCGTTCAGAAACATGTTGAATGAATCAACACCAGACGAGTGGCTTTTCGGGAAAGATCTCGAAGAAAAATTGAAAACCGCAAAGAATCTGATTTCGGTTGGTAAGGAACTGAAGTCGGTACAGAAGAACTCGGTACAAAATCAGTCAAAAAACTTCAAGCCTCGCTTGGTCGTTCGGTGAATGTACAACGTCAGTCATTAACGAATTCAGGCGGGAAGAAATCGTCGTTGATGTCGAAGAGTTATCGATCCCAGCGGAAACAGAAGTCATACCGGAATCGAGACGACTCAACATACAATTGGGACGACACACGCAAGAGACAGGACAACCGGGAATTTCGACGACGATAACGGAAACTGTGAGTCCGTTACCGGGGAGATTACGATTTTTTCTTCCAATTTGGAAAAAATATTGTAACGATAAGAGAATTCTTTTTTGGATTAGTGGGTATAAAATCCCTTTCACTTCGATACCTTTTCAAGTCAATACTCCAAGTTCAATTCAGAGATCAGATAAGGAAAATATAGTGATGGCAAATCTAATTCAGGAACTTTCCGAAAAAGGGGCGATTGTACCCTGTTGTCCAACAGAGGGTCAATTCGTGTCTAGTATTTTTTCAATTCTTAAAAGGATGGTAGTAACAGATTTATTTTAAATCTGAAAAAACTAAATGAGTTTGTTAGAACGGATCATTTCAAATTGGAGGATCGGAAGACAGCTATCAATCTAATGAGCAAAGGTTGTTTTTTCGCTACAATTGACCTGAAAGATGCATATTATGCGGTATCTGTGGAAGAAACGAACAGAAAATTCTTAAGATTCCAATTTTCAGGTCAACTTTATGAGTTTGTGTGTTTGCCTTTCGGTTTAGCTTCAGCTCCTTATGTTTTCACAAAACTATTAAAGCCGATTATGGCAGGCTTACGTCAGCAAGGTCTTCTTTTGGTTATTTATTTAGATGACATTCTAATTTTTGGTCAATCTGCGGCAGAATGCTCGAAAAATGTACGCATTACGTGTTCTCTTTTGCAAAGATTAGGTTTTGTAATAAATGAGGAAAAATGTCAATTTAAACCTGCTAATCGTTGTAAATATTTAGGATTTATATTTGACTCTTCTGAGATGACCATTAATCTTACAGAAGAAAAAAGAAAAAAGGTAAAAAAATTGGTTCACAGATTCCGTAATATCAAATCTTGTAAAATTCGAGAATTCGCGGAATTTGTAGGCACATTAGTAGCGTGCTGTCCAGCAGTCAAATACGGTTTTGCACATATTAAGACTTTTGAAAGGGCTCAATATTTAGCTTTAGCTAAAAATAACAATTGTTATGATGGTCGTATGGAAATTAAGAGGACATTGCAGGAGGATTTGGATTGGTGGGATAAAATCATTTTGGTGACCGAAAATTCAATTCAGTTTCCAGAATATTGTTGTGAAATTTTTAGTGATGCATCACTATTTGGATGGGGAGTTGTGTCCGGAAATCAAAAATCACATGGTTTTTGGAATAGGGAGGAGAAAGGGATTCATATAAATGTTTTGGAACTTACTGCTGCCTTTTTTGGTCTAAAATGCTTTGCAAAGGACATGCATGATTGCAATATATTGCTGAGATTAGATAATAGAACAGCTATCGCATATATTAATAAAATGGGCGGTGTACGGTTTCAATCATTGAATGAATTATCAAAATTAATTTGGAGTTAGTGTGAAAAGAGAAACATCTGGATATTTGCTTCATTTATCAGTACAAAAGATAATGTTGAAGCTGACTTTGAATCACGTAGATTAGAAACGGAAACAGAGTATGTACTGTGTAAAGAAGTTTTTGAAGAAATTGTGTCTATATTCGGTCAACCAGAGATTGATATTTTTGCAAGCAGGATTAACGCGAAATGTAAGAAATATATCTCGTGGTTACGAGATCCTCAGAGTGTCGCAGTAGATGCTTTCACAATATCCTGGAAAGGGTTTTTCTTTTACGCTTTTCCTCCTTTTGGAATAATTTCAAGGGTTTTACGGAAGATTAAAGAGAAAGGAGCAAGGGGTATAATGATTGTGCCAGAGTGGCCAGCACAACCTTAGTATCCCTTGTTTCAGTCACTCTTAATTAAAGAATGCTTAATTTTCAAACCTAACAAGGACTTACTATTATCTTTGAATAGGGAACCGCATCCACTGTGGAAAACACTTACCCTGGTTGCAGGGGTCTTATGCGGAAGGCCTTCAGATTAAATTGTGTTCCGGAAGAATCTGCTGAACTTATGACGGCATCTTTGCGTACTTCATCATTAAAACAATATGATAGCGCCTTACGTAAATGGTGGGAATATTGTAATTTAAATAACGTCAATCTATACAAAACCTCAATCGATAATATTTTAGTATTCTTAACTAGAGAATATGAAAAAGGGGCTTCTTATGGAACACTAAATACATTATGACCAGCAATTTCTTTGATTATTGGTCCGCACATTGGTCAAGATTACAGGATAAAGAGACTTTTCAAGGGTATAGCAGAATCTCGACCAAAAAGACCAAAATATAACCAAACATGGGATCCTCAGACAGTCTTAAATTTCATATCGTCGATAGGAGATAACGAAAATTTATCTTTAGAACAATTGTCTATGGAGTTAGTTACACTTCTTGCCCTTGTAACAGGTCATCGTATGCAAACCCTATCGTTAATAAAACTATCGAATATAGAAAATCATAATGATGCAATTCATATAAAGATTCCAGACAAAATTAAGAATTCGACATATAACAAGAAGCAACCACTTTTAATTTTACCGATTTACCTTGAAAATCGAAGAATTTGTGCTGCAACAACGTTGGAAGCATATATAATGCGAACTAAAGAAATACGAAAATCTAATGAATTATTGTTCATAGCAATGAAAAAACCTCATGGAGCAATTTCATCTCAAACTTTAAGTAGATGGGTTAAGAAGATGTTATTTGAAAGTGGAATAGACACGAATATTTATTCCGCTCATAACACTCGGCATGCTTCAACGTCTACAGCAAAAATTAAAGGGGTAAATATCGATTGTATAAGAGAAGCTGCGGAGTGGACGAGAAATTCTCAAACTTTCGCAAAATTTTATGATAGACCTATAGTTAATGATAAAAATGAATTTGCCAGAGCAATTCTGGGTAATTCTGCTCAATCTTGAGTGAATTATAGTGATCACCTAAATATATGATTCTGTTCATTATATTACTGAATTAAAATAAATAATAAAATTGTTGATTAAGAAAAATTTACCCTTGGTGATAAAAATTTTTAATTATTATTCTTTGCCGTAACATTTTTTAAACATCTACAGAATGATCTGAAGGAAGAGGCGCGAAATACAATTGAACGATTAAACGAGCTTACCTGTAAGTGAAGTTTGATCGTAATTGTATGTAGCGCCTTTTCCGAAGATCACATTCTCACCCATTGAAAATCCCAATCTCTAAATACGGAAATATAGAGATTTCCCTCGTAGTTACAGCAAAACTTTGAAGAATGAGCATCAAGAGTCGGGAACATATATCTGATATAGGGCGGCTGTGAAAAATCGCTGTTTTTTTGTCTTTAAAGATGTGGTGTATTTGACACTGAGACGATGATACTACAGAATGATCTTCGGAAGAGGCGCTACATACAATTACGATCAAACTTCACTTACAGGTAAGCTCGTTTAATCGTTCAATTTATTGATAAATCTTAGTATGGATCTACTGCAAACTGAAAGTAAAAAAAAGTATTGTGGGGTACAGTCAAACCAAAGAAGGAAAAAATGACAACTCGTATGAAAATAATCATGAATACAATGAATAGAATTTGACACATTTCCTTGATAAATGTTTTTGGTATTTATTTTGATTTTCCGACATACAAACATTGAGGCATAATATTTGCTTGTATAATTATAAGACAATTGTTACTTAAAGAGATAATTTGGGGTTATAGGTTAACTAGCGGATTTTTTCTGCAACTGATTGTGAGTAACATATAAATTATTTTCATTCGCGTATAATTTTGACGTACGAATCCAATGCTCGTAGAGTATCAAGACTCTACAAAGTTTCTTGATATCCTCATACTTCTTAGAAGAGAATATGTCGATGCCGACAAGATGAATCTTGCCGTGATCGTGCGTTCCTGTCTTGAAAGTGGACAATTGTGCAAGGTCGAACATTCCGCATGTCGAACCCGTTTTTACGAAATGCTCAACATTGCATAGGATAGGTCACTGAGGCGCCTGAGTCACCTGTCTCGAAATAAGTGTCTTCGATATCTGCCACCTTTCAATTTGAGGCTATGTCAGAATACTATTTTCACTCGTAATCTCGGTA
Source organism: Venturia canescens (assembly GCF_019457755.1). Taxonomy (NCBI): domain Eukaryota; kingdom Metazoa; phylum Arthropoda; class Insecta; order Hymenoptera; family Ichneumonidae; genus Venturia; species Venturia canescens. The sequence continues at coordinate 13,219,802 of NC_057431.1, read as the reverse complement.
TTCCTCAGACCGTTTATCTTTCCTTTTCCTTATCTTCAAGCTATTAGCACCATAAGTTTTTGCGTAAATATCGAGGACTGTCTCAGGGTATATGCACAGGTAATAGAAATTAATACTTTTCCGAATTTACATATATTCGTTATCAATTAGGGGTGAAAAACAACCGCTATATATAAATATTAAAACTTCAAAAAGTAAAAAAGGCACGCCAAGTATTAAAAGGTCGTGACCGTCGTTTTAAATGATTTTCTATATTCGCATTGTCAATAAATAAATTTAAAAAAATGTTTAACTGTGAAAAAATATGAGATCTATTGTAACATATACAGTGAATGAATTACGTTTCCTGTAGGAATTCTGAATTTTGGAAATAAAAAAAAATGAGATCATTTTCTAACGTAGCCAAGTACAGTGAATGAATTAAGGTTCTTGTGGAATTCATTCGTGTACACTTTTAGCCCTAATCCCTCACTTATTCAGAAAAATTTTCCAGCAAACGTCACAGAGCAACAAAGGTTTCTCGAATGATTCTGCAATTATTAAGAGATTATCATCTGTTTTTATGCTAGCTCGGGTTATAAACTTAAAACAGTTTACGCGTACAAGTGTATGCATTGTATCTATACGATGAACTGCACAAATTCATTTTCAACATTACACACAAGCTTGGCGTGCATGGTTTTCAATCGGAAGCTCGGGAAGAGACAATTGTTCAAATTTACTATGAAAACAATAATTAATTAGAATTGTATGAACGAGTGTGAAAAAAACCGATCCCCCAATAAAATAAGAGGGGCCCTGTTATATAATGATTTGGTAAACAATACAGATTAGTGAAATTTGTGGATAAAATTGAACAATTAAACGAACGGATAAAGAAATGAAATCAATCAATCCCTTTATATGCCTTTATCTTGTACGGATAGATACGGCCATTCTTTCATGCCCATACGCATTTTAATTTATCCACGCGTCACTTTCACTCGTTTGTCCGTACACTCTTTTTTTTACCAAATGGGCAGTATTTACCACAAGTATTGAAATGGATGAACAAAGAAGTAAGCTGTGTAAACATTGATTTGAGAAAAGAAAACGCGTTGAATACGAAACATTTGGAGTAATGAATTTATCAGTCAAACTAGTCAAGAATAGATATTTTTCTTTGTGTACATAGCGCGGGATCTCACGTCGAACTACTCAATAAAATAGTTGGATGGAAAAGGGATGGCAAATTAATAAACAATTACATGAGAGGATCATCAAGTTTTCTTCAAATATATGGACGGATGAGGCATTCCTTCGCCGAGCTTCCGATTGAAAACCATGCACGCCAAGCTTGTGTGTAATGTTGAAAATGAATTTGTGCAGTTCATCGTATAGATACAATGCATACACTTGTACGCGTAAACTGTTTTAAGTTTATAACCCGAGCTAGCATAAAAACAGATGATAATCTCTTAATAATTGCAGAATCATTCGAGAAACCTTTGTTGCTCTGTGACGTTTGCTGGAAAATTTTTCTGAATAAGTGAGGGATTAGGGCTAAAAGTGTACACGAATGAATTCCACAAGAACCTTAATTCATTCACTGTACTTGGCTACGTTAGAAAATGATCTCATTTTTTTTTATTTCCAAAATTCAGAATTCCTACAGGAAACGTAATTCATTCACTGTATATGTTACAATAGATCTCATATTTTTTCACAGTTAAACATTTTTTTAAATTTATTTATTGACAATGCGAATATAGAAAATCATTTAAAACGACGGTCACGACCTTTTAATACTTGGCGTGCCTTTTTTACTTTTTGAAGTTTTAATATTTACTGATTTCACTTCTTTTTGCGAGACGTGACAACTATATAGGAATCGTATTTCATTCACTATATTTGTCAACTTCAGAAAACGATCTCATTTTTTTTTTATATTTTGAAGTTTTTTATTGATAATGCAAATATAGAAAATTATTGGAAACTACGGTCGCGACCTTTTAATAATTGGCGTTCTTTTTTTACTTTGTCAATTATTTTTTTTTCTAATTTAGCTTATTTTTTAGAGGCGTGACAATATTTACTTAAGAAAAAAAATACATTCCTCGTCTTCGACGAAAATTTTTAAAACGATTTGTTTCAAGTTGAGTGCTTTTCTCTATGTGCCAAAAGCAATCGACACAGCCAATTTTTCTATGTAGACGGACGAAAACTGTGCGGTTATGTTCATGTGAGTTGAAACCTTTTACAAGCAATAATGGTGACGATTTTGATTATCCATTCAGCAAATCGAATTTTCCAATGAAAGATTGGGAAATTCCTATGCAATGGGATGATATTTTCATTTTCTATTCCTTTTTTTGAAAAACTCTACTTGTTTACTTGGAAAAATGATTTTTGAAACTATCTTCTTCTCATTCATGGATTCCATGTTGACATGGATACTGTCAATGGTTTGCAATGCCCAAGGAGATGTTTCCATGGTATTCAATGTCTAAGACCACAGCTTTATGGTTATTGGTGTCCAGTGATATTTTTTCATGGTCTTCTGTAACGTCTGAACCTGCCTCGTCAATGTAAACTATTAAATCGCAGATCTAGATATCGATAACTATGAGGAAATATATCGTAAACCATTGCACCGTTTACCTAAATATCGGGAAATATAAGATTGTCGAATATATATTGAAAAATACGAAGGCATCCACCTAGACATCGAAAACCCTGTAGTCGCCAAACTAGACATCGAAAACTATAGAGCCGACGACCTAGATATCGAAAACCTTAGAAAAACTCACCACACTATCGGAAACTATGGAGCCTGTTTAAAAATATTTATGTGATGGAAATATATGTCGACGTTTTTCACACCAAAAAACAAAAGATCTTATATTCACTGTCGGTAACACTTCGATCAATTTTTCTCTTCTTGTTTCCAAGGAAACGAAGAAATCAACGGGTTCGTGTGTGTTTTTTTTTTCAAAACCAGTAAAAAGAAAATACCATTGAATCAAACTTTGGGTCCATTGCACGTTTTTTTTCAATTCATCCTTTGACATGGATTGCACTCATCTCAATTAATTGTTTACTTCGACTACTCGTTAAGTTTTGTTTGCATAGTGCTTACCAGTGATATTTTTAATTTGATATTATCAAAAGAATTCAAATGTCTGAAGACACAAAGCTCACCCGCTGATTAACCGGAACCAGACGCCACCGCAATCCGGTTAATCTGTGTCTTCAGGTTCCTCTCCTCAATCTTTCTTCTGATCATGAGTGTGGCACGCTTGTTAAATTACGCAAACATCGTTATACCGCTTTACAATCGAAGTTATACCGCTCTACGTTTTAACCTCTTTTTATAACCAAGAATAAAGGTAATGTTCATCTTTATGATTATTATTTATGTTAACAAATGTACGATATTGTATTAACTCTAACCAACTCTCAAACTATGTGATTTTCCATCTGAATAAACTTAACCTATTTCCTGGAACCAGGTATTATTTATTCGATCAGAGCCATTAACTTTCATATCCGGAACCATGGACAAATTCACCTTAACATCGGAAACTATGGAGCTATCGACCGGGATAGTGAAAACTATGAAGTCATCAACCTAGTCCACGAAAACAATGGGAAAACATACCTGGACATTGAAAACTACGGAGCCGTTGATCTAGACCTCGAAAAGCATGAAAAAACATACCAGGACGACGAAAGCCATGGAGAAATATACCTAGCCATCGAAAACCATGGAGCTGTCGACGTAGACATCGAAAACAATGGAACCGTCGACCTAGACCATGAAAACCATGGAGAACCATAACCAAACATCGAAAACTATGGAATTGTTGACCTAGCATCAAAAGCCATGACGGAATATACCTGGACCACGAAAACCATGAAGGAACATACGTAGACATTTAAAACTATGAAGAAATATACCTGGACATCCAAAACCATGGAGGAATATACCTAGACATTGAAAAATATGTAGACACATACCTAGACATCGAAAAGTATGGAGTCATCGACCTAGATCACGGAAATGATGAAGAAATATACCTAGAGAACAAAAACTATGGAAACTCAGACCTAGCCATCGAAAACTGTGGAACCATCAACTTAGACCACGAAAACCATGGAGAAACATACCCAGACATCGAAAACCATGGAGGAATATACCTGAACCACGAAAACCATGATGAAACATGCCTAGACATTGAAAACCATGGAGGAATATACCTGGACGACGAAAAACATGGAGGAATATACCTGGACCACGAAAACCATGAAGGAACATGGTTTTCGTGGTCCTTCATACTTGGTCATTGAAAACTGTGGAGTCGTCGACCTCGACTGCGAAAACCATGAAGAAACATACCTAGACCACGAAAACCATGAAGAAACATACCTAGACCACGAAAACCATGGAAGAATCTACGTAAACCACGAAAACCATAGAAAAACATATCCATACATCGAAAACCATGGAGGAATATACCTGGACTACGAAAACCATGAAGGAACATGTCCAGACATTCAAAACCATGAAGGAATATACCTAGACATCAAAACCCATGGAGGAATTATCCTAGACCACGAAAACCATGGAGAAGCATACTTGGACATCGAAAACTGTGGAGCCGTCGACCTCGACTGTGAAAACCATGATAAAACATGCCTAGACATTGAAAACCATGGAGGAATATATCTGGACCACGAAAACCATGAAGGAACACGTCTAGACATTGAAAACCATGAAGGAATATACCTAGACATCAAAACCCATGGAGAAATTATCGTAGACCACGAAAATCATGGAGAAACATACCTAGACATCGAAAACTGTGGAACCGTCGACCTCGACCGCGAAAACCATGAAGAGACATACTTAGACCACGAAAACCATGGAGAAATATACCTTAGACATCAAGAACTATAGAGAAATACACGTGGACATGAAAAACTATGGAGAAATACACTCGCACATCAGAAACCATGGAGGAATATACCTAGACATCGAAATCCATGGAGGAATTATCCGAAACCATGAAAACCATGGAGAAACATACCTGGACATCGAAAACTAAGGAGCCGTCGACCCAGACCTCGAAAACCATGAAAAAACATACCTACACGACGAAAGCCATGGAGGAATATATCTGGACATAAAAAACTATGGGGTCGTCCACCTAGAAATCGAAAATCGCGATAGAATGTACCTAAACCTAGTCCTCCAAAACCCATGAGCTGTCGCCCTAGACATCCTCGAAAAATCCAGCGGCGTCGACCAGAATTTTATATTTTTTTATTTTTATTATTTATTATTTAATGTTATTCGTATTATTCAATTTTTTTATTTTATTATATTATTATCATTTTATATTATATATTGTATAATATAATGTATATATTATATTATCCATTAATTATATTAAAATATTTATTATAATAATATTTTATTATTGATTAATATTAATAAATAAAATATATATTATATAATTATATACATATTTTATGCGCAAACCAGGAGCTGGTATTGCCCCCGCTGTGCGCCCATTCTCTGTCTCTCTCGCTCGGCGACGCAGAAGGAGAGGGGGTAGCCGCGTTCAGCGTAGTATGTGACGTAGAGTGTAACAAAAGTAAGAAATCGTGCAAAGGACGTAAGTCCAAATGTAAACAAGCGTAACTTACGCCCCTCTGTCTCGAAGAAAATGAAAATCCCGAAATGATGGATTTTAAATCACTAACGTTACATATCTCAGGATCTACTGGACGGATTTACTTGCAACAAAGACCAATGGAAAGAGAAAAATCGAAAAAAAATCGTCACAAATTTTCAAGTTCTTTTATGAAATGGTTTATTTGTGAGAGCCATTTGAAAATTCTGTGACGTCATAAAACCGGCATATTCGCGTATATAAGAGTAGCGGCAGGGCTCGCGCTGGCTTTTCTTTTGCGCTGCAGTTTTTCCTTTTAATACTTGGCGTCGAGCCGCTACCGCGTCTCTTGATCTTGATTAGGGTGGTCGTTATCTAAATCGGTTCGAAATACATGAAAAGTAATGCTGTAATTTTTTCAGATTTTGAAAACAATGCTGAACCTTCGACCACGGGGGCTGAAGTTTTTCTGTTTAAAATACATGGAGTTTTTCTGCGTATATGATCACTATTTTACTGTGGGCCTAAATATTTTTGGAAAATCTTGAAATTTTTAGAAATTACTTTACGAGAATGTTGCTACATGGAAAAAATTTCAAAAACTCCTACTCTCAAAATGTTGTATAGCAACACCATATGAACCCATTAATGCGCAAAGAGATAATTTTGGATACGCAATTTCAAGTACCCAGTTTTAACTGAGGAACAAAAGAAAAATATTTCAAAATCTGATATAGAGGGTCTTTAAGGGTGCTCTTTCAGAATTTAGCATTTGTTTTGTAAAATTAACTTAGAATCTTAATTATTTTTGCGTTTTTAATTAAAAAGTCAAGAATTTCGTACGTTTTTTTTCTTTCAAATCGATTTTCGTTATTGTTACTGCACTGAAATAACCATATTATTGCTAGCAAAGATGTTCTCAATGGCAGACCTTTCCAGAACACTCGTTATGAACTCTTTTTTTTCACTCAGTTTTTCCAAAATGACAGTTTGTGTAAAACGACGTGATTTAAATTTTCATGAATATTTTATCGAAAAGTCGCAACTTAACGAAAAAGTTTTATAGAACAAGAAAAGTTGAGAATCATGCAAAGAATATGTGTGATTTTTTCTAAAATTTTCTAGCTTTTATTTTTATTTTTTAAATTTGACAGTTTTTTGAAAAATTACAAAAATTCTGAAATCATCTACACGTACTCTTTCGACAATCCTAAACATTTTTTTTTATATAAAATTTTTTCTTTTACAAAATAAATCCTAGATTCTGAAAGAGTATCCTCAAAGAACCTCTATATCAGATTTTGCGTTTAACCCATTCATCGCGTTGCGCATTAATGGGTTAGTGTGGTGATGCTATACAACATTTTGAGGGTAGGAGTTTTGGAAATTTTTTCCGTGTAGCAATATATTTGTAAAGTAATTTCTGAATATTTCAAAATTTCCCAAATAAATTTAGGGCCACAGTAAAGTAGTGACTATAAACGCAGAAAAACTCCATGTATTTTAAAAAAACTAGGATCACAGCGCGCGCTTGTCTTCAATTGTTTTAACACTTTTTGAATAAAAATATTACTCTGGTCTATTGTTTCGAATAGTTCATTGCAAAAATTACGGTACTTACGGTCGAATAGAAATTGCGTAAGGTCACTCTTACTAAATTCCTCCGTCACTTCACTCTTATGTCGCTAAATAAATTTATCTGACATGATCGCGATTCAATGTGTTGCAATTGTTTCCTCCTTTTTTTACGATCTGAAATATGCACATGAACAAATTTCGAGCACGACATTGACAGCCAATCAAAATACGTCTATAGCAGCTTCAAAAATAACTCGCACTTCGAGTTTTCGTTACAACTCTTCTTTTATGAGAGGAAAAACTTCAACCCTCGTGGTCGAGAGTTAATTTGAAAATCTGAAAAAATTACAGCATTACTTTTCATGTTTTTCAAAGCGATTTAGGAGACGGAAAGGGTAAAATAAATTTTGACCCCAAATAACCATCACCATAATATATATTGTGACGTGACATTTTGAGCCACGCCACTCGTACGGTTCCGTGTCGACCAGTGGACCGGATTTACGGTCCTACTTGACCGACGCACGCCGACTTGCGGGGCTGGACCGATCGGAGACTCAACTGGCGTAGAGGCGAAGTATTTTAGTTTGCTTTATTTTATCGTTTATGATTTTGTATTTGCGGCGAAACGTGTGTAATTTCATCGCGTCGCCCGCAAAAACCAGTGAACGCGGTCGAGAGGGTGTCGGAAGAGGAGACTGAGAGAGATAGAGCCTAGTAATTGAGCCATATTATTCAGTATCATTCTCTTTTATTGCACTTTGGCCCATTTCGCCCCACGTCGTTGCCTCTTGCCCGAGAAAACGCGCTAGTGTCTCAGCACGGTTCGTAAAAATATCTTTTTTGGTTAAATCGCGTGCTCGAGTGCGGATCCGTATTCCGGGTTTATTCATCGAAATCTGTGAGTGGGTGTCAAGGACTAGCGCCGGAAAAAGGCTCAGTATCAGTGGCCGCCCGCTAGTCCTCCTACCGTAGCAATCAAGAGTTGCAACCCCACCATCGTATCCTTGGGAACCGCGGTCCGAGTCTAATCAGTCTAATGGGGTTCGGGTTCGTTTCCGAGTTAGAGGTGCTGAATTTCCTGGTGGTTTAAGAGTGGGCCTACCGTGGATTCAGGAACGCTTGGATTCATGCGGGAGGCCTCCCCTCTTTCCGGAGACGACCGCCGATTTGAAAGAAAAAAAACGTACGAAATACCACGTGAAGCGTGAGAATAAGAGAAACGGAGAATAGTCCAGTGCTGGGACACGGGCGCGTGGCCCTTCGTGGGGGGTATTGAGTGGTGGGGATAGCGCGAATTCGGGAGCTCTTGCCTACGAACGAGGCGAGGGATCACCAGTCTACGATCGATAACCGGTGCCGTGAGTCAAGTGTAAGTGCCCTTTTGGATTACCTTGCTGGTCTTGTTTGATTCGGAGGAACTCTCGGTGAGCTCGTTCCTCTTTTTCTCCATTGTCGTGTTCAACCCCGTGATTCTCTAATTATTTGTCGTTTCCTTTTAAATTACTTTGGCGTTTATTATATTTTTTCTTTGGCGAACCACGCGATCGTGATCTTTTGCGATAGTCTCGCGTTCATCTCCGCGTGGTAATAATTATGAGTTTGGGGAATCACGGGGAAGGACAATCACGATCCGAATCGGCTCCTCTTTATTCTAAATTATTTCATTAATATTAAAGTATTTTGTGTGAGAATTTTGGGGGTATGGTACGATGAATATTGCGTCGTACTTTTCCCCGATTTTGTAATATGGTGTTTGCGAACTACCGGGTTTGCCTCAGTCTCTCTTTCAGCGCGCGCTCAAGGCCAGCGTCTTCCTCGCGTGTTTACCTTTTTTCTTGCGCTTCGCGCTCGCCGCGCGTGCTATCTCTAAGCCGATTTCGTTACATTATGTTCTGGCGTACTATTTCTTGTATATTTCGTAGTCGAGAATCCCTGGCGAAACATTATTCCCTCATCGGGATTTATTCTTTTGCGTACGATTAACTCGACATTATATTTTCTTGTGTAACGGGGATCCGTCAAGTTGCCTACAAGCCACGACGCACCGCTGCTTACCTATCCATTTTGGACTACCTCGCAGCGGTGATTCCAGATTTTCTTTAGTGGGATTTCTTTCCTCGCGTACGGTTGGTTTGATAGCTTATTTCGTTTCTTTATTATTTTGTTTATTAATTCGATCGGATCAAATTTGTGTTATTATTTTCTTGTATTATTGTTTGCGAGTCATGACTACCTTCGACTAATAAACAGCATTTTGGGTTGAAATGATCACGCGTTGAGTATATCTTTTGACCCTTTATGTTCTCCCGTGTTGTTACTCTCATCGTGGGCCAGCCCCTCTACCACTTAGTACCTCAGTTGGAGCTGAGCAGCCGGACCGTCCTCGGTCATCTGTGTCGGGTGACTCAGAAGGTCGTATTTGGCGAGGGAGGGCGAAAAACAGGTCGGTATTCCAACGGTACTACGGTACCTGGCGCCCAGCCCGACCTCGCCGGTATGCCGCCACCCTTTAGCGGGTCAGGTGAGACGAGAAGGGACAGGTTGGACCCTTTGCGGGGAAAAATCTCGTTACAATATATTTGTGAGTTATACAGCTCATGTTCATTACGAATAATAAGAATATTTTATTCAATATTGCAGTTACCTTCGATGTAAAAATAAAACGGTTTGTCACGGCACAGCGAAAATAGTTGATCGGGCGATTATCGATCTCCATCCCCATTGCCAATTTTGTACACAGGATGAAAGCGCTGAATCTATCGCGAGATTTAAAGAGGCTTTAGTGCAATCACTGTCTGACAACTGATACAGTCTAAAGTTTCATTATGATTCCCTAGCTCCTGTGTAAGTATTTGAATTTAATGCTGTATTAAGGAAGTTCTGTAGTTTTGTACAAATTTTGAGTACGAGCTGAAATTCGAATGTGGTGTAATAATAGCCTTGATGGATGACTGTCGAAATTTTAAAGTTATTCAACATTTAATTTCTCAGATAATCACGATTAAAATGGATCATTTTGTACGCGATGCCTATACCGAACACGTCACTGCACGACACTTTATTTACTTTTTTTTTTTATTACCGACGCTTAACGGATATTACGACGATGAAATAAAATCAATCGTGTACTCAGTACTATTGTGGGATTAATAAAGAAGAGAATGTAAATTTTTGACTATTTGGTTTTGGAAATATCGCCTGATGGACTAATGATATTTTACTTGACGTGGAGCGGAGATATGAACAGCAGTGATAAAAATGGCTACAGTGTATGGTACGACGAATTGATAGGTGTAATATTAAAGCTTATTTCACGAATGTTCGTTGTCATCGTTCTCGTTACCGTCATCATCCTCGTCAACGTCGTCAAGGTCCCCGTCATTGTCGACGTCGTCCGCGTCGTCGTCGTCGTCGTCGTTGTTGTTGTCGTTGTCGCCGTTCTCCACGTCATTCTCGTCGTCGTCGTCGTCGTCGTCGTCCCCAATGTCATCAACGTCCCCGTTATTGTCAACGTCGTCCTCGTCGGCTTTGGCTTCGTCGTCGTTGCCCTCGTCCCCGATATCGCAATTCTCCAGGTGGAGTCTCGCGGAGACAGTGAAAGCGTGCGCATCGCGCAGTGTTCCTCTTGGTGATAAAGTCATATCTCGAGTTTTTCTACCCCAGGAAAGTGCACCGACACAATCAACTCACTGCTAAAATAAATTACAGTAACAGTTTCGTAGTGCCACAAAGATAATCTCCGGGCATTATTAATAACTCAGTGTGTTTCTTTCCGGGACCCGAGCTAGCTCGGTCCGACAAGGAAACAACATGGCCGACCCACACAATAGCCGCCTGACAGCACGTGGTAACGCCACCCAAACCAAAGATCCCCGTAACAACAACCGGATTAAAGAATACCCAAAGCTAAACTCAATCGAACTTGACAGAATGCTAAAACAAACTCTAAAAGAGTCCAATAAGCAGAGGCCCGCTCACAAGACAGCCCCTAACCTAAATAACTCTCGGAAGCGAAATGTCCCTCAGTCGCCCGAGCGGCCGCGAGTGGAAGAAGATCGCAACAATCCGACAATACCGACTGATAATTGGGAACGACCCAAGCGCAGAGCCAAGATACGACCGGCCGATAAAGAAAATATCGATCTAACCGACGACAACAAATTCCAAGCGCTATCCGATATCAGTGACATGGAAGAGGACGACACCGAAGAAGACGAAAGAATAACAGAAAATGCATCCTCAAACAAGCAGCAAAAACCACCCCCAGTATACTTAACAAAAACAAACATGAAAAACATAATAGATGTAATAACAAACCTAAAAATCCCCAAGAAAGAAGTCAGCATCCTCGAATCGAACGCAAATGACATCCGATCACACACGATTTACACAAACAAGATGGAAAACTACACAAAAATAATAAGAGCAGCGGACGAGCTAAACCTCGAATATTACACCTACACACCCAAAGAGAGCAAACCGAAGACTTTCATAATCAAAGGCATTAGAGGACATTTCACCGCCGAGGAAATAAAAAATGAGCTTGTCGAACTGGCGCTACCTGATGTCAAAATAATAAGCGTGTCGGATTTCAACTTCGACAAGACGAACGTTGAAAAACACCACCATATGGTACAATTAACCAGCGACAGTCAAACATCGGCCCTCCTCAAGGTGAAAACGTTAGCCTATCAGCGCATACGATGGGAACGGCTGAGAAAGCCACTACTCTACCAATGCCGAAGATGTCAACGCGTCGGTCATTCTGGAAAAAATTGTCACCTCGAATACAGGTGTGTAAAATGCGCAGCGGCCCATGGCCCAGGCAAATGTCCGATAGAAACAACAAGCGGCAAAGAAGCGCTCAGATGCTCCAATTGCGGTCAAGCAGGCCACCCAGCATCGTACCGGGGCTGCAGATACATGAAAATGGCGATTGAAATGAAGAAAAGTCAACAACGTGCAACAAGGACATCGATGCAGCAAAAAATCAATAGAACAGCAACTGTACAGGCGAACCAAACTTTCGCACAAGCAACTCGAAGCGACCCCTCAGCAAGGACGACGCTCCCATGGGGAAACCCAACAACAACGCGAGAACAGTTTCCAGCGCTCCCAAATACGAACAACAACAACAACAATTGTAACACCGAGGTAAACCATAACGCCCCCGAACAGCAGCCCAATTGGCTAAAAGATTTAAAGTCAGATATAGCAAAGCTGATCTCCGAACAACTTACGAGCATATCTACGCAAGTAGCAGAAAATACAGCGCGAATAGAATATATTCTGAACTCCCTTAATAACCAATAATGGCAATTCCCAGTAAACAAACTAGTCAACTAAATATAGCAGCTATTAATGTAAACTCAATTATAGCTAATTACCGACGACTCGAACTGCTCGAGTTCACCAAAAAACATAACCATGATATAGTACTAATATCTGAAACTAAGCTCAATGCCAAGCACAAATTACAATTCAAAAACTTCGATCTAATTCGCACGGACCGGCCTAACTCGCAACAAGGCGGAGGCACGGCAATTCTAATTAAGAAAGACATACCGTATGAAATAATAACATATCCTTCCTCTGCCTCAAACAGTATAATTGAATTCACAATAATAAAAACAGCAATGCAAAGAACCAAAAGTCTATATATTATAAGTGTATATGCGACAAATGACAATCGTACACTGTTCATCAACGAACTAGACAATTTATTTGATAAGTTAAAATTACGACAGAGTAACTCTTACTATGTAATGGCCGGGGATTTCAATGCAAGGCGAAAGCAATGGGGCGACCGAGTTAATAACCAACGAGGCAAATACTTAGCTCGATGGGAAGCCAAGCAAGGAATTAAATATAAAACAAAAATAGTAACACCAATTCAGCCGACATATCACCCTGCCCACTCATACCTTGACATATGTCTGATAGATGCAAGGATCAAAATAGAAAACATGCAAAATAATAAAATACAAACGCTCCCTTACGACAGTGATCACGCAGCCATATCCTTCAACATAAAAATAGATGACAATTACATTCAGAAAACAGACCTCAATGAAACCAAACACAAATTTGCATACAAATCAACAAACTGGGCAAAATTCAAAAAACACCTCGACGAAACCGATACAACAGTATTACCTGATAATATTAACCTTACAGTAGAAGAGATTGATAAACACCTGGAAAACATCACACAGAATATAGTAAAAACAATAGAATACATAGTACCAAAAATCAAACCACGAGATAATCTCTCTAAGTTATATAATGCACGAATAAGAAGACTTCAACATCACAAATCCACTCTAGTATCCTTACTACACGCCCTACACCCAACCGATCCAACGTGCAGAAATCCTCTCACCCGAAACGCCAAAACAGCGCTGCGGCTAATCCGAGATTCCCTGCGTTCAGAAATTAGCAAAATAGCAGAAAAATTCTGGACTAACCAACTACAAAGCATAGACCACAAAAACCCTGATAAATTCTTTCCAATCCTAAACAGGCTGCTCAGACCGAAACAACCATTGCAAATCGATAACATGCACATAGACACTGACAAACAAGAGCTAATCGAAAAAAGCAAATGCAACATAAACAACGCACAAACGGATAACAACAAATATATCTTTTCGACACCGACAGATAAACTCAACATTATTGGAGCCTTTTATGAGTCAATAAACTCTCCGAGACCCCTCAACACGGGAACGCGAATCGCTGCCCTAGTAACGAACACGGCTGCACAAATCAAACACACCTTTAACCACAACCGAGCAAACAAGAACACAATTCTCACTTTTTCGAATAATAATAAAGCAGATAACCCACGAGCAGCACCGGGTATAGAGTCTCCTTTTTGCAACACCGCAACCGTCAGAAAAATACTCAACAAACTCCCAAATAAAACATCTTGCGGACTTGACAACATCCCCCCCATAGCACTAAAACACCTCCCTGACAAAATGATTAAAGCCTTAACAATCCTTTTCAATAACGCAACAAATAACTACTACTTCCCGACAAGTTGGAAATGCGCAAAAGTCCTCCCGATCCTCAAAAAGGGCAAAGACCCAAAAAACCCTACAAGCTACCGACCAATTAGCCTCACTCCCAGCTTGAGCAAAGTATACAAATCAATTATTAACTCAAAAATAACAACTTTCTGCATGACAAATAACATCATTCCTGACAGGCAATTCGGATTCAAATATCGACACTCTACTACACACGCAATTCACAAGCTTCTATCGGATATAAACAAATGGGTGGGCAGTGGGCACGTTGTAGGTGCTACCTTGCTCGACCTCGAGAAAGCATTCGACTCGGTTTGGCTGGACGGACTCTTGCATAGACTAAAAAAGAAAGACTTCCCCGAATGGCTCATATTAGTGATATGGGACATGATTTCAAAAAAAACATTCGTAACATGGGACGGAATCAATATCTCAACCGAAACTTTCAATATAAAAGAGGGCCTTCAACAAGGCACTGTCAACTCCCCTATTCTATTTAACATATATACAAGCGAGCTTTTAAAGCTCTTTGGGCTAAACGACAATGTAAATACGGCAGCTATTGCTTTCGCCGACGACGTGATTCTATATACAAAAAGCAAGCAAGTAGGAATAGCCAGAAATGAGCTGGAAATATTAACAGAAAAAATCAATAAATACTACATGACCTGGAATTTACGACTCAACCCATTAAAATGCGAAACAATTCTGTTCAGAAAACCCCTCCGTTCAATAAACTCAAAATATAAAGCCGGTAGTTCTACTTTCAGTATCGAAATCACAGTACCAGGAACGAATGAAAAACAAAATGTCCCACACAAAAAATCAGTTAAATACCTCGGAGTTCAACTCGACTACCTCATCCGAGGTAATGAGCACATAAGCATTCAACTAGCGAAGGCCAAAAGAGCATTCCAAGCTAACTGCGCTAGCTTTCATAATAAAAACCTTACCAGCCGTACAAAAATAATTCTCTATCAACTTCTTATTAGACCTATAATAACTTACGCCGCGCCGACATGGTGGAACACCAATCACACCACGTACGAGCAAATCAGAGCGTTCGAGAGAAAGTGCCTTCGAGTATGCCTTAAAATGTACAGATCAGCTCATACTGAATACCATAATTTAATTAGTAATAAAA
This sequence comes from Venturia canescens, assembly GCF_019457755.1. NCBI lineage: Eukaryota > Metazoa > Arthropoda > Insecta > Hymenoptera > Ichneumonidae > Venturia > Venturia canescens. Next base: position 13,204,386 of record NC_057431.1, on the reverse strand, counting down.
TGTTATATAAACACGCAAATATTCCGAGAATCGATCTATTTGCGATAAAACTCACAAGAGATTACTTCAGCAACCTCTCGCGCATTGGTAACAGAGTTATCGACAGTATCTCCAACCAGAACGAGGAAGAATCTGAACAACAACTGCGAAACGGATACGTGACTCCGCAAGCCTTCCTGTACTGCGATAACAGAGGGCTCATACAAAATGCAAATAACATTCCAACTCTCTACCACTGGAAGCGGAATAAAGCAGATAAAAGAATATCGTTGCACAGTAGGGATTACGAAATTCACCCAGAGAAATTTACAGGGTCGACCGCAATACCACACCGCGATTTCGTCGATTTTCACCGACTCAAATTCGATAAATACGCGTGGATCAATGAAAACGCCATGCATATTAGAGAGCTCCAGGAGAGGCAATCTCGCCACGCGCGAGAACAAAGATGTCAAATACGTCGCATTAGACGCTAACTTATAATATATCCCAGCGACCTATGGCAACTGCCACATTGTAAATATGTACATCTGTAAATAATATCGTAATTTTAAGTTCTTAGTTTAAGACTGACACAAGCGAGATATCGGAGGTTTTTTTTCTCAACCCGTGTTTCTTTTTCCTCCTCTACAGACAAGCTCCGGTCAGTGAGCAAACGAAACTCAAGCCTTAGAAGCAAAGGCACAAACAGAAAACGCATATTTTCATTTCATGTCAGAAACATGTTGTTAGTTATAATGCTGCGAGAGCTGTAAGCACACAGCCATGGGCATTTTCTACTCACCAGAATGGACGGTCATTTTTTTATTTTGTTTATTGTAACCAACAATCCCAAAGATGTATCTTCTTGAATAATAAACACTTCTTAAAAAAAAAAAAAAAAAAGCAATTCTCCAGGTTATTCTCATGGCTTTTGACGGCCTCATCATCCTCGACGTCCTCTTGGCTGTCGTCGTCATACTCGTTGTCATTCTTTCATCGTCGTAATCCTCCTCGTTCTCGTCCTCGTCCTCGTCGTCCTCCTAATCATTATACCCGTCGCTCTGGTAATTGTCGCCATCGTCTCTGTTTTTCATAGTTTTTAAAACGATATATTTTAATGATTATATAATTCCGTTCCCCGCCAATTTATTTGTCCATTTCTTTGTTTGTGATGAATTCCTCCGTTGTTGTCGTGAATTGTTTCCTGGTTGCCGTCGTCATCTTGATGCCGCTGTCACAATTTAACTTTTTTCATTGAATAACACAACTTTTTTCAATTATACTCACGATTCACATTCGTGCGATTCCCGTCCGTGAGATTCGCGTTTTTCCCACGTGAATAAATGTCACTATCTGCCATCAAATATGTGATCGACAATCAATGTAACAAAAGGCACCAAGGCAATGAATAGTGGCTTCATATTTCGATATATATCGAAATGTCTTTTTTGAGAAACGATTTAGAGAAACACTGACATTTTGACGCTCGACGCTAAAGTATTAATGAGAAGTGGCGTTGTTGGCCACGATTACAACGTCACTTTCTGTATGTAAAGGACCTATCCGTGTATGAGGCGTGATTGTGTAAGGCAGGCAGAGTGTACAAGCTTTGACAAAAACTATTTAACCGGCAACACGGAACACGGTATACGCGTTTAATTTCATTGTTCATCGCGGCCCAAACTTTCAGCTCATATCTGTGCATACAGAACTGCCTTAGTGCTGTATATTATTTTTAATATAATATAATGCTATAATAAGATACATATTTGGTCATAAATTGTTTACTTGTATAGTTACCTGGAGGCTTCGAGCAAGCTCTCATATCAAGACCTACGAACCTTCATGAAAGAGTGCTATAAAAAAACTTTTCTCCATGTCCGCGCACCATGGAGGAATTTATGCAACATTTGAGCACTCCGCAGCATGCTAGAATTTTGAAATATGAGTCCGGGCAATTGTCGGCCATTCTTCTAACTGACAGCAACAATTCGAAACATGTTGTGCTGTACGACAAGAATTTCATCCGCGAACAAATGGGCGACGTGACGAGACTCTTCATTGATGCGACATTTCAATCGAGACCTCGCCTCAAAGGTGTTTAACAACTGCTCCCAGTCGTTGGAGTCAAGTTGAATCACGTAAGATTTCATTATTACTAGCTACAACGCAGAAGCTCCCCGCTCTCTTTTTATTACCCTCTTTTTTTGTGATTCAATTGATTTTTTGTTGAGGCAACAAAATATTTCAAATATCGTTGTCGTCCTCGTCTTTCACTCGTATTGAGTCCTAACATTATCATATAAATTATAGGGATTTCCTTTTATCTGGGCTCTCATGTCCAGTAAAACGCAATCGGCGTACGAAACTATTCTCAGTCACGTGAAGGAACACCTTCTGGTAGACAATAGCATAAAATTTGCCATGTCCGATTTTGAGCAGGCGTTGCGTAACGCTATCACTAGCGTCTTTATTTCGACTCTCAGTACAGGGTGCAACACCCATTATGATCGGGTATGTATTCTTCATTGTGGTAGATTATATTGTTTGTAAATTGTCATGTAAGGTTATTGAGATTGCCGCTGAGCTGAAAAACTTATTTCCCCTTGGAGAATGTTCATAATTTTTTTCAATTATTCCAGGCCATATATCAAAAAGCAAAATCCACAGGATTACGCAGTTTTATAAAGAATAATACCGAAGGGAAAAGTTTTTTTAAAAAAATTATGGCCCTGGCGTTCTTACCTCTGCATTTGTTTGAGGCTCAATATAACGCCATCGAAAATAATTTATCAGCCGAGGTCAAAAGAAGAACGAATGTTTTCTGTCATTATTACAAAAGATATTGGATCGGAACGGTTGCACTAACCGGATTCAGTGTTTACGGGCTGTCCCACCGTACAAATAATATTATTGAATCATACCACAGCCCTGGGCCATGGCATTTTATCGGTAAGTATTGATTGTAGTATTAGTAAAAAAAATCGCGTTTATAGATTCAATTAGAAATAACATTTATATTATTTTGGTATAGAGAAACTTCTCAAACTCCAAGCCAGTGTCCGGGCCGACATCCAACGCTTAGAGAACAATTGCCGAATATCGCGATACGCGAGATATTCGACAATATTGAAGCAAAAACATCTATTCCAAGGTAGTTTGGCGCAATTGGTCATATGTTTGAACAATAATACCAATGATGAGTCAACTAACATATTTATTTATATTTTCAGCATGGCGAGAATTGCGATCCCGGCAAATTACGCCATCCGAGTTTATTATCAAAGCGGCAGCTTTAAAGGGTAATGTTGACCATTTGATAGATCAGGAATTCGACGGACGGGCGAACACTTTAGGCTTCGACCTCGAGGAACCCCCAGTGGCAGAGTCCTTAGGTAACATCATAAATTTATTATACAGCAATTGTCGAAAGCATATGAGAGAAACGAAGTCAAATAGATAGGCATGATAAATTAAGATTACCTGTACTTGTCAATATTATTATTTGTTCCCAGAACAAGATCCGGGCCGCGATAGAGAAATATTGGAGGGTCACCCACCGGACTGGCTACTCGACAATGTCGAGATCCCGTTCCCAGCTCCGGAGAACAGTAATTTATAATAATTGATTTTCAACATTCAGAACAAATAGCATCAAATAGAAGCTTCACATTTTGACATATCAAAATGTTTTTTCAAAGATAGGAACTAAGCAAAACAATACGTCAGGTATATACTGTAACGTAGATTTTCCCCGCAAGGGTACGATCCAGTCCCTTCTCGGCTCACCCGCTCCTTCCCGTATGACTCTCTGGCTGCGAGAATGAACTGGGCGCCAGGTACAAAGTACCGTCGAATTAATCGACTTTATTTTCGTCGATTCTCGCGATCGTAACGCAACGCAAAACTAGAATTTAGAGTACACGGGGGGGAACGAATGACCGAGGACGGTCCGACTACTCAGCTCATCTGAGATACAAAAGGTAGAGGGGGGGATCCTTGAGGAAAAGTAGCAATTCACAACGCAAAGCAAATAATCGACACAGACAGAAGATTCAGAAAAGATTCACAATTTATTCAAATAAACAAAAGTACAAGAAAAGATGAATCCTCGCGAGATTGGATTCTACATAAAATAAGAGTGGAAAGGGAAATTCAATTTACGGCTCGCTAGAATCGCATGGCCAATACGTATCGGACGACAACGCGGTTTCGGCGCGTGGCTTACTCGAATTCATCAGGTAATTCAGGTAATAGGTAATCGCATCGCAATTTCGCGGGTGTCGTAGGTAATCGACGACCGACGCTCTGGCATTGTAGGTAAAAGATAATCAGCGATCTGACGAGCAGATGCCTTAGGTAACAGGTAAAAGGTAACCAACGCCAGAACAAACGGTGTCTTAGGTAAATTTAGGTAAAAGGTAATCGACACCAGGTAACCCGAAAGTAATTCGCGAGAGCGTCATAGGCAACATAGGCAAGGTAATTGACGCTAGGTAACCCTAAATAATTCGCGAGAGCGTCATAGGCAACATAGGCAAGGTAATTGACGCTAGGTAACCCTAAAATAATTCGCGACGAAAGGTAATCGAAGGTAATAGTGAAGCGACTTCGGCTAAGCGCGAGGTAACACCGAAATTCCCGAACGATCAGTACAATAATACGAAGATAGCGGCGTTATACGATAAAATAAATCACAGAAACTAATAGCAAGATAATCTTTGAAACGGTAACAGAGGTAACGGAAGAGTGCCGTAAGATAATTCGCCATAGAGAGGCACAAAATAATACGATCGTCACGAAATAGAGAAAAAGAAATAACTGCGAACGCAAAAGGAACGGCTGAAAAATACGCAATACAAAAGACAGAATAAATCGCCGTATAGACGACGCGCGACAATAAGTGCGAGAGAGACAGGGCGAAAACATCGCGCGAACGACCGTGCTCGCTAGAGCCTCAACGCGTGCAGGGAGAGAGAGAAACGTAGCTGCGTGGAATATTCCAGCGCGTACTACCAAAATTCGACATTACAAAACTCAAACTGAATTGATTAATGCGCAACAAGATTACGTCAAATAAACTATACTGAATGGACCCAAATTAATATCGAATCGATTAGTGGAGCTGAGCCGCAAAACTATAAAATTTGGGAACACGGGAAGTATCGGCCGCAATCTCGCTCGAAACTTCGACACACATGTTCCCCGAAACGCCAAATAAACCGGAACTAAATTCCGAAACTCAAAATGCTCAACTCCATTAATCATTCCGGGAGAAAGAGAAAGGGCTTACCGAGGAACCCGCTCGTCGCACGCCGAAAGACAAAAGGAACCTCGATGATCGGGAGGTATTGATGACTCGCCGGTGAGGTGATCGGAAGAAGACTGATAGTGCGTACGAGCGGTCCTCCAGATTCGGCGTTCTCCCCACCACTAGGCCCATGCACAACGGCGCTCACGCGCTAGGCGCGAACTAGAGTACAGAGTCTTTGCTCGCGGTTTCGCGGGAAACTCAAAACAAGGGAGCGTGTACGGAGGATAATTCCCGTTACGCTTCTTTACCCAATATCGCAATAATTACCCTTCTGCTGCTCTCACCTCTCCCGCTCACTCGAAACACTCCTCTCGACTAGATGACCGTGATCCGGGTGTCTCTCCTCTTGAGGATCCGGCGGGCAGCTCTGAAAGGACGAGGGGAGGCCTCCCTCACGACTCCGGATGTCGCGGTGGGCCCACAAGATAAGCCACCAGGCAAGAACAGCACCTCGCCTCCAGAAAACTCCCCCAGACCCCACCTGACGAGGCGCCGGTTCACACGGACTTTGACACCCGAATTCACGGTATTGCGGGCGGTGCAACTCTGGGTTGCTACGGCGGGAAAGGCACGGGCGGCGTTCAATAAATGGCCTATGCCAGCGTGCTCTTTCAACCGCCCGCAGGTCGAGAATGTTCTTCGGTACTCGAAGACGGCGTGAGAGGGATGGTTCTTGCGAGCGAGATCGGCTCGAACAGCAGGAAAGTATCGTCAAATAACTAATGCTCGCTGGGACCAATGTGGTGACGTTAACACCAAATCTCTCAAAAAACAAACGGAATAGTCAAAAGGAAACTTCATCAAACTCAAAATTAAACGATCAAGAATTTCTCTCTCTTACTTGCACCGAGGTAAAAGGTAACGGTTATTAGACTTAGTAAATTGTCGCTCGAAAGGTACTATACGCGATTCTTAAAAATAAATCTTATAATTACGTGACGATGAGTCTCGTTCCGACCAACACCCGACGAGTCGAACGGCGTCAAAATGGGCCGTAAACCCGGTCCACTGGTCGACACGATTCGTACGAGTGGCGGGGCAAAAATGTCACGTCACAATACATATAAATTATGTCATATCTTTAGACGTGGTCGAGAGCGATTCAGAGAGTGAGTTGACCTTTGAAGAAGTCTCTGACTCGACGGGAGATGAAGATGAGCTGCCCGAAGATAACTTCGTTGACGGGTCATCGGATAGTCTCAACTCTGAAGAGGCTGAACCAGTCCCATCTCTCCACAACGATGGTAGTTTTTAGGACTTTCGAATATATATTTATTTGATGTGTTTGGTCCTAAACTTGATATCAAACGTTTTGACATAATTCAATGTACGGTGAGTAGAGGCCAACCAACCTGGAGCCCATGGAATTGATATTATATATATTATTAGAGATACTTAGGGTATCTTACGACTTGAAAATGAAACCAGTCGTGAATTGAGTACTTTTGCGGGATTAATATAGAAAGAAATATAAAATTTTGACCTTTCATTCCCGAGATATGGGGAAAGTGGAAAAGATATGACTTTTCGGAATATTTCAGAATTGAGGAAAAAAGCACAGGCTCGGCGTTCGAATCAGGAAGCACAAAATCAGGTTCTTGCTGTCGAAAGAAATGGGGAAATCGGGGCTGGAATAGGTTATAACATATTACTTTCAAGATTGTCTTCACATGAAAAATTTCTTGTATATTACAGTTGAACAAAATCTATCCAAAAGTTCTGAGACGAATTGATCATAGCAACAATCCATGGGTAAATTCAAAGCATACACTTCTAATGACATAGAAAAAAAATTAAATGGTCATTACAATTCAAAGTCTTCGTGAATATTAAAAACGGCGGATATACTTTCGGGACATATGCAGAGCTATGTATTGAACGAATTTTCGCCACCAATCAAAAAAAACATTTTTCCCGACCAATCAAAGTGAAAAAAACTCGATTTTCAGACGACTTCGCGATGTTTTTTTCGGTTCAAAATCTCTAGGGTTACTTCAAGGATGCAACGCATTTGCAAACTGATTACATACGTCACACCCAGAAAAATCATTTATTAGAAATTAATAAAGGAGTATATTTACGATAAATTTCTTTGAATTCAATATTTATTTATTGAATGCCAAGAAATATTTCTTCTTCTCAAATAACGAGGTTTATTTTCTATAAATAAACAATTTTATTTCGTTCGTTTTCGATTGATATGCCTCAACATAAATAAAATTTAATTTGCCGTGAAGAAAACGGTTTATTTGCGTTGTTTTTTTCAAATAAATCGTGTATTAGAAAGTAATAAAAAAGTATATTAGAATAGATTTCTTTGAATATAATACAATTCGTTATTAACTCCCCAGAAATATGGATTCTTTCTAAATAATGAGGTTAATTTAATTAGTATATTACATACCTAGGGCAGGAAAATAAGGAAAGTCTCAGATCACATGTAATTGTCGGCCGAGGCGAAGCCGAGGCTGACAAACATGTGGTCTGAGGCTTGACTTTTTCCTGCCCGAGGTGTGTATACGATTTTTCTGTCCGACGTAGGCGGAATGCGGCAACTTCGTCCCGGAGAACAGAAAAATAAATATATAATTTTATTTGATTCACTTCCTCATAGAAATTAGTCATAGAACTTAGAATAAATAAAACTTTATTCGCCGCCGTAAAGAAAACGATGCATTCGCCTCGATTCTTAAATAAATTTATTTCTTTGTGTTGAATAAAACAGTCATTCAATTTGAACAGACTGTTTATTCGTTTCGAATAAACCGCCTAGTTAATTTGAATAGCCCGTTTATTTGTACCACGTGACCGCGGCGTACGTACAGCGTGCTGCTTGCTGGGCTCTCGATCTTTCGACTAATTCTTCCTGAATGTGCACCGAAACGCGGTGTGAAAAAGTTAAAATCGATGTCATGGATGCGGACACAGTGAAATTGCTGACCGAAAATAATCTCCAGGAGTACATCAGCATTTTTGCAAGTAAGTATTTCGTTCAAATAATTCAGTTTTTCTTTTTCAACGAAACAAGAGGACGCCGGCCGGCATCGAAAGAGGTTGGGGTGCCACGCGGTGGGAACCTAACTAGGCCAGAAAACGGGGGGTTTGGCTGTGATTCTTTTTTTATCTGAAAGCTGTCAGTGCCATCATACACGTAATGGTCCCCCAAACTTAACTTAATAATTGAGGACAAAAAATTTCGTATTTATTATTTGTTATCAACAAATTAGTAAAAGAAAACGCATTTTTTTTGGTTTTTCGCTTATAAAACGAAAACCAATGGAGCTATGAGAAAGCAATCAATAGACGAAATGTAGAGAACAAAAATGAGAAGAGAATGAGCCCCGAAACGACCCGATCGATCAACAATTAACGGAGAAAATTTTTAAAAACATTAAAAAGTAGCGTTTTTTCAAAAATTTCTATCGTCGCTAATCTTAAAGATGGATCATTTTTTTTGTACGATTGTAGGTTTCGATAGATACTTCCTTTGTGAAAAATCCAGGCCCTGTCGGATAATTAATTTATTAGTTATAACACTCAGAAGTTGAGAGGGTCATTTTTTTCGGCAAGGCTGATCGCCTGGAGGTCGTCCAATTTCAATTTATTAAACCGATTTTGAAAGAAGAAGTGTTCAGCTACCTACGTATATCTTCGTTTTTCGTCCAAATTGTGAAGAAGTAGGTGAAAAACGGGCGCAAAGAGGAGCGAAAACGGCCGAGCGCGTGAAAGTGGTCGAGTGGTGGCGGTTGAACAGCAGTCGCGGGAAGCGCGTATATATAGTAATAGAAGCGCTCTCGGCGCAAGCCATGTAAACTCACATTGGGTTATCTCAGCAACTATATGAGCTACCCACGTAGGGCTTTACAAAGGGCCCAAGATCGGCCCAGTACCGGCAGCCACCGCTTCGGTTTTGACGCGGTAATGGCAGTCAAGACTGGCGGGATGATGGCTTAAGCACGGATGATAACTTCGGTCCGTTGCCGATTGCCATTCTTTTCCCAAGAATGGTCAGCCTATTTCTGGTACATTATAACGGCACGTCAATGGCAATAAACTGTGGGACCAATAATGGCAAGCGTAGCCAAGCCATTAATGGTTCCAATAATTAATCATTAATTAATTATTGTATTACCTAACTGAAAAATCATTACGAATTCAATGACGATAAATATATTTTTGATGTGATGATGATATTTTAATTTTTGGATGCTTTGAATATTACATAAATTTACATTTATTGTAAACTTTATATATTTCAGAAACATATATATTCTTTTGTCGATTATTATTTTATGGCTCTTTGCGACCGCCAGCCCTATCAGTCGCACCAGATAGCCATTTTCCGATTTTTCCCTTCAATCCTTCTATTTCCTTGGAGTCACCGAATTTTCCCAATAGAACATCTGAAAATAAAATAATTTATAATTTATATTGGGATGCACTTTAACTGGATTTTTAAACAAATAAGGGCTAATTTCGATAATATATACCTTGAATGCAGCTAAATACGATCGTTTTGCTAAAATCTTCTTTTCCTACACCGTGTACTTTGCGACCTGTTCCGGAGTAGTGTTTCTCGACGTTTTTGGTCACCGTCGCCAGCATGGTTTTCGCAATGCAATTTTTTGCGCTTGTTTCACCACAAGTCAAGATCCGGTATAAAGCCATCTATAATAAAAAAAAAAAAATAATCGTTCATCCAAAACTATTTATGGGTGTATTTATATGTGCAGCAACTATTCTTACCAATGCATTTTTCTGGTCAATATTCCCTTCCAGCGAGTTATCGAATCCAATGAAGATTTCAAGAGTATCGATTGGCAAGGTTACCCCAACACCAACTTTTGCCTCAGTCATGTTTAAGGATTGCATTTTTATAGTCGCTGCATTATTGGCAATAATGGTGTTTTTGACTTCAAGTATTTTGGAATTGAAAACATACAGTAAACTTCTTTTAAGGCTGGTCATACTCGCTTGAATCGACAACTTCAATCCTTCGAATTTATTATTGATATATTCCTCAGTGCGCGCTAAAAAAACGAATTTGTCATTAATTATGGATTGATTTTTGAAAAATAGTACTAGAAAATAATTTTTCAGATATTTTTTAATGTCATGAATGTTTCTCAAACTATTTTGCGCAAAACGAATGTGTGACCTCAAAAAATTAAGAAAAAAAAAGAAAATCAGAAAATGGAACATGAATAGACGAAAGCAAAAATATTCAGCGCGGAAATAAGAAAGAAAAACTTACAATCAGTTATGAGTAGATATACAAGGCCGGTTCTGGACCGCTTTTTCTCTACTGCGCATGCGCAGAAAATCTATTGCGCAGGTTCTACTGCGCATGTTTTAGAAGGTTCCATGAGGGGGGGGGGGGGTACTGCGCATGTTCCAGAAGGTTCCATCGGAGGGGGGGGATCGGTGACGTCATAACTGTGCATGCGCAGAAAAATCTATTGCGCAGGTTCCACTGCGCATATTCCAGAAGGTTCCATGGAGGAGGGGGGGGGGGGGGGGGATCGGCGGCGTCATAACTGCGCAGTGATCTTGCGTGAAATCTGATTGATGACGTCATCTTGATTTCATCTCAAGAGTTCCGATTCTAAAATTCTGAAAATCTGTATGATGAATAAAATATATATATGTAAGACAATTTCTTAGTCTTTCTAGAGGATTTGGCGACAACGTCACCATAAAGAAAAGTACCGCGGTTGATACATGAAATAACTGAAAATATATTTACATGTTACACACTTAACAATTCAATAATATTACATTTAGAGATTATTGTGCCCAGGTTTACCTGGTAATTATAATTGGTCGCGACAAGCGTTGTGATGTTCCCACGAATATCTACGAGGGACTGTCTTCTCGCACGCAGTTTTGATTCCACAGCGCGACTGTCATGAGTGTCGGGCTGGCGGCCTCTGACGTACCGCGCTATAAGTTTGGACTAGTTTCCAACTTACATATAAATGTTTTTAAATTTTTAAATCTCACAATACTGCTTGAAAATAGAAAGAAATATCAATCTCTGATTAAGAAAGAAAATGACTCATCTTCATCTTCCAAATATGACATACTATAGTTCAGTCACGAGCCGCACTATAGAACAACAAATCCGTGATAGTTCGAGCATACTTGTAACATGATGCCCTGCGGAGCCAGCCACGTGGAGAAAAAATAATTATTTATATTTTTCTGGGTGACCGAGTATTCACGTGACTGAATACGTAGCAATGTGTATAATCCATTTTGCTAGATGATCCAAGAAAAAAATTTGAATTATTACCTACTTATTCAAGTTTATGTATAGACTGAATAAACATTTTTCGAAGTGGAACGTCTTATCTCCTGTAAACCGATCTTCTTTTGCGTGGTCCAGTGACACGAGACTCACGACATACGCATTACGTTATTATTAATACTAATTGTTTATTATAATGTTTTTTGCAAAGTACCTTTTTATAACAAATGTTCATGTTCAAATGAAAATGTTCTATTATAAAAAAATGATTTTTTCCATTTAAAAACAATTTTCGATTATGAGTAATTCTATCGCTTTTTATCATTAAAAATATAATATATTGAAACGTTTTGATATTCGGGAGGTTGTCAAATCCCAAATATCGGAACTTAGGATTTTTTAGATCCTCTTCTCTCACGTAGGAGAGGTGTCATTGTGCAGGTTCGTGCACTGACCGGCGGATTTTTGCCAGGAGCGGGTAAAGCCTTCCGATTTCCCCATCTTGCAATTCGAGGGGCTTGGCTCGAACTCGACCTTCAAGAACGGATACTTTCGTCCGGTATAGGAGCATCTAGTGCTCTGTATTACTTCCTCGCTACGCAATCGGGCTTAGCCTCGCTAAAGCGTACTGCGAGAAGCAATCTTCTCGTGATCGAGGAATGATATGCTCCGTTATTGCTTTGTTTGTGTACAATTTTGGTAGGAATAAGGAGGAGGATGCAGGAAAGGTTGGGAGCCTTATTGTCGTACGGGCGGTGCTCCGCTGACGCGAGAGCGCTCCGTCTGTAGCCCTCTGACAGACTTCTGTCAAACCAGAAATCGTGCCAGGGGGTAAGGTTGTCCCGTTACAATATATTGTTTGTTCAAATAATTTATTACTTTGAATATTATTTTGAAATTTATTTATTCGAATGTTCTCGATATTCTTACAGAAGTATATGAAGAAATTTCTAGAATTATTCGAACAATTTTCTGAAAAGTATCTAAAGTAACCTACCATTTTACTTGATTCAAAGAAAATATTTTGTAAAGATTGTAATTTTGTATATTTGTATTAAAAACCAATTTAATGTTATAATTTATTTTTTGAGAGAATTTAACGAGAATTTCTGTAAGTCGTAGTTGAATCTTTCTCGAAGCACTAAACATAAACATAAACATTTTTTGAGACTATATAAAGCGCCACATCGACGAGTGGACCCATCAATCGCTAAGAGTCGCCGAACAATCAACGTCATCAGTACGTAATATTTTCGTGTGTAACTTTTTTTTGAAAACAAAACTCACATTTTTTAAAATAATGTCAAATACGTTTTTCACTTAATTATAAGGAATATCACCGGTACTCCATGAGATACCGTGGTGGTTGCGTTCACACCACTTATTCTGACTCTTATACTTGGCTGGTAAACTATCCGATTCACATGGAGGCTTAACCGGTTGACTGGTATTGGATCATATATGTACAAAAATAAGTCGGGCTCATTCTGGTTTTGTATCATATGTGTACATTAGGGTGTGCGGAAAAAAACGATATTTTTTTTTTTACTTTGCATCCAGCCGAAAAAGGTGATTCAAGGTGAAAAAAAACAATCTCAGAAGTAGAGCTCACCAAAAATTTTTTTCAAATGGCGCTTCGCGTTTGAAGATTTTCCATAAGAATAACCCAGGAAATTATTGAGACCTCCGATCATTGCATCATAACTCTTCATAAAAAAATCGTACAAAAACGATAATTATATATTTTTATAGAAAATCGATTCCCCCACAAAAAAAGTCCTTATGAACATTCAGCTTGGAGCAACCATTCTCGTGCTATTACCCTTCGAAGTTGGATCGATAGAAAAAAAATGTTCATAAAACTGTCGAAATCAAATTTTTCGTTTCACAAACAAACGTAGAAAATTACTTGCTCTTTTAGAAAATCGTTATTATTATTCGAACAATGCTCTTTTCGACAATGCTGTGCCAGTTAGTGTGAAGGCTAAAATATTGCAATCTCGAGTAAAATCTAAAATTCCTTCAGAGCGAGTAATCATTGAAAAAAGTGATTACAAAACGTTGCTTTCAGAGGATATAAGCTATTGCGTCACACAAGAATCCTTATTCCTTTTCAACCAAATTAATTTACCCCATGACTGAGGGTAAATATGGACTTATGGCCTGAAAATGCCAGTTATTTAAGCTGCTTAGATTTTTTTTTTTAATTTGAAAATTGTCAATGACATGGCTAATGGCATCGCTTTGATAGAAGCCTACAACGATTCATTGACCAAAAACAAAGAGCAGTTACAATATTTATTGAAAATAATGCAAGCTCATCGTCAAAAATACTCCAATTGCAATAAACGCACACTTAAAAATAGCAATGGGTATTATTTAATCTTACCTCGTGTAAGCAAAAGGGTTAATTTGTTCAAGAGACTCGGTAGAGTCTCGGGACAAGTACATTGACAGCCCTGTCGTCTGCTAGCCCGAGACTCTCGCCGACTCGAGACTATACTTTCTCTGAATAAAACGATTCGCGGTGGTGGGGGTAAAATTGGCATGTGATTTTATTGAATTACGAAGCTCAGGAGCCATTTAGCAACTTGAAAATTGAAGTTTAAGCCAATTGAGTAATTCTATTTCTATTCGATTCCGCCCTAAATCAGCATGATCGGTGTTGTAATTGCTGAGAAAAAACTTTGCACGGGCTCAAGATTATGCAAAAGTTACCAACACATTCACGAATTAATGCGTCCGTATTTATAAACACCATCAAAGGCACTTTGATGCTCTCGAGTTTCTGATTCGTTGGATCTGACGACATCCATTTTTAGGACGTTGTGATTGGTTGTTGAAATTAGTTGTTGATGATTGGAAATCTGACGTCAACTTCAGAACGTAGCACACGGCGCAGCACAGCTGGTAACAGCAGTCATAAAGGCTACTTAAACTTAGCCCCCCTATTTCGACTTTTTAAATTTTTTCTAACGCGAATCGTTTGAGGGTCGTTTGACGGTGTTTGTTTGATCAATTAAAACGTTTGTTTGATCATAATAATTCTAAAAAACGAAATTGAAAATTTGAAAAAAGTTAGCCCCAATTTTTTAATATTTTTATAGTAGCAAGGTCTAATTAGGGTCAAATCGACGGGGAATCGTTTGACGGTGATGAATATACGTTTGTTTGATCACAGTTATTGTAAAAAGAAGAAAAAAAGACATTCCAAAAAATGTTTGATGATCGGCCATTTCACCCAGAGCAGTCAATCTCAAAAAATATCGCTGTTCTTCTAATTTTCACTGAAACCATTTCATAATCGTTTGGTAGTGATTGTTAGATTAATTGAGACATTTAAAAAATATATAATCACTCTAAAATAGGAAATAGAAAATTTCGTCGAAGTCCGATCGATTTTTCTGATACACCCAATAGATGCGAAGAATCGTCTCGGAGCATTACGAGACCCCATATTGCAACTCTTGGACATCAGTTCTTTGCGACTTTGCGAGGTTATCAATACAAAAGTTTTAAAAATCTTATAAACTCTTCGATTACACGAGCGATACGAAAGTGATACTATTATATTTTATGAATGAGAACAACCAATAAATTACCATTGTTGCAACTTGATATGCTCTTTAATGAAAATTATGATATGAAGTTTTGTATCCTTCGCAAATCATGAGTTTGTATATTTCAAAAATTAGTATATTGATTTATTATATCGAATTTTGAAAGAACTTTTTCCTATCATCCTTTTGTATTCCTATAGTCATTTTTTAAATTTCAGACTTGCTGGAGTCATCCAATCCACGCCAGGACTTCAAAATAGAATATAACAAAATGGAAAAAGCATAAATAAAAATAATTAAGAAAACTATAAAAGTGGATAGCTGTATAAGTGATTAACTGCATATAATAACATAATATATTGATATTAGCTTTGCCCGGTTGTCCCTCGCTCTAATAATAATCTTTCAGTCTTTTTGAATCTTCTTAATTTTTTTAACTTTTGTTATTTGCAACAAACAATCCCCTAGAGTAGTAATATGGCGTATTGTCGAAAACGTTACGAACAGATGTAATTTCATCACAACAATAAAAAGTTTTGAAGAATTTAAAGTAATGAGTTTGAGGAATGTCAAGAGAGTAATATATATTTTCTCAAGTAGAGAGGGAAAAAGTTATCTAATCACCATCATTGACATAACAACATTGTATTGTACTGCAAAAAGTACAATTACAGAGAACATTTGAAATTTTTATAGAAAAAGATATTTTGATGGCAATTAAGGAGTTTCGGTACAAAAGTCTAAATGTTACGAAATTGATGAAATTTGGTGATAATGTTCTTCAACATCAAGTGCGAAAACACAAATTTTTTCAAATTTTTTTTCTACTTAGTTATCGAGTAATTACGCATTAAAGCTGATTTCTTATGCCCGGAATGTATACCTATATATATGGAAACGCTGTGCTTATACACGTGAACTTTAGTGATCAATTACTCGATAACTGTGTAGAAGAAAAATCTTAAAAAATTTGTATAGTCAAATTTGGCACTAAAGAATATGTTCACCAAATTTTATACAATTCTGAACTTTGTGAATTTTTTAATTATTTTAGCATGGGTTAGCATGGCAACATTGTATCGCCTGTACCGAAACTCCTTAAAGTTTTTTATCAAATTTTACATGGTTTCGTCACTGCAAAGCACCGAAAGACCTCACTCCTTCCCTCCTAAGGCTAGCAAAGCTCAAAATTCTCGAGGGAAAACACGACTGGCGAAAACTCCTGACAGCGGATCTTCTGAGAAAAAATTTCCAGAAAAACGTCAATGATTCAAATTTCAACGAAGTTTCCATTCGAGATAAAATCGACAATGGTCTCTCAAAGTTTCGAGCATTGAGTAATTCTCATAAAAACTTACATTCCTTTTTTACTATTTCCTGCTTCTAATGATACTGACGAATTTTTCGTTGAATTTTGAATCTAAATTCGGAAACTTCAATCGATAATAATATCGACGAACTTCCTCATTTCTGTAAAGACACAAATTTTCGGTTAAAGGAGGCGAATTTCATTTTCATAGTTCAAAATTATGAATGGGGACCGATGTATTATTAGGAGTTTCTTCTCTTCTTTCCCTCGCGAATTTGACAACTGAGGAAGAAATAATTTTCATATCAATATTTATTGTGCAAAATGTATGAATACCTCACGAAAAAAAATCCTTTTTGCGACTAATAATGTTGTTGTTAAATAAATAAGAAAAAAAATGAGAAGCACCAGAACCAATATTTGTCACGAATATGACTAGAGGACTAAAGGAGTTGGAGATCAAGAATTTTGGTATTCAGTTGAAATCAATTATTTTGTTCCAAATCCATATTCTCATGAATATTTGAAAGGTTTTATTTGATTTTTCATAGAAATTGTCGACATAGATGCTTACGCCTAGCTGGAATTTATTTACCAATAAATATAATCGGTCATTGAGTCGTTACAGAAAAAAATTATCAAGAAGATTGAAAAAAGCGCATTATCTGATAAAAATTGATTAACTAAGCTCAGTATATAGATTTATAGATTCTCCTGTTACCGAACAACGATTTCGGTCGAAATCTTATGTAGACAAAAAAAGCGGATGAGATCAAGTTTTTTTCAACTTTCACGAGTTGGAGTCTTTTTTTGATTTTTTTCCGTTTTTTATAACTCTTTTTTTTTAGAATTTGTATTTATGTCGATGTTTACGTGGCGTCGGAGACCGTGGACTGTTCAATCGGTGGTTCCTGGATGTTCGCGAGGACAAGAAAAATACTGTTTAAGGCATCCGGCAAATCTGGAGCGGTAAAGGAGTCACGGGTGCTTATTCTTGTACGGAAATCACGAACGACACTTGCTCCATGGCGGTCTGCTTTGTGATCTGTAAAAATGATGAAAAATATGGAATCAGCAGTTCTCTAGTGTAAATAAACGATTCTTTGAACCATTTTTCGCTGGGTCATTTCCGCCCGAGCAAAAACTCACTAATTTATATTTCATTTCTTATCATTACTCTTTGACGCATAACTCGCGTTTATATTCAAATTCGTGAGAACCGGTGGTGTCAGATGCTCAACGAAAGCTTGGAAGCAGTTCTGCGACAAGAAATTTGTTAGGAAATCTTGGATATACTGGTTCAAATTTCTATGATGTATTGAATCTTATAGCAGATCTAGATCCTCCTCTTCTTCATCCTCATCAACGATACCTTCAATTCCAAATATTTGAAAATTAGATTTCCGAAAAATGATCAATTTCCTTAACATAGAAAGTTCAAAACTTATGAACAGTTTGAAAGGAGCCGGAAAATACTTACGAAGTAAATCAGAGCCGTCGTCTGGATCAAGTATCGTGTCTCCACCGTTCTCGTCATTCCCGCTATCCAAAGCCTGCATCGTTTAAAAAATAATTGTTTTTATGAATATAGAAAATAATAACTCAGTCAATTTCTCATTTGACAAAAGATAAAAAATACAATACGAACCTCGGTGTCATTTTTCACGGCAATTGCTTCCACATCAGCCGACAATTCATTTACAAAATTTCACAATTGTGACAAGCACAGGAATGATAGTCCACTGAAAAGGTAGCGTGAGAAATTTGCTTCTCGTTCTAACGCCGCCTTCGTTATGTAAAAAAATTGACTCGTTACTTTTTTCTCATTGAAACTCAAGTAAATCCAAAAAAACCAAAAATCTGCGAATCCGTGAATATCTGTTCACCTTTGACTGTGATCTCGTTCAATCTCGTGTCATTGTTAGTCACACGGTGCTCAAGGACGTTCGACAACGCTGTCATCATTATTTTCCTATCATAACCACTGAAAAACAGATATTGCCACTCTATAAGCGACCGGACCGTTCTAGTGAAATATATTGTTAAATCTCTTGCAAAGTCAAGCCTGCATGGTTTTGGGTGTGATAGTTCGCAGTGCCAAAGAATCTGACAGTGGTGAACCCGAACAAAATAAATCTGAAATGAAAATCAATAGAATTTCGGTCATTTGCAATGAAAGGGGGTAGCTTTTTATTATGACTCACCGGAAATTGAAGCTCTTTGCTGAGAATATTTGAGGCAGCAGAAGACGGTGACCTTGTGTCTCGCCCCATTGAAAGATGATAACGCCTCCTAACAAATACGCAAGAATCTATATTCTGCTTGTCCGTCCAGGATGACGTCCTGAAAACTTAGAACAGAACTTGTTCAATTCTCTTGGCAATCTTGTTCTTCACTTCTCACCCTTGTTCTTCACTCTCGTAGAGCGGATTGATATATATCATTGTTCTACTCATATTCATTGGAATACTTAGAGCTTAAGTTATTATATCCACTGTATAACGAGGGAATGAAATTTGTCAAAAGAAATGACAAACAAGAATGATTTTGTCAATTTTATTACCTTGCAATCCAGGTTGAACTTGATTTTCCTGAAGTAATACTAGAGGTAAAACTCTGATTGCAATTAAACTGCAGCTCTGTAAATCGCCGGATATTTCCTGATACTTTGGAGGCTCGCTCTTGAGGAAAAAGATTTTTATGAAAGATTATTTCAAGAATTATTAATTATGACCATTATTATTATTAATAAACACTAATTAATCACATCACTGATAATTACCCTATTTACTTTTAATTAACCATGATTCATCATTTATTGAATTGCACTCCGCACGCAATAGCTCTTCGGGGATCATAACCTAACACGTCAATATACGTGCAACCTGGGCAACCACGAAAACGTGCGTATATCTATATATTCATATCAGCGAAATTTGTAATTTCGTATTTTAGAGTGATTATATTTTTTAAAAATGTCTCAATTGATCTAACAATCACTACCAAACGATTATAAAATGGTTTCAGTGAAAATTAGAAGAACAGCGATATTTTTTGAGATTGACTGCTCTGGGTGAAATGGCCGATCATCAAACATTTTTTGGAATGTCTTTCTTTCTTCTTTTTACAATAACTGTGATCAAACAAACGTATATTCATCACCGTCAAACGATTCCGCGTCGATTTGACCCTAATTAAACCTTGCTACTATAAAAATATTAAAAAATTGGGGCTAACTTTTTTCAAATTTTCAATTTCGTTTTTTAGAATTATTATGATCAAACAAACGTTTTAATTGATCAAACAAACACCGTCAAACGACCCTCAAACGATTCGCGTTAGAAAAAATTAAAAAAGTCGAAATAGGGGGGCTAAGTTTAAGTACCCAGTCATAAATTCGATCGATAATATACATATATATATGTACAAACCATGTGTCAGTTTTTGATCGCATGAACAGAGTTTCGACATTACGAAGTGCGTGCGGGATAAATAAAAAAATAATTTTCGTCATCTAAAGAAGTGCATATTACTATTTATTTTGTTAAAATTTGTAATATATTAAACCGGTATCAAAGCGGCCGTGTAAATGTAGTCTGTGATGTGTGTGTGAAAAAGAATATAAAAAATGCGCGATGCATATGTCAACGAAACTTTTCAAGATTTCATTATTTCGTTCGATTGGAAATAAGTGTTGACTGAAATAATCCTTCAATTAAACCAGATTACGAGAAATATTGTCCAGTGCGAATATATCGTCACTGGCGTGGTTATATATCATGTGTAAATAGGTTATACATACGAATAAATAGAACAAAAACACACGGAATTGTTAGAATGATATTAGAAACTTTACTTGAATAAATGTTTTCTAATTTATTTCTTGTGTCATCATTATTTTTAAACATCCCCATATTTTGCTTGATATTCAGTTTGGCTCTGCCCTCTCCGATCCTTGTTTTCACCCCATCAGTTTTGCAGCGGATCGATACATATTATTAATTCGTTCCCTAATATGTGTCCTATGATTTTCTATTCCTTCTTCATGATGATTGTGGTAACATGATTCGAGAGGTTTGTAACCATAATCTTGAATTGCACATTTTGTAAATCAGATTTTCAAAAAAATTTCTGGTCTTGGTATACTGGGTAGTTATTCTTTTCCCATTAGGTCTGTCGAGTGATAAATTTGGAAACTTTTCCAGAAAGCCTTTGGATGCTTTTTTTGCTAATGATATGAAAAGTCGTATCTTAGGAATGCGGTATGCAAACACAAATTTTGATAACAAAACTTATAGAATGACATGTA
The DNA here is from genome assembly GCF_019457755.1 of Venturia canescens. Classification (NCBI taxonomy): domain Eukaryota; kingdom Metazoa; phylum Arthropoda; class Insecta; order Hymenoptera; family Ichneumonidae; genus Venturia; species Venturia canescens. The sequence continues at coordinate 13,183,662 of NC_057431.1, read as the reverse complement.
TGTTGAGTATTTCCACTTTGCAAACTACAAATATGGAATTATTATAAAAATAATTCATTCCGATAAGTCTACTGTTGCTCAGTTTTGGATGCGATCAAAATATGATGCCTACCAACATCCCCAGAAACTTACAAAATTGCTGAATGCAATGTGCGCTATGTCATTTTAATGTAACATCATGACTTTTGACAACTTTTCATTATAACGCTGTAGATTCGGATCATTAAAATACTGCAAAAATCTGCAAACTATACAATTTAAATACTGTGCCATTCATTTTACATTTTGACTCTAACTGTAACATCTATATGAAGTAAAAAATTGATTATAAAAGTCTTCAGTTTCTCATTTATGGATAGATTTGAAATTGCTGTCTTCGAAGCTCATTGCGCAGATACATTGAACCGCAGCAGATACCTGCGAACTCTGAAATTTCTGTGGATAAATATATATGCAACGGATCACCCCTTATCTTTGATTATGGTAATATGTAGTGGAACTTGGTTCGGCAAATTTTTAAGTGTTCCTTTTCAAATAGTATTGAAGTTTGTATGACTGATATACAGCGAATACTTCCAAACTTTGATATTTCTGTGTTGCAGCATGTGTGCCAATCATTCAAATCATTTACTCCAACCGTATCATGTAATCTAGAAAATTCATCACAAAAGTCTTCTGCTTTTCTAGATACTTCAATTTTCCTTTTTCTACTCCATTGTGAGTTTTCGAATTTCAAAATTAATTTCTGAATTGTCCTGAAATGGTTTTCCTCCAAAACCAATGCAGGTACCTTAAACGTCTTTGAATTCTGTTGCTCTGTTGAATTAAGTTTGCTTAGTTTTTTTTGCTGCTTTGAGTTCTGGCATAATAAATGTTAGAAGTTTTCAGGTACTTTTTTTCAGCAACTATCAAACTGTGGATAATTGGACCTCAGCGGCCACTTGCAACCTTTGGAAATATATTTCATTGAGGGCACGTTTTGGATGAAATGAAATCTCTAGATTCAGAATGCAAAAGCGACATTTAAAGTGGGCAAATCTGTTGGATTTTTCGTGTCTTGAATTTGAACTATCTTTCATTTGAATTTTGAAGAAAAGGGATAAATAAAATCTGTTCTATTAAGGAAATCTTTACATCAGTTCTTTCTTGGTATGAAGACTTGGAAAAAATCGCCAAAGACCAAGGACGTTTACAATGTTTTATCGAAGAGGCATAGTATTCGTCGACTTCTTTTGTTTAGCATGCGGGCGCGTGCATCGTCTCAATATTTACGTTTTGGGTTACGCCCATTTGTTTTCTTTTTCGCTTCGCCCATATAAAGGCGCTCGGCAGCATTTGTATAGTTGTACACTTTAACACTATAAAAAAAATACACACAGATCCAATTAATATAGACTAAACGTGCTGTAACGGGATAGCTATACGATATCCAGTAGCATGGTCCGAAAATAAAACACATTTTTTTTTAAATTATTCCTCCTGCGATGACTTTTTCACTTTTCTCGAAATTGCGTACTTGGACGATTCCTGTCTGCAGATACCGTAGGATAACGAAATACATCTTCATGGGCTTCCTCTTCATACCCATATAAAAATAAATGATCTAATTGACACCTTTCATTTTGAGAGTGATCATTTTTTACGTATATTTTTTTAATCTCGAATATTTTTTAATTCTCCAATTGTACAATATTGTTTGGATACATTGACGTGAACGTCGCCCCTCTGATTTTCACGCGTGCGACCTCGATTAATTTCATATTGTTATACGTTTCAAATTTTGGACTTTGCTTAATCACACACTCACAATCCTCGTAATTTTTTTTCATTCGTAACCTCTCGCCGCTTTCAAGTTCGCTCAATCGATTTACGATTTGCGTCAAAGGCTTTTTCGGAGATTTGACCAGCTTTTTGAAAACCCCGATGAAACTTTCGCCCCAAAAAGCCGAAATATCACATAGAGGAAGACCAGTGTGCTCGACGTCATCAGCAATATGAATCAAATTGTGCATGTTCAGCACCCTGGGAATAATCGCCGTTTAATGATGGCAGTAAACTGAAAAACGTGCGGAGGAGATTGACAGCATAATGCCGAGCGACCGATATCAAGTCTTCACTGTTCAATATTCGGCATGCAACAAACAAAAGCATGAAATGTTGATACAAGTCATCCGGCAAAATATTTTTCAACACTATTATCCCACAATATTGCAAAAAAAATCGATATTGCGTCGCTTTCCATTGTGCAATTAGATCGAGGTCAAATTTCTTTCGTTGAAATTCACTAGGGATAGATTATGATAATAATTTCATTCGATCATTCAATCGGTTAAAATCCTGAATTTTCAGACGAGTAGCACTGTTCCTCGATGTCCATTTATCGATGAGATATTTCATAACCCCGCAAAGGAGATGCATAGAATCGAGTACAACTGATCTAACTGGATCGAAGTTCAACAAAAGAAGTAGTAGCGATTCTATATTTTGTTTATGATGTTCGTTTTGTCTTTTTTCTGTGAACGATTCTTTTGTCCTCAACTCACAATCCATCTCTGGATATACACGTGTGACGGTTTTTTTTACTCTTCTTCCGAAAATTATTCGTTGAGACTGACACGCCTTTAGTCGTGCATCTCTCGCAAGCGAAAAAACCTCCCGGATTCTTACAACATTTCAAGAATGTTCGCGCAGGAGCATCCGCGATAACTACAAGAATTTTGAATGTTTGTTTTCTTCCATGAATAGTTAAACCATTTTCGATTAATTGGTTTGCTTCATTTATAAAACTTTCCATGTATTCTGAAGCGCTATGTGGTTTAGAATCGCCACAAAATATTGCAGCAACGAAAGGTTTGGTCACGTAATTTTTTTGAATGACTTTGATCGATATTGGCCAAACTTGCATTTGCGAATTTTTGAACAGTTGCATTCCATCTACATGTATCTGGACAACAATTTCATTATCAGTGTACTCAACTGAAATCACCTGTTGCAAGCCATTTTCAATTCTCAAATATATAAACTCGCCTGCCGTGCCCCTGGAACTCTGCATTTGTTGTAAGATTCTTTTATGCTTTGTACGAAATAAAGTTTGTGCAGTTTTTGGCAAATTCGGAAATCCTTCACTCCGCAGTATCGATAACAAATCGGTAACTACATTCAAGCGTAATGAATCCAAATGATTAAGCCCCCACTGTCTTAATTTATTTTCCAATCCAACTTTATTTTCTGAGCATTGCGATATTACACTAGAATGCACGCTGTCATTGAAAGTATTATTTTTATTATTCTCGCCAGTACAAACACTAGTTACACTGTTATTTACACTTTTATTTACACCAGCGATGAAATCACAATCATCCTCGATCGAGTCTACATCTCTGATAAAACTCAAATCAATATCATGCTTGTCATGATAGAAATCACTTTCGTTGCTACCGTGTAAATCATTTATAGTGGCGGAATTTCCATGTTGACGATCATCGCATTTTTGTTCCGAATTTTCAGTTTTTTTCAATTGACAATATTTTTTCAATCTGTAATATCTCCCGGACATGACTAAACAGATATGTGCGTTCTCTTCGATACGTTCGAGTTAAAACTACAGTCATATATTGTAACGAAACGCTCTTGCCGACCTGGCCTGAACGCCGCCACGCGTCGGTTCGAGCAACCTTAATAATAAGGAGCAGGTATGAAGAAAACGCGGACACCGTGTTTTTTCAGTAAAAAAATAAAATAATCAATTTTATTCAGATAATTTACCGAATTCTGACAAAATAAAAGAAATTTCGTGCTTTGGCTCGCTGATTTCTTAAACAATTTTGTGTTTTTTTTGTTTTAAACTGTCTTGCTTTTTTAAATCGGATCTGGCGAGAAAAAGACCCGAAAACGTTGCAAATTCTCTGTCTGAGATAATTTTTAATTTCTCAATTTTCGGATTTTTAAATTGTACAAAAAATGATTAACGAAAATCTTCTTAAAAGTCTAATTGTCGCTTTTGTTTTAATTTGGTGACATGCCTCAAACTGAAAAACTCTAGATTCAATGTTTCGTGCTATAGTTCGCAGATTCTAATTTTCGATGTCCTCTTTGGCTCACTTTTTTAAAAAGAAATAAATCCAAGAGAATTCTTCGCTTTTACAAATTTTTAATTTCGTGTGATTCGATATAACTCAAATTCTATCTATTGCCTCTTGGATTATAATTTTAGTAAGATCTTCTTGCCAGATCAATTCAGATAAATCTTACACCGAATGTGAATTTAACATTTTTAATCAATCAAAAAGAATTCCAGCTCTGCTCTTTACAATCATAAAAATTAGAGAAAAAAATAAATTTACGTGAATTAGGCAAGGATAGCGCAGACCACAGGCTCTGGGATTGAAACGTCACCGAATCGCTGCGAGATTCCAGGCATCCAGGAAAATTTAGGAAAATTTAAAGGTTAGGTGCGGACCCTGGACTTTGGGATTGAAACGTCACCGAATCGCTCCGAGATTCCAGGCATCCAGGAAAATTTAGGGAAAAGAAGTTTATGATTGTTCGAGCAGAGTTCAGAGTCTAGACTGTTCAAGAGATCTGAGCCGGTCTTGTAGGCAGGGAGAACTGACTGACGAATGAGTCGCGCAGCGCTTCTTATACCCAGTTCTCCACCACGAGATTCTCGAGCGCCGAGAATCTCAGTTTTCAATCGGTTCTGCGCACCTTTCTGTAACGCCTTCTCGTATTAGCCCGTTGCCATGATTCACGCTCGCCCGTTGGTTGAGCGGGCTAACATACGATGCGCGGACTACCGCTTTTCATGTTTTTCAGCTTATTGTGATTTTCAACAACAAAAACTTCAATTTGATCAGTTATCATTTAATTTCTTCTTTGATTTGGCATTGTTACTTCGTTTAATATGATTCGAATAATTACAATCGCTAAAAGTCACGTACGCGTCCTATAGCCCATTAACGCTCTGTTCGCGCATACGTCGCAGTCGATTTTTACATTTTTCATTTGTGATTAGATTTTATATTATTAATTTGACTTGTGATCATTTTTCTTTAATTCGTTTTATTTTTGCGATCATTTTGATCGTATTTACGCATCCACGCGACTTATAATAGTAAAATGCGAAAAGAATTAATATAGCGCGGCGAAGTTCAGAGCGGTGCCGGTTGCCCCACTCAGGCGCATGCCTACCGGCCTAAGATGACCACCACCTGTCAACAACGACGAGCGTGGTCGCCGCGATGTTTTGTCCGCGATCTAAAGATCGCGGAGTTTCGTCAGTTTCGACGGGCTCGGGCCGTCGCGCGAGTGTATCGTTACAGTACAAATGTCTACTTCAAAAGAAAGTTCCGTATATTTTATGTACAATTTAGTTAACGATGTATGGTACAAAAGTCTAAATAATTAGAAATTGATCAAATTTGGTGATAATGTTCTTCAACATCAAGTACGAAAACACAATTTTTTTCAAAATTTTCTTCTGCTTAGTTATCGAGTAATTACGCATTAAAGCAGATTTCTTATGCCCGGAGTGTATAATATGGAAACGTTATGCTTATACACGTGAACTTTAGTAATCAATTACTCGATAACTGTACAGAAGAAAAATCTTTAAAAATTTGTATTGTCAAATTTGGCACTAAAGAATATGTTCACCAAATTTTATTAAATTCTTATCATTTTCAAATTTTTTATGTTTTTAGCATGGTTTAGCATGGTAACATTGTAAGCCTGTACCAAATATCCTTAAACAGATTTGCTTATTTCTTAACTAATCAGCTAACCAATTTTTGTCTGATCAAATAGTTGATTTTCTGAATTTCAATTGTTGATACGAAAAACTTTTTTCGGATGTATTCCTATTTTTCGCGGATGCATTAAGGTGATGGAGCAATCGTTATCTCGCCACCGTGAGTGCGAGAGAGATAGCTGCAATTTTCGAAATTGAATATGTTTGACACGGTTCGATCAATAAAAAAAAGCCCCTGTCAGCGTATTTTTGCCATCTTTCCGCATCGGCTGACAGAGCCTTTTTTTGATTAGTCAAACGACAGCGGAGAATTTTCATTTCGAAAATTCGAGGTGAGGTTACTCGGCTGATCCATGCTCTTAAGGATGTAAAAGCGGTTCGTACTAGTCAATGGACAGTCTTTGACCATATTTTTTCAAAGCAATTACCACGGGCAATCATATATAGCGCAATATTATTAAGAAATCTTGTAATGATTTTTTAATGGTAAATAATATTTAAGTTCATTTCATTACGAAAAGGATTTTATGCAGAGTTATTAACACGACTCGGTAGTGCAGTGTGAAAAGTTTACGTCTGGCAACATCGTATAGTCAGTTGACAGCTGAGGTTAGAGCTTACCATGACGACAAAAAAGTTCCATAGAGCATTGTGCAAATGTTTACATTTATAGGTTGTGCGACGTTGCCACAACTTCACGGGGTTATGAAATCCTGAGGTTCCGTGAGCATTTTTCGTTTTTAACTTTATATTTCTAATTCAAATGTCCGTCGACCCCCTTTTTTTAACGAACCGTTAGAATCCTTTGGGTTCAATACATATAATAGACGTTTTTTTATGATTAAAATCTGATATAAAAATACATCTAATTTTGAGTTATAGAGGCTTTAAAATAATCGTGGCTATATGACATGTAAAACTGTGTTTTTTGACTAAAAATATTTCGATTAAACAGTCGATAAAAGAGACCTTGAAATTTCATAGAGATTAAGTTTTAAGCTTGGACTATAATATACTAAAAAATAAACGTTATTGATAATCAAATAAATGAATAGTCTACAGAAGGGTATCGCATAAATGAATTATCTATTGCTTTAAATATAAATTAGTTCAAAATCCTGGTCGTTTCGTAACCACGAAACAAAATTCTTGTTGTAACGAATAGTTATTTTTGTTACTTGAATTTATTGATAATACTTTGAAATGTGTTTACATCTACATTATTTTCAATGCCACAAACGAAGCGCGCTGAATAATTAAACAGATAATTAGTCCATATGAATTTTTTAACATGAATAAGAGCTCCATTAATTTGTCAATGAATAAGTTCAGAACAGGTGTTATTCTTGTAACTACCAAACAAAATTTTTGTTGGAATAAATAGTTATTTTTTTCATCCTAAATAATAAATTGTAACGGTATAGTCTAGTACGAGTTCTAGTGTAGCAGAAATCAACTAGAGGGCTACGGATGGGGCGCTTTCGCGCCAGCGGAGCACCACCTGTACACCTATAAGACTTCCAATATTATTATTCTCCTTTTCAAATAATAGAGCGTGAACTCTTAATTTTATAAGGTCTAATGTCAAATGCTAAGGCATTGCACTTCGCCCGTTCGACATGTTTACAAAACTTCTTCGTCATTGAAAAGTGCTCAGAGGTATGAAGTATGGTATTAACTACAAATCTCATATCACAGGGCGAGCCGATATATTGGTTGTTCAGTTCTGTAGAGGTTGAAGAAACGTAAGGTAAAACCATGAAACTTTTGAATGCGACAGTCCTGATTTGTTCTTGAAAGTGGATGACTAGTTTCGATTAACAGTACTTCTAGGCTTGATGACAGGGTTCTTTTTTATAGTAAATATATTTTTCGTCACTATCATTTTATCTTTAGATAAAGACTGTAGATTTTTGGTTGGCAGAGACACAATTTTTGTTTGAATGCTATAACATTTTATTAATTCAGCTGAAGGTTTTTGAATCTTACCACAACAAAATCTATGGAGATTCAATATACAATTATTTTCGTAGCAACAAAATATGATGTTAGAGTAACTCAAATATCGTCTTATAACTCTCATTTTTGTTAATCCAAATCGTTATCTATTTGAATCATTATCTAAATAAAGAGCTAAGAATTTTTTCCTTTCCAATCTTTTACAATAAGTTAAACTATATTCTACTGCTGCAGTTGCGGCATTTAGCGTGCCGAGAAGACTTGCTATAAATCGCGAATTCTGTGTGTGTCTTTTTCCATAAAGAGTTCTATGATAGTATTAATTTGCTCTTTTTTTTGGGTCAACTATAATCTGTACTCCACTGAGTTAATTACGAAACCAAGGAATTCGCAGTGTTGAGTAGGGATAAGAACACTTTTTTCCATGTTAACGATAAAACCTAGGGATTCTAAAAATTTTTGTGTTTGTACGACATCTTTCGTATATTTTTTGAAGGATCTATTGATTAGCAGAATGTCATCTATGTAAACTACCGAAATTATGCTTTGATTTCGTAATTGAGTGAAAACCGCCTTCATGATCTTCGTGAACATGTATGGACTCGTATTTAAGCCGAAAGGAAGACACTTGAATTGGAAAATTTTTCCTTGAAACGAAAACCGTAGAAATTTTCTGTATAGTTTATGTACGGGTACTAGATAATACACTTCCTTCAGATCGATCTTCCCTATATAATCGCCTTTCGATAATAAGCTTTTTGCGGATCGGATGTCTTCCATCTTGAAGTGCGGTGCTTCGATAAAGTTATTTAATTTTTTCAAATTAATGATAAATCTGTTGGATCCGTTAGGTTTTGGTACGAGAAAGTAAGAAAAAACTACAAGCTCGTCATAGCAGCTCAAGAAAAAATGATTGAACCCTCAAAAAATAAAATCATACATTGTTTCTTGAAATTGAAAAAGGTATTGTCCGAGTAAAAGTCTGCTTCTAAAAAAACTATCCAAAAACCAAACTCATCATACACTTTATGAAAAACCTTCTTCATTATCATTCAAAAGAATATCGAATCTCGTAAAAACACGCTTCCTTCCAAATAATTATTACAAAATAATTCACAAAAATGACGTCTCAAATGACTATCTCAAATGCATTAATGAATAACCTCGAACCTGTGATATGGAAATACGTAATCTCAAGACATTCCGCTCAAAGGAACTGAACGTTGTCAAATAAGTGCAAAAGTGAAAAGTACATTGCATTGAAAACCGAAAAAATACAAATGTAGTATATTTAAAGAAGATTAAAAAATACAAATAATCAAATGATAAACAAAAGAAAAAGAAAAACACAAAAAATCGCAAACACAAAAAGTTATAATAACAAAAAATTACAAAGAAAAAAATTACGAAGATTTTAACTTACTGAATAGTCAACTAAATTATTGAATTTTAGCCGTTGTGAAATCATGTTCTAATGGGCTTTGAGAATACTCGTCTGCCTCAGAAAGTTTTAGCTAAATTACTAAAAGATCGACAACCATAAAAGTTACAAAATCTTGCTTTTAAGCAATTATATAGAAGAACAATGCCACCCATTTTTTTTATAACTAGCACATATAAAACTGTGGTTAATTTCGAGTTAAGAATACTCTTCCGGCCCAAGGAGTCCTGACTGAGTTACTATTCGACAGTAGAAACTTATAAGGAAACCGAAATCTTCTTGCCCATGACTTTTTGAGAAAATGGCTAATCCAAAATATCACATCAAAGGTGAAGTCATTTTTCACTTTATGATAGTAGAGATTTATAAGAAAATCGATTCTTCTCCGACTTTCAGGATCCCCTGGTATGATTCGCTACATATTCGACGTCGATTGGATCGGTACAAGTTATTTTTAAATACGTGTTAAAAGTACTTGTCCGGCCCATCACTTTCTATTCAAATTGCTCATTCATAACAAAATCAAAGACGAAGCTAATCCATATGTTAATATCATGGAACAAAAAAATCATATTTCTTTGAATTCCTCGAAACGCTCGTGTTTTACTTAACTGTTGATATTTATTGATTTTAACTGGATAAAATTGTATACGTGGATATAAAAAAAATAAACACACAATCGTATGGCTGAGTCCGATCGAAATTTTTCGAAAAATGCGACATATTATCATTTCAATATTCTCAGCATTAATATAGGATGGTTCCTATACTGAATATGGAATTTCTTCGCTGAAAAAAATGAGAGGTAAGAATTGCTTTCATTTTGCAATGTAAGCTGAGAAGTGATCTTGAATGTTTGAAAATTTATATCGTTTAAAGTATATTTTTTTATTTTATGGTTGCACAATGAAATCCCTTGTAAAATACGGGGAAATTCGATTAGATTTTTTTCACAATTTATTCAATTACCTAAAGATATTTTTGTCAACTCTCTCCGAATTCATACTTGTGGTTCATCAATTTCAGGAGAGCCCTGATTTTTTTATGTATGAGCAATTTGAATAGAAAGTGATGGGCCGGACAAGTACTTTTAACACGTATTTAAAAATAACTTGTACCGATCCAATCGACGTCGAATATGTAGCGAATCATACCAGGGGATCCTGAAAGTCGGAGAAGAATCGATTTTCTTATAAATCTCTACTATCATAAAGTGAAAAATGACTTCACCTTTGATGTGATATTTTGGATTAGCCATTTTCTCAAAAAGTCATGGGCAAGAAGATTTCGGTTTCCTTATAAGTTTCTACAGTCGAATAGTAACTCAGTCAGGACTCCTTGGGCCGGAAGAGTATTCTTAACTCGAAATTAACCACAGTTTTATATGTGCTGGTTATAAAAAAAATGGGTGGCATTGTTCTTCTATATAATTGCTTAAAAGCAAGATTTTGTAACTTTTATGGTTGTCGATCTTTTAGTAATTTAGCTAAAACTTTCTGAGGCAGACGAGTATTCTCAAAGCCCATTAGAACATGATTTCACAACGGCTAAAATTCAATAATTTAGTTGACTATTCAGTAAGTTAAAATCTTCGTAATTTTTTTCTTTGTAATTTTTTGTTATTATAACTTTTTGTGTTTGCGATTTTTTGTGTTTTTCTTTTTCTTTTGTTTATCATTTGATTATTTGTATTTTTTAATCTTCTTTAAATATACTACATTTGTATTTTTTCGGTTTTCAATGCAATGTACTTTTCACTTTTGCACTTATTTGACAACGTTCAGTTCCTTTGAGCGGAACGTCTTGAGATTACGTATTTCCATATCACAGGTTCGAGGTTATTCATTAATGCATTTGAGATAGTCATTTGAGACGTCATTTTTGTGAATTATTTTGTAATAATTATTTGGAAGGAAGCGTGTTTTTACGAGATTCGATATTCTTTTGAATGATAATGAAGAAGGTTTTTCATAAAGTGTATGATGAGTTTGGTTTTTGGATAGTTTTTTTAGAAGCAGACTTTTACTCGGACAATACCTTTTTCAATTTCAAGAAACAATGTATGATTTTATTTTTTGAGGGTTCAATCATTTTTTCTTGAGCTGCTATGACGAGCTTGTAGTTTTTTATAGGTGTTCAATTTTTTTGAGCATAGTTTTTCATACGTTGTAATGAATTAATATTTGACGAGGGCTATCCAGGGGACATAAATGTACTTGTCTTCAGTTTTTCACAGCATTTATGCTGTATTTCATGTTTATTTGCCGACTTTTTGTGCACCGTGAACTTGAAATTTAACAAGATATTAAAAAATCGAAATCACGATAGTGAAGACCGGTTCATCTCTTCTTTATATTACGACAATATATAGATGTGATCTGTTATCGTTGATTTATTTCTCAATTTGTTCTAAGAAAAACACATAACTATTTTTGGCGTTTCTCGGCCAACTTTTTTTCTCGACCTTAGTATCATCTGCGACAACCGATGAAGTACCAGATCTTAACATGCTTGTATAATGACCTTCGAATATTGTTTGACCATAATGGAATATAACACTATTGACTTTATATTTTTGTCCACAAATAGCAACTATAGCAGATGGAATACCTTTGATACTGAAATTAATCTTCGAAAGTTTCAAAGTTTTCTCATCCATAGACAATATCAAAAGCTGAAGAATCAAAACGCGTTGAACAACTGACAACGTAGTCTTAGTTAAAAGTGTTTTTATACCACCACAAGCGTTACACTTTCCTCCCAACGAATGCCACTGTGACAAACTGTGTTCGATGAGTTCCTGCAAAGTCAAAGCTTTTTTAATACGCGGAATGGTCAGGACTAGTATGTTATTTGGTTGTTCATCCGTGGTCGTATATTGACAAGCTTTACACCGAACTTTAATAGTCAACTTATGTTCTACAACTTTTCGAATAAGATCAGATTTCCTGCAGATTCCCATAAAAAATTTAGATGCATCGTGTTGTTTTTTTTTAATAAAGGATTCTCTACAATATTCCCTCACAGTAAGTGAACTCACTGATGAACTGTGTCTTCCTACATAAGACCGAAGCAAAAGTGGTATCGGATTTTCTTTTTCCTCTGCAGTGTTGAAAAGTTCTTCTCTTATAATTTGGCAATTGAAAATGCATTGTATAACAGAATTGGCATAACACGAAACACCATCTACATTAGTTAGCCCATTAATAGACCAGGAACTTATATTTTTCCATTCACTCGGTCCTGTTTGACATTCTATAACATTTTTAGGTATTGCCCAAACAAAATCTGGAACTCTTGGAGACCGTTGTTTGGAAAATCTTATGAGAGTAAGATCTGGACGGAACTTATGCCTTAAACGATTGTATTCCCTTATAGCTAATTCATCTGCTTTTATAGAATGGGGATCGAGATTGATCAAATGTAGTCCATCTAAGGTAGTAACACGAGAAAGGCCGACGTAAGTCTGTCCGCAAGCAAATATCGAATTACCTGCATCGATCGCAACGTGATTTAAGCTTAATCCTTGGCTTTTGTGCATAGTAATGCCGTAACTTAGACACAAGGGAAATTGTTTACGTACAATGTAAACTCTATCCATTAATTGGAATTTCACACTCACACGTTCTATTTCGTATTCTAGCCCTGTTTTCAGACGAATTTTCATTTTATCCACATCATTGTTATGAAGTGAACGAGTGGTAGAAATAATTTTACCGATCGCCCCATTAACTAAACCTAACGTAACATCGATATTTCGTCTAAGCATAACCTTGGCTCCGATTTTAATGGCTATACGAGCTGCAAGACCAGCGGTTCGAGAATTATCCTCGTCTTCGCGAGCCAAAATCTTCATTGCTTTCAATTTATTGTAATGAGCACAATCCACATCATCGCAAGCTATTAGTATGATCTCTTCCAAGGGTATACGATCTAACATAGCTTTGTTCAAAACGTCACACATATGATTTGTAGCTAATAAACAAACGGCATCATCCGGCAATTCATCGAGGTAATTACACAATTCTTGTATTCTATCACGGAACTCAATAGCTTTAAAATTAATTTTGCGTGCATCCAACACTTTTTGATCCGATTCAGTTAAAAATCTTATACGAATTCGAGAAAGCATATCTTTGTAGAAAGTATCATTTTTTTGTCGCATATTTATTGTGAGTTCGTCGAAGCTGAATAAATTGGCCCAAATATCCGCACTCCCTAGTGATTTCAAAAACTGTTCAGCTTTGGATGAGGAAAGTTTTATGAAAATCTGTTCTTGACGAACGGGTGGTAATTGAAGAAGGTCGCCAAAAAGCAAAATATGCTTTTTACCGAACCAACCATCGTCAAGGTTTGATGTATTGAAAATTTCTGTTAATCGAAGATGGATATAAAGTAGCATGATATTTGATACCATAGAAATTTCGTCAATAATGATGAGCGAAACGTTTTTCAGTTGATCGCGAATTATTTTTAAAACCACATCAGAGAGCTCCTTATATTTAGTCGTCTCAACTGGTAATTGAAATAACCTATGCAGCGTTAAACCGTCGATATTGAACGCTGCTAAACCCGTAGGTGCGGCCACTGCTGTATCTTTTCCCAGTGTTTGCTTAATCCAACATCTTATTGTCTTTATTAAAAAACTTTTGCCGGTACCCCCTTCACCACTAACGTATAGTCGAAGAATATCTTTATCCGAATTAATCGTATCGGTAACTTTATCGAACACTCGTTTTTGGTCAGTGTTCAATTCTGAAATCATTTGATCGACATTAATTTCAACAGCATCGTGTTTATCACCCAGATCAGCAAAATCTTTCATAGCATCATCGGCTTCTATTTGAATGCAACCTATGTCCTCACAATCATTATTACCTTCTGCATTTTTATCTTCTTTTATATTTTTAGCCATTTGCTTTTCGATAAGCTCTTTAGCACTATCAAATTTCATCCTTATTTCTGCTAGGTGCTCGTGATACTGTAGAGCATCGGCAAGTTCCGATTTCATCATCAAAAATGACTCCGCATAAGTATCACATCCATTTTTGAGTTCAGTCCAATCTCTCCATGGTTGAAAGAGCAATAGTAAAGAATGAAAATATTTTTCCGGTTGTATTTTCATATCGTAACAATAATGATTTATCAAATAACCTCTTTTACGACGTTTTAAAAATTTTCCATCCTTTAAATTGTAATACTCAACTTCACCATTTGGTTCAGAAAGAACTATATCGTACCACTTCGCAAAATCATATAAATTAATTTCATTCAACTCCGCAGGTCTTGACGGGTAATAATAATCTACAATATCGCGATAGAAAATGTCAGTAGAACTTTCATGCAATTTTTTTATTTCTTGATGAGATTTTAGTCTTCGAGATCTTATCATATTTATATTCACCCATCTAACAGTGGTTAAAGGATCTGTACCGAATAACCCCCACGGAAAAAATATATATGATAATATATATCCGAATATATATCTCCAAATATATGCAAACATGTATATTCATATATATATACCAGATAGCTGCATCATAGATGTGACATAACATTGACATCTATATAAATTCTACAAAAATTTGCCCACTAGATATATGATTTTATATATGACATTGTTATATGCCAAATATATCTGACATAGAGGTACATGACAATAAACACCAATATACATTTTATATGCTACACATGTGCGTAACATATATGCAATATATACATAGTTTATATGCAAACCATGTACGACGCATATATTTGACAAGTACACCTGGATATATGTCACTTTTAATTACAGCATATATACAATAAGAACTTAACTTGATATTCATATTTTATTCATTTTTTTAAATATTCATATACATGAGTAATACACAGAATTCGATAATAACCATAACAAAAATAAACAATGAATAACTTAGTTTTATCGGCTTGAAATGGAGCAATCACTTTTTCGATTCTTCAACCTGAAAATACAAAAAAAACCAGGTAAAGTAAAAATTTAGTATTTTGAACATTGATTAGCTAATACTGATTAAAAAAATGTACCTTTCTACGACGAGCAGCTTCCCTGAGTTTGTTGCATTTTACGTTGATGGCTCTGCCAAAATCGCCTTCTTTAAAATCTTTCCCAAAACGTTGTTTTACTGTTTCTAAAAACATGAATATTTCTTATATTAATAAAAGAAACTAATTTCGCAAAATTGTGGGACTATTCGTAAATTTCGGTACCTTTAATCGCCTCAATTTTTTTCTTATCCAGAGCTAGATGTCTGATCGTTACATCTTTCGTATTTTTAGCAGGCCCGCCTTTGTAATTACTCTGTACTAAAATCTTTTCGGGAAATACAACTGTAAGTAAACACGTTGCCATCGCTGTAGGTGAGACCGTGCATTCTGCCCGGGAAAACTCACTGTACGGAATGAAAACGTTACTACCGGGACGCCCTATTTCTTTCTGTAAGAAAATTGCGAAATGAGCTCGTCTTCAATTGCAAAAAAAACACTACAAGATTTACGACGCTGAAGTTTGCAACGTTGAAGTCTAACAAATTGAACGAAAAAAAACGTCTGTGATTCACAAATTTTTTATTTCACGAAATCATTTGTGTAGATTAAAAACTACGAATTGCAAATTCAGTAGGGAACAAAATTGGAGAATTACTGGAATTGTTGGAAAGTTTTTTTAGATAATTTCCATAATTGAATCTCTTAGGCTTCGAAGGCATAGTAATTTTTCTTTTACTTCCGTCCTCTTCATTTTTCTATTTACAAATACATTTTTTTGACTACATCGAAAAATAAATCGAAAAATCGTAAAAATTATCGAATACTTTCTCACCTGCGAGGTTCCATCAGTATCGTCACTGTCATCGGAAATAAGTAGACGTTTAGGGGTTAATTTTTTCTCACTTTTTTTAAATTTACGGTCATCAGTAATATCTATATCTTTATCGACGTCATCCTGAGAAATAAATTTTAAATTATTTATTTATTTGATAATACCATAAATCTACAGAAATTGAAGTGAGTATTGTAAAATATCTTCTCACCTGTGATGATTTCGCTGTGCCGACTTCTATGAATTCTGCATTTTCCAATGAATTTTCCAGTGGATTTTTTTGCTATAGAAAATATAAATAAGCGAGATCTTCATTAGAAGTCATTAGAAGTCATTATTAATTAAACGAAGTACGTGTAAATATAATTGTGTATATACAATTTTTGTGACTTTTTCAAATATTTTTCTCACCTGCAATGACATTTCTTGGTTATTGAGCTCTTCGTCGATTGTACGTTTTGGCGATTCGATACCATCAAGAGCGGTCAGTTTTTTTTTCAAAATTGACAATGAGCCTAAAAACATAAATAATTATTTATGATTACTAATAAATATTCCCGAAAGATATATATTCTTACCGGACACTGCCATAATCAAGGCGTTATAGCATTGCCATCCGCCGAGTGGTTCTTTTGGGGTATCGTGCCATTCTACGACGTAAACCTTTCCTGGATCTTCATTCTCGTCAGTGTACCGGTCATAATCGAAATTTTTTATATGGGCTGTGTCAATGCCCACGGTGTACGTCTTGTCTTCTAGCCATTTGACGAGGGCCCACATTTTTTTTGAAGACCTAGGGGTGCATCAATATTCAAAATGATATTTAATTTCTAAGACTAAGATAAACGCAATGAAATAAATCGAAAACACTTACTTGACCATGATTATTAGTTGCTTCAGTTCTTGAAAATGTCAATTGATTCCCGAATATCTCGGAGCAAATGTCAGATTGACGGTTGACGAGTTCGTAAGCAACGTATGAAGTTGCAGTTTAATCACTGTTTCCCTGAATTTGACTAGCCTACTATAGCGTTTGCGTTCGCAATCTAATTGACGTACGAGAATTTTATTTTCGTAAAATAAAAGAGACCAAGTTTTCACCGATTTGAGATCGGGTATTCAAATTTTCTCACGCAATAGTGACGTAATGTTGTTAACGTAAGTAACTTAAACTAGTTAAATTGACGTGCATCTGTACGTCAAAAGAAAACATTTCTTTGGAAGTGCTGAATATGATGAAGAAACGAGGTCCATACAAAAAATATCTTCGCCACGGCAGTGTTGATAAAGTACCGAAGAGAACAAGAAATTATTGGAGAGCTAAATGCCATGGAGCAATTCAAAGAAGTATTTCCTTATTGAATCATTATTCAATTTATTGGTTATAAAATGTTTTGTTCATTCGTTTGCAATGCAGAAATGCAATGCAGAAACCACAAAATAAAATTCGATTTTTTAATAACGGCATTTAATGTTGTATCTAAAAAATCGTCCCAAATAAAATTTCTCAAGCTTTATCGTTATGTTTTCGGTAATAGGTGCATGAAAATGCATGTGGAAGCGATAAACTCGACATTTCAGTCCACTTTCAAGCGAGACCATCGTCACCAAGTATTGATTTCGTTGATTCGGAAATCCGTCTCGACAATGAAGGCCATGAATGCATTATTTCGGAAAATTATGTAAGAGATAGTATTTCACGTATATATTTCATTTTCATACAGAACGAGCGATTTCATAAACTCCCGTTTGGAAAGTGTGGAAAAATTCTTTAAAAAGAAAGCATGTGTCTCGTTAAAAAAATTTTCATCAAGTTATTCCGTGCTAGGCTTTTACTTTTCCATGATAAGAAAATAGATAGCGAAAAATTCTGAAATTGCATATTTTTATATATATGTGTTTTCAAGGAAAATGTCGAACAATATGGTTGTGATGCATCATCTGCACGAAGCAGTCAACGTTCGGAAAGATCGAAGGAAAGTTCCGAAGCAAGTGATGAAGAACTTCATGATAGTGAAAATGATGATACAGAAATGGATATCAACTCTGAAAGCGATCATAGTGAAAGCATTTCACAATATAGGAATTTTCCGACCCTCGAAAAGAAGTTATTGAATAATCCTTACCCGATTGAAGTTTTCATTAGAACTTTATTGATATTAGGTATGCAATTATGGAAAAACCTCGATAATGAATCAGTCGAATGCATCACAAAATTCACCAATGTTATACAAAACGTACCTTCACATTTTTCATCATTTTATCATTTTGAAAAAATAATTAATCAATACGCCATACCGATAGAAATCCACCATCTATGTCCGACGTGTGGCATTTACGTTGGAGCTGAATCAAAAACAAATAGTAATATCCGATGCGATCAATGCGAGATTGATATTAGCTTAAAAAAAAATAAAGATGAGGGCGGGTATTTTCTATATTTACCCTTGACCCAACAATTGAAAGATTTTTGCGAAAGACATCATAATGATTTTTTATATGCCGAAAATCGGGAAAAACAATGCTCATATGCAATTGAGGATATTTTGGATGGGCATCTTTACAAAAAAAATTATGCAAATGATTTTTTGGAGGACATGATCAGTGTTAATTTTAGTATTGACGCAACCCCGTTGTTTAAAAGTTCTCATCGATCTATAACGCCTATCGTTTTAACAATTAATGAGATTCATCCACAACAACGAAAGCACCACATTATGCTGATCAGTGTTTATCTTGGGAATACCAAACCTGACATGAACGAATATGTTAAACCATTTGTCAATGAGGCGAAATCATTATTTGAAACTGGTTTTCAGTATACGCATAACAACGTAGTTTATCATAAAAAATGTCGAATTTTGCTTGGAGTATGCGATTCTGTGGAGCGGCCTGAACTCAGATGCACGAAAACTTTTCGTGGTGCTTATGGTTGTGGTTTATGTAAGCATGTAGGAGAAGAGATCGCTAAAGGTAAAGGTCATGTTCGAGTGTACCCAATAGATAACGAAGGCAATGCGTATGGTGAGGGCCTGCGTAATCATGCAGAGACGTTAATATTTGCCGAGCAATTAGAAAAAGGTATAAAAGGTCGTTCAACTTTGTGCGATATACTGCATTTTGATATCATTGAAAATTTAATTGTCGATTGGATGCATTGTATTCCACTTGGAGTGTGTAGACAATTTTTGAAATTGTGGTTTGATTCAACGTATCATGAAGCGATTTTCTACATCGGTCACTATATTGACGAAATCGATGAATTTTTGCTTACTATTAAACCGTCAATGGATATTTCGAGAACCCCCCGAAAGTTTTCAACTGATAGGCGACATCTAAAAGCACATGAACTAGTTATATGGCTTCTATTTTATAGTTTGCCAATTTTAAAAAGATACTTGCCCAGTAGATACATCCAGCATTGGAGTTTATTAGTTGAAGCAATTTCAATCTTGCTCAAAACCTCTATTTTGGAAACTGAAATTTATTATACTCAAAGATGTCTTTTTGAGTTTGTACGAGGTGTAGAAATATTGTATGGAAGAGAACATGTATCATTTAATGTACATCTGCTAACTCATTTATCGCGAAGCGTTATTAACTGGGGGCCGCTTTGGTCTCATAGTGCTTTTTGTTATGAAGATTTTCATCAACAAATTAAAAAATTTGTAAAGAGCTCTAATTCAGCTGATGGACAAATTTTGAAATCATTCAGGTCCCGGAGTGCATTTCATAAACTATACGACATTTTTGGGGAATCGTTAAGTCCACTCGCACAGGTATTTCTCGAATCACTGATGAGTAATACAAAAAAACGTCCACACATTTCTAAACATATAAGAACTGTAGGTTTTATTGGAAAAGCGATCCCGGTAAATGAATTACCAATGTGGGATTTCTTAGCTCTACAACGAATAAATATTACAGTCGATACCGACGGTTACAAAGAATATTATAAACGAGCTATCATTGAAAATGAAATAATACACACTAAAAAGTACACCAATGTTAAAAAACGAAACAGTTATACAGTTTTACTAAAAAATAATGAATTTTTTGAAATTGACATTTTTTTGTTGGCATCAGTGCAGGGTGAACCAAAATGTTTCGCAATTGGTAAATATTTCGAGAAAGAGTGCAATAATTTATTCCCTGATCGGCATTTGGGACATTTAACGTTTGTACAATTATCCCCGCATCGTGCAGTTGTTGAGGCTACAATGATTAAGCAAAAAGTTACGATAGTATCTATGCCCGATTATCCAATGTCTATTGCTTGTAAACATCCTAATAAATATGAGTTGCTCACTTGAATTTTTATTCTTTTATTGTTCTTGCCTATATTTGATATGCTATGCCATTTATTTTATTGTTGCTGCTTAGACAACGATTTTCCAGGCCTTTTATTGAAACCTGTGAGTTTTATTGATGATTTTCTTAGTCCCACATCCACATGAAGACGAATATATTTGTAAAAACCCTGTAAAAAATACAGACAAGCTGTAATTTCAACATGAATACATAGAAAAGGATTTTGATTCTACCTTCACACTGCACTAATTCGCTTCGTAAAAGGGTCAACATAGCTGTCACTTTATGTATTACATGTGACAGCTCTCCAAGACGTTTGACAACGAATCTTTTCTTTAGATTCTCTAGTATATTGGATAGAAAATTTAAGGATATGGATGAAACTTTGCTACAGGTTTGAGAAATTTTATCGGACGTTTTATATAGTTGTAAAAATAATTTGATGCCCTCTCCTAATAATAAACGAATTATTTCAGAAGCAATTGAAATTGCTGGATATTAATGATGATCAATACGTATCGGCGACGCTTGCAAAAACGCTCGTAGGAATGACTTCGTCCTTAATAATATCCGCATTTCCACAAGAGACATTGATAAAAAGTTTTTACGGTAGAGAAGTCCCAAAAAAACCAACCGTGAATTTCGAAAAACTAGATGAAAAAAAAAATAAATATCATTCGAGGTTAACCAAATGATACATTTTTATAATATTTCTGTATGAAGTTGAATAATCAAATCTCGGGTAACAATACGCAAAAAACTTTCTCTTGCCATTTCAGCTGTATTTTTAATACTAAGCTTCCGAAAGTTTCCTCGTTTCTGGAAATAACGATTGATTATATTTCCGCAGCAATTGTTAAATCAAGATTTAAAGAAAAATTCACGGAACTGGGTCTTCGACAATCGATCAATAAAACATGCAATAAACTCCGAAAAAAACTACAGTGAACGTTTGAACAATACGATGAACAATTTGAAGAATCGAAAAAGTGATATTGCTCTATTTCACAAAAGCCGATAAAAACTAAGTTATTCATTGTTTATTTTTGTTATGGTTATTATCGAATTCTGTGTATTACTCATGTATATGAATATTTAAAAAAATGAATAAAATATGAATATCAAGTTAAGTTCTTATTGTATATATTCTCCCGCTCCTTCTCTCTCTTTCCCTCTCCTTCTCCTACTCCTTCCCTCTCGCCACCCGCTCTTTCCTTCTCCCACTCCCTCTCTCTCTCCCTGTCTCTCCTACCCCCTTTCCTTTTCCTGCTCTCTCTCTCACTCTCCCGCTCCCTCTCTCTCCCCGTCTCTCTTACTCTTCCGCTCCCTCTCTCCCCGTCTCTCCTACTCTCCCCCCTCTCTCTTTCCCTCTCCTTTTCCCCCTTTTCCGCTCCTTCTCTCTCTCTCCCCGTCTCTCTCTTTCCCTCTCCTTCTCCCATTCCCTCTCTCTCTCCCCGTCTCTCTCTTTCCCTCTCCTCCTCCCACTCCCTCTCTCTCTCCCCGTCTCTCCTACCACCTTTCCTTTTCCTGATCTCTCTCTCACTCTCCCGCTCCCTCTCTCTCCCCGTCTCTCCTACTCTTCCGCTCCCTCTCTCCCCGTCTCTCCTACTCTCCCCCCCTCTCTCTTTCACTCTCCTTTTCCGCTCCTTCTCTCTCTCTCTCCGTCTCTCTCCGTCTCTCTCTTTTCCTCGCCTTCTCCCACTCCCTCTTTTTCCCTCTCTCTCTCCCCGTCTCTCTCTTTCCCTCTCCTTCTCCCACTCCCTCTCTCTCTCGCCCCGTCTCTCTTTCCCTCTCCTGCCCTCCCCCCCGCTCGTTCCTTCTCCCACTCTCTCTCGTCCCTCTCTCTTTCCCTCTCCTTCTTCCACTCTTTCCCTCTCTCTCTCTCTCCCGCTCCCTCTCCTCCTCCCACTTTCTCTCTCTTTCCCTCTCCTTCTCCTACTCCTTCCCTCTTCCCACCCGCTCTTTCCTTCTCCCACTCCCTCTCTCTCTCCCCGTCTCTCCTACCCCCTCTCCTTTTCCCGCTCTCTCTCTTTCTCTCTCTCACTCTCCCGCTCCCTCTCTCTCTCTTTCCCTCTCCTTCTCCCGCTCTCTTTTCCTCTCCTTTTCCCACTCCTCCCCCCCGCTCTTTTATTCTCCCCCTCTCTCTTTCCCTCTCCTTTTCCCGCTCTCTCTCTCTCTCTCTCTTTCCCGCTCCTTCTCCCACTCTCTCTCGCTTTCCCCCTCTCCCCCCCGTTCTTTCCTTCTCCCACTCTCTCTCTCTCTCTCCCGGTCCCGCTCTCTCTCTCTTTTTCCCTCTCCTTCTCTCATCCTCTCCCGCTCCCTCTCTCTCTCCCGCTTCGTCTCTCTCTCCCGCTATGTCTATCCCTCTCCCGCTTTCTTAATCCTTTCTCCTTCGCTCTGGCTCATTCTCCACTTTTGCTTTACCGCTCTCGTTTCCTCTTCCTCGTTGTCACCATCTCATCAGCGCTATCTCGCTCTCTTACTCTCTTGCTTTCTAACTCTACATTCTCACCTTCTCCAGCTTTCTTACTATCCTGGTTTCCTGCTTCCGCTTCTCTGCTATCACGTTTTCCTTCCACCTTCCTCTTTTTTCCTTTATATTTCACTCGCACTCTTTCGCCCCGGCTTTCATCCCTTCTCTTTAGCTCCTGATCTCTCCTTTTTGCGCGCGTGTGTGTGTTTGTGCGTGTGTGTGTGTGTGCCTGCGTGCTGTCCAGAGGGAACGCAATCGACGGTTTCATCTTAAAATTTAAGTATCATTTAGTCTTACCTGTTGATGCACGAATTTTTATCTGAATCGCTTCTTATTCGCTGTGGAAATCCGTTTCTAATACTTTGACACGTTGATACACGTGCTATCGCGACTTGAAACAAAATTGTCGAACTAAAAACAAAACATTATCGGCGATGTATGCCCTCTGTGTGCGTGCGTGCGTGTGCGTGTGTGTGTGTGTGTGTGTGTGTGTGGAACTGTGCGTGTGCGTGGGGAACTGTATGTACGCGGGATACAGGTTTATGAATTTTATTATCTTTATTTTACTTTTTTTATTTTTTTATCACAGGTGATACAACAGAATTTTGAATTTTATTATTTAACATCATATTATAATTATTAAATAAAAACAATTAACTTTTTTATATCTTAGATCAACGAAATTTTTCTATTGTAAGTTTTGCCCGCGGCCTCTCTGTAATCTTCTCCCGCGATAGGGGTTCGAGATGTTGAAAAGAAGATCTACCACCCGCGCCTGAGCATTTCTGAAGGACTGTTCTCTTCTGTTCCATCGTTGTTGTTCCGAGTAAAGTCCTGTAAAATACATCAAATTTATTAATTATAGATAGAGTAAGCATTAGAAAAAGATTAAGTTAGAGTTAGAATTGGATTAAAGAGGAGATAAAAACAGAGTTAAAGCGGGGAGTCAAGAGAGAAAGAGATAGAGATAGAGAGAGAGATATAGAGTGACAGAGATAGAGATAGAGAGATATAGAGATAGAGAGTTAGAGGGTAGAGAGATATAAAGATAGAGATAGAGAGATAGAGATAGAGATAGAGAGAGAGAGTTGAAGTTCGAGATAGAGATATAGTTGGAGTTGGAGTTAACGTTAAAGATAGAAATAGAAAGAGGGGGACTTGGACTTAGAAATAGATACAAATAAAGGTATAGAGATAGGAAAGAGGTTGAAGTTTATTACAGCTAGAGTTGAAGTTAGAGAAAACCAAAGTTAGACTTAAAGATAGAGTTAGATATAAAGAGAACAAAATATACCTCCGCGGGCCTGCTCGGGTGGTTCCGTTCGCATCACATGGGGTCGGTTCATCATAGAAGTTCCGGGAGTCCTCTCCCGTTCTTCCCTAGGGGCCACAGGCTCGTGGACCCTTTCCGGGCCGATCGGAACCGGACGCAGTCTCCTGGACCGCCGGACAACGTGAGAAGATCCCCCGCCTCTCTGTCTTTGACGCGTCGAATTCGCAGGTGGGGGTTGCATAGATCTCCGAGGCGAAGAGTGTTCACAATCTGAAACAAAACAAATTTATGAACGGTATGAATGGTGTGTGCGTTTGTGTATGCGTGCGTGTGTATGTGTGTATGCGCGAGCGCGTGTCGCGGAATGGATGTTTAGGAGCAGAGGGTAGCTACAATTTGAAAAACTTACTTTCATTTTGAGGTTCGCGTTCTTCCCTGCCTGGTTGAGGCTCATTATTGGGATCGTTGTTTTCATCTATGTTGTCCAGATCTGAAAAAAAGTGATTAGAGAGATACACCAGAAAAATTCAATATTTACCATGTATCGCTGAGTTCATCTATAAGAAGTATTATGGTATATCATGAAATTTTTTCTCAACCTTTTTGTACCAAAGATATATTCAGTCAAAAAGACTCCATTATGACACACTTAAACCCAATTCATTAGCCTATTCCAACCAGATCTAGATCTGCTCGGAGTAGGCTAATGAATTGAGTTCAAGTGTCATAATGAAGATTTCTGACTGAATATATCATTGGTACAGAAAGGTTGGGTAAACTGTCAACCTACCACACCACTTATTGTAGATGAACTCAACGATACATGGTAAATATTGAATTTCTCCGGTGTATCTCTTTAATCACTGCGAATGAACTTGTCAAATGAGTCAAAGCTTTTTTGCCGATGAGACTATACCACACAGTTCATTCCAGTGATCAAAAAAAAGATACACCGGAGAAATTCATTTACCATGTATCGCTGAGTTCATCTATAAGAAGTGTGGTAGGTTATCATATTGTTTTTTCTCAACCTTTTTGTACCAAAGATATATTCAGTCAAAAAGACTCCATTATAACACACTTAAACCCAATTCATTAGCCTATTCCAACCAGATCTAGATCTGCTCGGAGTAGGCTAATGAATTGATCCGTTAGGTTTTGGTACGAGAAAGTAAGATGAGAGAAATTGACCCTCACAGCTTTCGCATTCCTCTATCACCTCGATTGAAAGTAAATAATTTATACTAATTTTCAAGTCATGTTCTTCGCGTATCGATCTCTTAGGTTCTCGCGGAATGTCAGCTTGCACTGGATCAGATGTGAAGGGAATTTTGTACCCTTTCACACATTGTCGGATGAATTGATCCGTCGTGAGCCGTTCACATTCTTCAACGAAATATTTTAGACGGCCCGATTTTATGTTACCGTGTTCATTTCGTTTTCGTTTGTCGAGGTGTTCGAGACTGCGGTTTTCCCGCATATGCCCTCTGTTTGAATTTCATTGACGAGCGTCTCTGAGTTCCTCCCACCTGTCGATAATTCGCAGGTGGGCGCCTGGAGTTTCCCTGATTCCTTGTAATATTTTTCTTTGGCGGTTTTTCCACTGGTTTCAAATTCGAGCATGCTTTCTCGACAGATTTTGCTTCTTTCACCTGCTCGGCAAATCTTTCCCCGTACAGTCATTTATCCGATTTGGCGGCGTCAATAATCTGTTTCATCGATTTGTTCATCAGTGGCGTAATGAAAGCTTTTCTCGCCACTGATTGTTGGTGGTGTACATCTGAGAGTAGTTTTCTTGCATCACAGAGAAATTTTAGCAATATTTGCTCATCAACACCTTCTTCTGGAGGATTGACGATCATCGAGATTGCTCCCTCAAGAGCAAAAATTGCTGATCCTACACAATTTTGTGTATATTCGAAGTGTTGATCGCGTTTCTTCGATATTTCCGTGATGACTGCAAAAATTTCTGTATTGATTTTTGGCGCCTCTGTGTAAAAATTCGTTTTTCTCTGATACTTTTCGAGAATGCTCTTCTTGATTTCATTTGGACAACTATCTTCCATCCATTTCAGCCATCTCGTCTTAAGGTGCCTGTCCACGTGAGAGTAAATTCTGAGAGTTGCTCTCGAGAGTACTCTCACGACTGTTTTCATGTGAGAGTATTTTTATGCAAGTTTTACTCTCACGAGCAGTTTACTGCTCGCAACGAGAGCTGCTGTCGCAAATTACTCTTAGGACCATGTCCATTGGAGAGCATTAGTAGCATCTCAATGTTCCATCGTAACTCCTCAGTATCAGCTGAGATGTATTCTCGTAAGCAACGAACTGCTGCAGCAATAATTGTATTTGAAATACAAAAGTTTACAGTTTAAAAAAAAAAAAAAAAAAAAAACTAAAAGAAGCTGCTGGGTCAAATCATGGGTGTCGAAAAGACAAAAACTCGGCGTTACTAACAATCTAATTTGTGAATTAGAAATCGAAGACAAATACCAATTTCGAAATTTCATTCGAATGACCGCAGTGCGACTGGAAGAACTAATAGAATTAGTCGGTCCAACAATTGCAAAAAAAGATACGCCAATGAGACAAGCCATCCCAGAGAACGCATGCTGGTAACCCTTCGCTTTTTAGCATCAGGTTGGTATAAAAATACGTATAATATTTATAACTGCATTATTTTATTATTTTTTACAAATTGATGCAATTTTTTGCATCCGCAAAAACATTACATTAATTGAAAAAGAAATTGAAAAAAGATAGCCTCGTCTGCTTTAAAACGCCGTTTACAAAATCGATCCGATTTGCGCTTGTTGTTGGTAATGCATATTCGTTATGAGAAAATATATAACTTTTCAAAATTGTACGGACGTGTTCCAGGTGATTCCTACAGCAGTCTACAATTTTTATTTCGAATACCCGTGTGTACAATTAGTCGAATAGTGACTGAAACTACGAGAGCTATATACGACGTCTTGAAGAGAGAATATTTAAAGGTAAATAAAATAGTTATATCAATTAATTGAAAAATACGAGGACACAGCCATGAAATATAACAAATTGTTAATAAACTTTACATTTGTTGAAAGTTAATTTGCCTGTCGAAAGTCAAATTTGAAGTAGATGTTTGATTGTATTGTGTCATATCGTGGATAAAAATTTCGGATGGCTATGGTTGTGTTATTGATGATGGTGATGGTGACGGTGTTGGCACTAAATACGGCGATGGACATGGCGCTTCATAGCGCAATGATGTTGGATATGGCGAGGGAACTACAGATACGGAAGTAGAGTCGCTGATATCGTCTTATCGTCGGCAATACGGGATATCACTTTTCTAATTTCCGATTTCAGTCGTCTTCTATTAGCATCAAACCGTAAACTCTTGAGCTCCATAGCTACATATTGTCCGAAACGTTCATTCTCATCTGGCTCCTCCTGCATTATTTCTAATGCAGATTTCAATAGTTTTGAATGGTCATCATCAAATTTTCTGTTTACGTTTAATTTACGTTTTGAGCCCGTTTTTTGAATTATTTCTTGTTGTTCAATAGGGTTTTTACTCCGGTCATCGATGTTTGTTTCCATCTCTTGAGTTTCGTCGTTGTTTACATCGCCATCATGAGAATTGTCTTCTTCATCGCCCTAATCACATATGAACATTAAAAACGTTAAATAATGATATTCACGATTACATAATATGCTTATTAATTTATTTAAATACGATTCGAAATTACTATAAAGCAACAGTACTAATATCATTTTTATAACGACTTCCAGTTTCCGAATACTACAGAAGACTGGTTACAAATTTCGGAAAATTTTAATGAGCGATGGAATTTCCCTCATTGTTTGGGTGCTCTGGATGGGAAGCACATTGTCATCCAAGCTCCGAATAATAGTGGAAGTATTTACTACAACTACAAAGGAACGCATAGCATAATTCTATTGGCTGCCGTAGATGCGAATTATAAATTTATGTATATAGATGTGGGCTGTAACGGACGATCACCATATAAAAATAGATCCATCAACTGTGACCGTGTATTATCAGATGGAAACGGAAATTCAATTAATATTAACGCTTTTCCGGCCATTATTATTACTGTATAATTTGCGAGTTTACACAATTTGTTTTGAAGATGATGTACAGTAATTTACGATAAATTAAATGAAATCAAACGAGACCTGATGCGAGCAATAGATTCTCCAAAAAGAAGTCTCCAGTACGCCTTGGACAAAAAAATCACCGAAATGAATAATAATATCATGTTTTCGTCGAAATCAGTATTGAAGCATGGCTCAGAAGCACGAAAAATAATTACTACCGCGCTTCCTATTAATTAATACTTTGAAAGATTTTTTGAAGTTCGACAAGTCTCTACAGGATGAAAATGCAGAAACAAAAAGTATAAAAAGTATAAAAAGGTTAGTATAAAAATGATTCAGAGATTATTTTCAAGCTTTTGAGTATAATTCAAAAATTAAAGGTTTTTTTTTCACTGCAGATTATTTTACTAAAGTCTTCTATAGCCGGAATAACTTCAATTCAAAAAGACATTGGTATCATGATCTCAACGATCATGAGTAAAGCTGTACAAATTAAATACAATGGATGCGGCCGAAAAGCCAAGAATGCCGAAACAAAATTAAATTTTAGCGCAACATTAACATTTGAATGTATGAAAGGTAAAGTGATAGACAAATTTTACATTTTCTTCAATTTTAGCTCTTGTTTCATCCAACATATTCTAGTTTCATTGCAGAAATTTTGCGAGAAGTATTCCGATGGTCCGGAGCTTGTCGGGCTTTCAACGAAACTAATTGTAAGTCGGTTGTTCGCAGGTGCTGGTGACCGAGAAGGTGGTCGTCGTGAATGCACCAATCAGCTTCCTACGCCTACCACTGAACCCGTTGCGACATCCGATGAAGAATAATCGGTTCTACATATTACATTGCTAAGAAAGTTTTCGTTTCCCAATATTTCTTCATGTTCTTTTTTTGCTTTGTTTTGCTTTATTTTTAAGATTAACCAAAGATACAGTTGAAAGTATTTTTTTTCTTTTTTGGAAATTCAAAAATCGGTAATGCATAGTTGATATACATTCTTGATATAAACAAAGTGTAATTTCGTAAAAAAAATGTTTTCTTTTCGTTGGCTTATTTGCACTGTACTTCATAAAGATTTATTTGATATTATTACTTTTATTTTTAAATTTTTGTTGAATCCCGAAACTTTTTCTGGATGATGAAAAAAGTAAATAATGTCATTCAATGCTTCTTTGTAAAAGAATGCTTTGAAATAAATATCTATATTAACAATGATACGATTGTATATTTATTAAAAAATAAATTTACATCCTTTTACCGGTACTCATGATCGGTCCACCATGTGAGTGAGGACTGGCCAACCATTGAAATCATCTTGGGCCAATGAACGACCTCGATACATCCGGACATTGGCTTGCTGTTGGGGAACTAATGGGCAAATGTTGAAGACGACTCTGGGCCAACTGTAAGATTCACCACTGAACCCAAGTTATCATTCAGACTTTTCCAATCTAGTTTCAGCACATTTTTCGATGGTAGGCCGGCGGTTGAGTAATGTAGTCTAGGTATTGAAACCTTGTTGGGCCCTTTATTAATGTTTTCAAGATTGGCAAGAAATGGATGCTGGAATGATTCGTGACCGTTAACGTCAAATTGCACAATTACCAAAGGATCGACACATCGCGCATTTGCAGGAACTATACTGCAGTCGAACCGGTAACAACAAATGTCATCTTATTAACAAGACTGAATATTTCATATACTTACGATTTCATCCTAACAAGATCGAATATTTATCAATTCATAGAATAAACGTCATGGATTTCTTGAGTTTGAGCATCCCTCGCCCCGACCGAGAGAGAATAAACGTCGACTTACAACTCCGCGAAGGTTTACATTATATAATACTAGCTATCAGCTCTAAATTCAAACGCATTGATATTATTAGTATCTTCCGTTGTATATCCTTTCGATCAATGTAGAGGATGAGATTGTCGGTCCCCCGAAAAAAGGAGATGAAGACATTGGCGAAAACCTTGTGGATCCCGAAAATCAGATTGAACCAATCAATGATCAGTTGAATATCGGTGGACAACCGCATCGAGGTAAATGATCCTAACCGTCAAATCTTGAGTGGGAGTACACGTTACGACTTGACTGAAGTGTTTGTATACTGTCTTTAGAATTCAATTATGTCAAGACGGTGAAGAGTTCTTGCAAAATCTGCTGATATCGATAATGTAGATTTTTATAATATTTTTTTTGTTCATTAAGTACCTCGTCGCCAAGTTGCTCGAAGACAGAGAGAAGCAAATGTAATCGTTTTAGGACTTCCTCGTCGTCGTGGATGACCGCGATGAACAGTAACCGAACCCACAGATTCGCCAAGAAGCTGCAGCACGGGAAGTGCAAGAATGCGACCAAGTACACGGGAAGGAAGAGGGGGGGGGGTAGAAGGAGGAGGAGGAGGAAAAAATTATTTTCCATCGCATAATAAACAGGTTTATCATTTTTTTCTTAAAAAATTTCAACTTTACAAAAAAATGTTATCCGAAAAAAAAATATTTAGAATCATCCAAAGAATACGTGTGAATTTATTCAGAATTTTTGAAATTTTTCAAAAACTTATCAAATTTGAAGAATACAAAAATAGCTAGGAAATTTTTGAAAAAATCACACGTACTCTTTAAATGATTCTCAATACCTTTTTTTATATAAAATTTTTTCGTTAAGTTGAGACTTTTCGAGAAAAAATTCATGAAAATTTACATCATGCTATCTTGCAAAAATCGCCATGTTCGAAAAACTGAGTGAGAAAAAAGTGTTTATAACCAGTGTTCAGGAAAGGTCAGACATTAAGGTCACCTTTACTGGCAATAATACAAGCAACATGCTTGTAGAGTAATTTCTGAAAATTTTAAGATTTTCCAAACATATTTAGGCCCACAGTAAAATTGTGACCACAAACGCAGAAAAACCGCACGTATTTTAAACGGAAAACTTCAACCTCTGTGATCGAGGGTTAAGCATTGTTTAAAAAATCTAAAAAAATTACAGCATTACTTTTTATGTATTTCGAACTTATTTAAGGGCGGAAAGGGTCAAATAAATTTTGACCCTCAATAACGACCACCCTAATATATGTATTGAAATATAACGCACGCGGAACGGCCCGAGCCCGCCCAAACTTCCGTTATATTACGTGAATGAAAAACATCGCGAGGCCGCGCGCATCGTCGTCCCACTCGGTGACCATTTTGGCGACTGGCACAAAGTCCCGAGCGAGCTGACGGGCATCGTTCTGAACGGCGCTACAAGTCAAAAATTGACACTACATTTTTTTTCATTTGTAATTATTATTAATCTTTCCGTTAATAGATATAGGCGTAATCAGGCTCAAAGTTGTCAGCAAAAATGGCCGTTATTAAGGAAAAATAAAGCGGAGATTGATTTTTTCAGAAAATTCGTGTAAACTCAAATATAACAGACGCGTAATTACAGCGCATGCACAGCCAGAACGAATTCAATCTCGAACGTGACTTTTCATGGTTTTCCGGAATAAATTAATTTGAGCAATATTGAATAAAATTATGAAACCAATTGGTTCGAATAATTAAATAATGGTGATTCTCATTAAATTTGTATTAGTTACCTGGTGGTTTATTTTGTGGGCCCACCGCGACATCCGGAGTCGTGAGGGAGGCCTCCCCTCGGCCTTTCAGAGCTGCCCGCTGGATCCCCAAGAGGAAAGACACCCGGATCACGGTCATCTAGTCGAGAGGAGTGTTTCGAGTGAGCGGGAGAGGTGAGAGCAGCAGAAGGGTAACTATTGCGATATTGTGTAAAGAAGCGGGACAGGAATTATCCTCCGTACACGCTCCATGGTTTTGAGTTTCCCGCGAAAGCGCGAGCAAAGAGTCCGTACTCTAGTTCGCGCCTAGCGCGTGAGCGCTGTCGTGCATGGGCCTAGTGGTGGGGAGAACGCCGAATCTGGAGGACCGCTCGTCGCACTATCAGTCTTCTTCCGATTACCTCACCGGCGAGTCACCAATACCTCCCGATCATCGAGCTTCCTTTTTCTTTCGGCGTGCGACGAGCTGGTTCCTCGGTAAGCCCTTTCTCTTTCTCCCCAAATGAATAATGGAGTTGAGCATTTTGAGTTTTTGGAATTTAGTTCCGGTTTATTTGGCGTTTCGGGGAACATGTGTGTCGAAGTTTCGAGCGAGATTGCGGCCGATACTGCCCGTGTTCCCAAATTTCGTAGTTTTGCGGCTCAGCTCCACTAATCGATTCGATATTAATTTGGGTCCATTCAGTATGGTTCATTTGATGTAATTCTATGGCGCATTAATTAATTAAGTTGAGTTTGTAATGTCGAATTTTGGTAGTACGCGCTGGAATATTCCACGCAGCTACGTTTCTCTCTCTCCCTGCACGCGATGAGGCTCTAGCGAGCACGGTCGTTCGCGCGATGTTTTCGCTCTGTCTCTCTCGCACTTATTGTCGCGCGTCGTCTATACGGCGATTTACTCTGTCTTTTGTATTGCGTATTTTTCAGCCGTTCCTTTTGCGTTCATATTTATTTCCTTTTCTCTATTTCGTGACGATCGTATCATTTTGCGTTCCTTTATGGCGAATTATCTTATGGCCCTCTTTCGTTACCTATGTTACCTTTTCAACAATTATCTTGCTATTAGTTTCTATGATTTATTTTATCGTATAACGCCGTTACCTTCGTATTATTGTACTGATCGTTCGGGAATTTCGGTGTTATTTCGCGCTTAGCCGAAAGTCGCTTCACTATTACCTTCGATTACCTTTCGTCGCGTACCTTCGAGTTTTTCTTGCGGCCGAGAACTCATGTAGGGAATTACCTAGCATCAATTACCTTGCCTATGTTGCCTATGACGCTCTCGCGAATTACTTTAGGGTCACCTGGTGTCAATTACCTTTTACCTGAATTTACCTAAGACACCGGTTGTTCTGGCATTGGTTACCTTTTACCTGTTACCTAAGGCATCTGCTCGTCAGATCGCTGATTATCTTTTACCTACAATGCCAGAGCGTCGGTCGTCGATTAACTACGACACCCGCAAAATTGCGATGCGATTACCTATTACCTGAATTACCTGACGAATTCGAGTAAGCCGCGCCCGGAGACCGCGTTGTCGTTCGATACGTATTGGCCATGCGATTCTAGCGAGCCGTAAATTGAATTTTCTTCCCAACTCTTATTTTATATAGAATCCAATCTCGCGAGTATTCATCTTTTCTTGTACTTTTGTTTATTTGAATAAATTGTGAATCTTTTCTGATTTTTCTGTCTGTGTCGATTATTTGCTTTGCGTTGTGAATTGCTACTTTTCCCCAAGGATCCCCCCCTCTACCTTTTGTATCTCAGATGAGCTGAGTAGTCGGACCGTCCTCGGTCATTCGTTCCCCTCGTGTACTCTAAATTCTAGTTTTGCGTTGCGTCACGATCGCGAGAATCGACGAAAATAAAGTCGATTAATTCGACGGTACTTTGTACCTGGCGCCCAGTTCATTCTCGCAGCCGGAGAGTCATACGGGAAGGAGCGGGTGAGCCGAGAAGGGACTGGATCGTACCCTTGCTGGGAAAATCTACGTTACAAATGGCATCAAAAAAGGTACCCGGGTGTACTTGTTGCGTAGTTGGTTGCAAGAACAATTCATTGAATGCACCAGACAAGCGTTTTTACGTATTTCCGAGTGCGCCGCACAAAAAGCCTCAACGAGATAAGTGGATCGAAGCGGTTAACAGAAAGAGGTTAAGTTTTTACCTAATTCGTTGCGCGACGAATTGTCATGCAATCGATTCGAAAAAAATTAACCCTCCCAGACCGAGACCTATTTCGCGTTGACGGAAAATGATTCCCTTCATAATTTTATCTCAAAATACTTTGGAGTTTCCGAATCCATCGTTGCATTTCAGTTTTTTTGTTGGAAAATATGAATTTTTGAATGTTCGCTGCGCGCAGCACCAGGTCCTTGGGGAGCAAAATCAGGAAAATTTACGAATGAATCTAGCACCGAATACCTTAAATACATCATATTAGCTTCCCTTTGAAAGGAAATAACGTTTGGAGTACGAAAAAAAATGTGTACTCACTTTTCTCTTGCGATAACTAAAGCACCTTTTCACACAACGCCAACTCAACATGAAACGCCAACTTCATATTGATATTTCGATGAGTTAAAGAAGTTTATCTCTTGGTTTAGGAGTATTTATGGTGCAATTTAACCTTGCTTGATGGAAATAGGCAGTTAGAACCCCGACCTTACTGACCGATGCAGTTTTATTGGGCCTGGAAGCGTGTGTTGCGTAGAAGCAACATACGGTCCGAGAGGGTTAAAATAAAATCCTGTATTATTTTCTCAAGATACCTTAGCCTATCAACAATTTTATATGCTTTTAGTATGGATGGCTCTGAATGGCGACCAAAGAAGCACACTCGCATTTGTAGCCAACACTCCATAGGCAGTAATAAATCGGGCCATCCGTTGAGTCCAAGTTTTGTTCCATCAATCTTTCTAAATTCCCAAAATGGAAAAGATGAAGAGAAAACTTTTGCAAGCGCAGTACGAAGGTATACAATACAAATTATATAATAAAATTAGATCTGTGTGTAAAAGTTCAATTTCAGTGATTCATTGTTATTGCCAGGTTTGATCGAAGTCTTCGACGTCAGATAAAATCAAGAAGCAAGCAATCTTGCAATCCAAGACCGGAAGGATCCGGAACCCAGAATTTTGAAAATGAAGAGTTATCACTATCAAACAAGCTGAGCGATCATTCAACATCTTTGCGAACGGATCAAGAAACTCAAGTAGATTTTCTGAAGCTCTCGTCTACTTCTTTTACATTTGCGTATAATCATCATGCATCAACAAAACCCTATTCCAGCGAAGCTGGAGTACAAGTTAGCATCCCGCTGGTTAGAAGTAGACAAAATTACAGTTCCGCTGGGAAAGAAAAGAAGGATTCATGTTGTGGAACCGATGTAGCCCAGAAAGATGTTTGTGTCGGACCAGACACTGTAAACAAAAATCTGCAAGTAAAATGTGATTCAGGGTTCCATGGATTTTCTTCTATCACCAGCAATCAGGAGTTACTCGATCTCGCTGGTGTAACATTTGACACTTTTAATTTATTGTTAAAAGTTTTAGAGCAGAATTGATTGAATAATCCAAAAATACTCAACGATTCAAGAACACCATTGAGGGATCAGCTATTGATTTTTTTTATTGAAAATGAAATGTGGGATTACATTCTCGGCATTGAGTGTTCTTTTTAAGGTGCATAGAACCACGGCTTCTAGAATTTTTTTCTCCCTTTTACGTAATTTAGCCCATTCTTATCAATATTTTGTGATTTGGCCCTCTGAAAAAATTGTGCAGTCCACAATGACTGCGGATTTTAAAGAAAATTACGGAAACTATTGCATTATCATTGACTGCACAGAGTTCATAGTAGAACAACCTTGTACAGTTGAACATCGTGTACACTTGTATTCACAGTATAAAAAGAGTTTCACAGTAAAAGTTTTAATTGGATGTACATCCGGCGGCTATATTTCATTTGTCTCTAAATGTCATAGAGGAAGAACGACTGATGCGCAAATAACCACTGGAAGTGAATTTTTAGAATTACTCGAACCAGGTGATGTAGTTTTAGCTGACAAGGGCTTCCCATGAGTAAGAACAGCATTAGATGCAAGTGGCAAAGGAACATTACTTGTAATGCCACCGTTTCTCCATAACAATTATTTTTCTGCTGAAGAAGTTGCTGAAACGTATAAAATCGCTCGCCACAGAATTCATATCGAGCGGATTATGCAAAGAATTAGGATATACAAAATATTGGACAAATTGTCTTTGAGAATGCTACCGCATTGTGACGACATAGTTTTCATGTGTTGTGTCTTGGTAAATTTACAGCCTCCGATTTTGAAACCAAGTGACGATGAAGAAACTATTCAAAAGTAAAATTTCGTGTAATAACTGACTACAATATAATTGTCAAACATGTTAAATTTCATGACGAATTGTAAATACATTTAAAAAAAAAAATACAAACAGTTGTTGTTCAATAAACTCCGGATGTTTTTCTTTGTAGCAACGTGATTTCTTGAATTTTATTGCATGTTATTTCATGTTACAGCATAGTCTTTGGTTAGTTACTCTATTAGATATTTCTTGATATTTTCTTTGCCGCTTTCACATAATTGTTGTAAATAGTGGTTGAAGTAAAATGAATATAGTTTCGGTATCAGACCTTTTAAAATGTGGCATATTCCCTAGGCTACGGAAGGGAGATAGCCATAGAGGAGAAGAAGAAGAAGAAGAAGAAGAAGACCTTTTAAAAAGGAATCATCTCTTGACACATGAACACCACAACCTTCCTTTGGTGACCATACAAACAAATTACAATGTGACAATGCTGTTACGTACATTTGCATTTGGCACTGTGTATAGTATTGGTGTTTTGATTTCAATTCTACGTTATTATTCACATCAACCAAATATGGTACATTGAAAGTTTTTAACATTTTATCATAAGCGGGTACATTTTTGCACGAATAAGGACACTTGATCTCTACTAATTTCGTTATACATCCATCTTCTATCATAACTCCGTCAGGAGACGCACTCAACCATGGCTGAGCCTGTAAAACAACTGTACCAATGATTAAAACCTGAACATTTAATAATGTTTCATAATGTTCTCGAGCAATTTTATCCATTTTTTGGCCATATTGCATCGCGGCGTACGATTTAGTGTGAACTACATTTAAAAAAGCCTCTATCATCTTAACAAGATTGCGTTTTGTTCGTGTTTTGATTGCGTGGGCTTTACTACTCTTACGCAATTAAAGCAATAGCTTTGATCAACAGTTCTGACGCACAGCTCAATGATTTCTTGTTGACTTAATTGAATATATTTTTCATAAAAATATTTCACTGCGATGCTTGAAAAAAAAACATTCTTGGACATATAATTCACTCTCTTCTGCAAATATGATTAAATTCATAACGCAAGTTTCCCAAGATAGCGCATTATTTAGCCCTAGTCACTCACACTTCTTTAGGAACATTTTTCAGCAAGCGTCACAGAGCAACACTGTGTTACACAATGCGTTCCAACAACAGGGAAATAGCACGGGCACCATACGACACTGTGTTACACAGTGTCGCACAATGTTCTACAGTGTCGCTTGCTAGAAAACGTCAGAACTACACAAAACAAATGGGGTCGTTTAGACCCCGAGTAAGTGATTAGGGTTAATAAAGTTAACCAAGTTACGTTACATAACATCGTTTTCTCATTAATCGCATTGTTTTTCAGACGCTCTTCAGCGGCTAAGATCAAACCCAATGCACAAAATTTCTAATTAATTTGTATCAATTATTCATCAGGTAAATAAGAGTAATGTTATTTATTTAAAATATTTTCTAACACGAAGCATATCTTTTTTGTATTTTCGTATCGTGTAAAAAAATTTGTTCGTCCGTTAATGAGTAGATCTCGATGAGAAAAATATTCAAACGTGTCATAAAACGGTAATCACATTCAATCCGTTTCCCATACATTGGCCATTCTCACACCGTACGTTTTATTCTGTGTTTTGTTAATTATAGCCGGCACCATAACATGTTCTACGTGAATGATTTTAACATTATTTATCGGTCTCAACGATTGAACGTGTCTGGTTTCATGCAACATACCGGTATTTTCGTACTCGCTGACGAACATTCCGTAAATTACAACGCCTTGCTCATTTTCGAAGCTTCCAATCGATAATATTTCGGCAAACAGCTTGGTGGTCGTATATACGTACTTGTCGCAATTTTTTTTAGTGCTACCTTCACCGTCGGAGCTGCAATACAATGACCCATTTATTGTCACTTTTTTATATTCTATTATTTGATCCCTGCAGGTATGTTGTCTGTCGGTTAATGCTATACGCTCGCTATAACTCAGATTTCTCGTAACAGACTTACCGATGCCGTGAAATTTTTGCATACCCATCCTCATAGCATAGTTAATGAAGGCTGGTCTTTTTCCAATATTGTACATATCCAATACCGCTTCTCTTACTTCTGTACTAACAGTCTGATCGTACACCACACATCGCATAAAATCACTCATCAAATACTTGTCCATAATTGGCAGGGTCCTACCGGTAGGCCCATGCAGGGAATCAAGAATTTTCCTATTATATGCTTCATATATGAATGATGCAATATTATTTATATTGCATACATATATTGCATATGGAATGTAGCAATATTATTTATAAAATTAAAATATGTAGATGGGTATTTTTTATGTAAGAAAATATTGAAATGACAAAAGTATTAGAGTACCACCACAGAAATGTCATGACCGATAATACACTTATTTGACCCAACGATAATGATTTATGAAACTATAAAATAAGAAAACGAAAAATTAAATGATAAGGAAAATACGCGTGGAGAATTTTTTGCTTCTATTTTTATCAAACGTAGCTTAAGATGCATTGTTTTGTTCACTACAGATTCTGGTAGCTGCGAAACGTGATAATTAACTGCCCAAACGAGCGGTGCAAGGTCCATCAGATGAGATAGTCGATTTCGAAAATTGTTCACGCGAAGAGCTAATTGAGCTCTTCAAGGAAGCCAGAGCCAGAGAACGAAACGCTGTAACTAAAAATGAAATCATGAAATTGGTGAGTTCGCTCGTATGAAATATTACCCTTGCTGCAATAAAACTGAGGAAATCTTGTACAAGTCCCAACCCTTGCTCCATCGAAAATTCATGTTATCGCCTAACGTTATGTTCATATGGGTCGAAGAAATACGAATGAGCGGACCCAACTGGGAGAGCATTGAGCGGAAGGTAGATGAGATGACAAATTCCGACGGTAGGGCCGAAGGATTCCAACTGATGACTGAGCTGCCAAAACAATCGGAAAATAATATGGTAACGATAGCGGGCGTAGAGTGGAATTACAACAGAGCTGTCCAAGCAGCGCGGACGCACAGAGACACAGTGAGGGTAGTGGCGTTGGCAAACTCCCTATGGCCGGATGAAGAAATAAGAAAAAAACTGGTGTTGAGAAAAACCAAGAACAGCCCAAAACATTACATCGAAATTGATCTGAAGGATCTTACGGCAATACGAAGTTAGTAAACCAATGATTAACAGCCATACATAAAAATAAGCAACAAAATTGTACAAAATATAAATCAAAATGTCATTGCTCTTGTTTGATGCATTTTTTTTTATTAACAGATGCAGCCGAAGAACTGGATGGAATCAGAAATTTGCACATGAGAGAATGATGGATAGAGAAAGATTACAGAGATACAATCGGAAACATGCTTAAGTGTTTGCGAAATCGTTCGAAAAAACCAAACAGAAACGCGACCAAAAAGTCGATAGGGAAGATGCCTCAAGAAGACAATGAAGAAGAACAAGAATCAGAGGAACACGAGGAAGAACAAGAAAAGACAAACAAGAAAAAGAAGAACACAAAAAGGAAAAAATTTCTGTAACCCTTCTCGTACATACCTCCGCAGTCTCCCGATGTCATTTTTTCGTTTCCAAATTCGCTGCTTCAATGATTTTTCAATGGTAATGAAAATACCAAACCGATGTGGACAGAGCCAAGAAAATATTAAATTGGTGTTTTCATGAATAATTTTGTGTGATTTCTGCAATGGCTAAAAGATCATTTTTCAGGTAGTTGGTATATGTTGCAAGAGATTAAAAAAAGTTTTGTTTATTTTGATCAGTATCGAGATTTTGGATTTAGTTGAGTTTTTACTATTAGATTTCTGACTTGCACATCAGCAATTTTCGGGAACCGTCTAGAATTATTGAACTTAAGGAATTTTGTGATTCAAAGTGTTCTACTGTGAATCTACGAATGCAGGCAATGGTAAAAATCTATTCTTCCGATAATGTGGAGACTGGTCATTACCAAATGTTGTACTGTATTGTTTTATTCGTACTATTATATTTACAACTACTATTTCAATTATTGCAAAGTTTTGTACGTTTCATTTTATTTACAAACTTTGGGAATAAACAAAAAAAGAATGCATTTCAAGGGTGCAAATGTCAACGAAATTTCGCATTTCGATCTGAGTGAAAGAAATATAATTCAAATGAGGAAAAAAGTACACGGTGGTTATTTTTGAATGTGTACTTTCCACTCCGATGAGTCAGGTTCGATTCACAAATTCTACTCGCCACAAACTATACCCTCGACATTCTGCATCACGGTGTCGACACTCTCGTTTCGGAGCTGGCAATCTACAGTATCAACACTTTCGATCACGGTGTCGACACTCTCGTTTCGGGGCTGGCAATCGATGGTAACGACACTCTCGGTCACGGTGTCGACACTCTCGTCTCGGGCTGGCAATCGATGGTAGCGACACTCTAGATCACGGTGACAACACTCTCGTTTCGGGGCTGGCAATCGACGGTAGCGACACTCCCGATCACGGTGTCGACACTTCTGGATACCCTTATTAGTAGTGTCAACACCTTCATATAGGGTGTGCAACGAAGCGTGTCAACACCGAAAAGTAGCTTCTCTACATGGATGTTCGACACCCGGTGTTGCGATTTGTCAGGGGTATGATGGATGAATTTATTTCGTGGCAGAAACATTCTTCCACCTGGACTACGTGCGTTGATGTGAGGGCAGAACCTTTTTTTTAATGTTGCTGGATTAAAGTCGATATAATGTTTTATTGTCTGGAACCCTATCCGTAGACATAAATCCATGACTAAATAGCTGCAGACAGACACACATCGAGGTTATGGTTAGCTGTCAATATTCAATAAGCAAAAATCACATGAAAGCAGCCCTTAAAAAGCAAAAAAGGTACTTACTTTTTTTTGAAAGTGCCAGATTCTTTTTTTTGTTTTACTAATTTGCTTGACATTCACTACTTTTTTAAATATTGCACTCTAAATATTTATTTGCCCAATTTTCCCATACAAATGAACGCAGTGGCCGGCGTTACGGAAGTATACATAATTCTCACAACTGCCACTAGCAGCGCTGCCCTCCCTTTGCACATAGCGAATATTTTTCGCTTTTTCTTTTTTTTGATGGCAGATTAAAAATATCAGAATTCAAGTTCGTTATACTTTTCTTTTCGTCAAACACGAAATTGAGAATTTATTATTAATTAGGAAATCACGCATATCCAATCACACATACACACACAATCGTACACGAGTTAATGAAAAATATTGTTGGCAAATCGACGTTTTTATCACTGCATTTGTTTGAGGTGCGGGTGCGCATATATTGGGAAAAAGAAATAAGTAGCTTATCTTATGATTGATTTAGATCCCACGTTGGCTCTTTCTCCTGTTCCGGGGAAACCTCACAGCTCTAGAAGTTGATGACGGATTCGAGTGGCCACTCGAACATTTGACGAATACAGCATAGAAGATGGTATAGCGATATTGGAGGTGTTGACACGATGAAATCCCCGAAGCGAAAGAGGAAGAGCTCGGCGAAATTCTTGGGAGATCGACGAATTTCAAATATGGTACAACCATAGTCAATTCGTTACAATGTGTTCAGCTAACGGCGAGACGCGAATCATGGCAGCGAGCGAATAGCAAATCCCGTGACAAAAAAATGCGGAGAACGAGTACGAAAACAGAAAATTTAGTGTTTTTATGGAGGGGAGACGGGTATAAGAGTCGGTGCATAGCTCATTCTGCAGGCAGTTCTTTCTACCTGAAGAACCAATTCGGATCTTCTAGAGACTTGACTAGCCTAGCTCAAACAATACGCTCTATTGTAGCATAACGAAAAACTCCTTCCTAAAAAATTTTCCTTGGATGCCTGGGATATTGGTGAGACTCGGTGACGTATCGATACCGTGGTCTGGGTGTTCACATCCCAACCTGTATTGTGTTTGAACATTGGCACCATTTGGGGATGTTTGAGGCCCGTGGTCCAGTATAAACTCTCCATTTTCATTCTTTTTGTTTCGTAAACAAAAGGAGCGATAGTTAAATTGATTTTTTACATTTAAACTAGGGTGCATCCCGCGCGCTGAAGCGCGAGCGATTTTCTGCTAGCGCTGCAGCGCTCCTTTTATTGCGATAGCGTCTTGAAGCCAACCTATTTCGGAACAGTTCAATAAGAATAAACACGAGTACAGAGGGATGGCTCCATATTTCTCCATTTTTAGGCATATTCTTCTACTGTTTTCGATGCTAGGTCGATAGCTCCACAATTTTCGATGGCTACCCGAGTAAAAAATTACACCTTGGCTCCTCTCTAACTCCTAAGTGACTATTGTATGTCAAGTCTTTGAGTCCACGGTGTGGCGAATACTCGGCTATGGTTTGGCAAAAGTTTGGCTATTTCAGATCACACTATCGATAGGTGTGTTTTTTCGAATTTTTGGAGCTTCCAAACATAGTTTCAGTCCATTGCAGGCTCTTTGAACTCAAAAATCTGAGAGTTTTTTGAAGAAAAAAATATATTGAGCTTGAATTTTGTCTTTGTCCTTGGATAACCGTTGACCGAGTCGATTTATCGAAAAGTGATATCGGTCATCGGTGAACGGTAGAGCGTTCAATTCTCTACAAAAATACGCCAAGAACTTTTTGGTATCTTATGGGAAATCGACAAGAGCGATGCGCACTAACTTAATATTAATATTAAGGACTCATGTTTTAGCTGGTCTATTTTGATACTTAAACGAAACTTATGAGCTTGGTTTCGATGGAAAATAAAAATTATTTTTTTTTTATCACCCCAATATCTAATATTTTTCTATATGTAAGCTGTCTGTCACTTTTTTGTGATTCAAAGAAGAGGAAATTTTTCTATTATAGAATTCTGCCTTTCATTCAATATTACGGATATGTTATTAAACTAATTAATTATACAGACATACAAAATAAAAAAGTTGGATGTGCCACGGATACCGTAATACTTTTCCTACGTATTTTTAACTACCAAACA
The DNA here is from genome assembly GCF_019457755.1 of Venturia canescens. NCBI lineage: Eukaryota > Metazoa > Arthropoda > Insecta > Hymenoptera > Ichneumonidae > Venturia > Venturia canescens. The sequence goes on along the minus strand of NC_057431.1, from coordinate 13,140,548 downwards.
AATATTCAGATCCTGTGTACCATTTTTTCGATAACTTCAAAAAATGATGTTAATAGTCCATTATTCTCATTAAGCGTCATCTAGATCGTTATTTTAATCTATTTTAATCTTATTGTATTTATTTTTCATTTACATTAACACTTTGAGGGAAGGTACATATATGTACCACGTTCTTTCTTAAGTTTTTTCCTTTTTTTCGTTGTATTTTGTAATATATTTATACTTGTAAGTACTTTATAGATTCTTGAGGGCTCATATATTATGAGATACTTATGAGAAAAAATAATTTAAATACAAAATACTTTTTTTTTCAAAACAAATTCGGCTGTTCTTAAAAGGAGGCTCGAAGTGCTTAAAATTTGTTTTACCTGTACTTGATATTTAGTACCATCATTTTTTTTTAGTTTTTTCCGCACGCTCGAATTTTCAAAAAAATTCTTCAATTTTTCCAAAATTCGAACTTGATCTAACAGTCTTCATATTACGTCCACCATCTTAAATTTTTCAATCCTGATACAAGGATTGTAATTAACGATCCCAAAAAGCGTTAGGTTACCTATCATTTTTTAAAAAATTTCAATAGAAAGGTGTGCCTTTCAATGAGTTAATGATGTCTGCACTTTTTCAACTTTTATTTGTCATTGGCAGGAATTTCTAGAAAGAACGTCCCACGTTCTTCTTTCCTACCGTATTGTCGAAAAAAAATTTTTTTTTTCTCTTCAAAGAACATCTTTCAATTTCCAGTATCATAAAATACGACGCCTGTCCTAATTTCAGCCCTTTAAAATATTTTTTAAAGGTCGCTCATCGAGATTCTCTGTTTCCCATTTAAATAACCAGGGGAGAATATCACTGGCGACTTTTCAATTTTGCAACTCGCGGACGGGTCAATGTAAGATAATTCCCACAACAGGTTTTTGTAGAAAATCGAGTGCTCTACAAAAAGGTCTCTTGCCACTTTTTCAGCGAAACTGTTAGATTGATCAAGATACGTTACAGAAACTTTTTTGAAGATCACGTCATTCTTACAAAAATTATCTCATAAAAAAATTCAGATTGTCATAAATTAATAATTTACTGTATTCCAAACTCATTGTTTGGAGGGAAATGGCTTTTTTCGTCGAGTGGGGTCATCTTGACAGCATGCATTATTGAAAATCTGCAAGCGTACACATAGAAATGAATAAACATAATAAACGCCCATATGAAAAAAAGAATGTTCATTCCAGATTTTTTTTGAACAATCTGGGAAACGTTGGCGGTGTTCTTGAACAACCTTCATAAAATGCTGTAATTGTTCCTCATTATTCATTAAACAATGATTATATCGTTCTATTGACGAAATACTATACTCTGCAACACCGTTCGCCACCCTCAGATTTGTAAAAAAATTTCACATTCGCTTTATATCTTAAGTCGTGGAGTACATAAAAAGTTTTGAAAATTGTCAGCGAATCTTTAGATACAAACTCACTCAAATCCTTTTTTAAAATTTTTTCTAATAAACCAGAACAAAGCAAAATCAACCGAAGCGAACGCGTAAAGTGAAGTGGAGTGAAGTGAGCAATAAGTCTTTCCGTTCCGCCGATAACATAGGAGCTACATTTACGGTGTAGCTCCAAGCGATTTTTTTAATAATAAAAAAAATAATTTGAAAGAAAATTAAAAAAATTCTAACATCTTTTAGAATCTCCATCCATAGTAAACATTACAAAGTATTTCCAAATAATAAACTATTTATATAACGATGAATTCGATGAAAATAGCCATTCGCCTTCAAACAGTGAGTTCGGAAGGCAGAAAATTATTAATTTTTGACAATCTGAACTTTTTTTGAGATAATTTCGAGGAGAATGACGTGATTTTTAAAAAAGTTCTTGCAATGTATTCTGATGAATCTAACAACTTCGCTGGAAAAGTAGCAAAAGTTAAAAATCTACTATCGGTTCAACTTTGACAGTGAATAACTGTCGAAAGAGAATATTTATCACGAAATGATAAGAGATCTTTTTTATAGAGCGTTCGATTTCCTACAAAAACCTGTTTTGGGAATCATCCGACATTGACCAGTCTGCAGGTTGCAAAATTCCAAAGGGGCCAGTGATGTGCTCCCCGGGTTATTTACATGGAAAACAGAGAGAATCGCGATGAGCGACCTCTAAAAAATATTTTAAAGGGCTGAAATTTGGACAGGCGTCATATTTTATGATATTGGAACAATTGAAGGATGTTCTTTGAAGACAAAAAAACAATTTTTTTATTGATACACCCTAATGTCTGTAAATCAAAAAATATGGGGCCGTCGATCTAGACATCGAAAACGCGAGGAGTGTGCCGCGAGGAGGCTGCATTCGTAGGACTTTACACTCCATTTTTTTTCATTTTTTTTTTGTTTTTATATTTTTTTTGTTTTTTTTGTCAATTTTTTCAAATATTTTTGCTGTGACAATTTTTTTTCTCCTTTTAGTTGTAACGATTTTTTAGGAGAATTTGTGCTTTTTTCCTAAACGTCTAGGTGGTCCACTCGATCTTATCACGCGTCATTATTGTCGCGAACCATGAAATCGACCGAAACAAGGAAGGCATAGGGGGACGTTGCCACACTCTACACAGACAAATGTTGTATCCTTTCTTGTACCAGCTTGGTAACAAGAAAAGCATCGTTTTCTAGTACGATGTCCCTCTAATTGAGGCAACTTGTTTGGAGCATGTGCACTAGATCTTATTCGCATCGCGATGCGATCAGGATCAAAATAACATTTACGCGTTTTTGTGTCTTTTCGATCACAATGTTTCTCAATAAGTTCTTCTACCAGTGCATGCCGAAAATCCAGCTGCGGTACAGCTCTTTCATTCGAGTGAAGAGTGGCATACACAATGGAGGAGTTGAAAATTGAGATATCGAGAAGGTGATAAAAAATCTTATGGTACCATTTGTGACTCTTGCGCAAAACATCATATGGCTGTAATAATTGATCTAATCGGTCGACACCTCCCATGTTCTCATTGTAAGACATGACAACATTTGGTTTTTTTTATCGTTTCCCCTGTTTTCCTGTTTTTTTTCTGGGTGGACAACATTGTTGGATAATGCATTGTTGAAAGCATGCTGACAACTTTTTTATCCTTCCAGCAAAGAAAAACCATTTTTGGCGTATGAAACACTTGCATGTCACCAACTTTTATCCCTTTAGTATTTACTTTTGGCAGATATTTACGATTCAACCTCACTGTTCCACACGCATTGGTTCCCTCGTCTACAAGCTGCTTGAAAAGTATCGGTGATGTATACCAATTGTCGATGTACAATGTGCGGCCTTGTCCTGCAAGGTCTCCAATCATAGTTTTCACTACAGTACCAGAAATTCCAATTTGCTTGTTCGTCTTAGGCTTTTCAATTTCTTTACCAGTATAAATTGAACAGTCATAGACGTAGCCTGTATTCGACTCACTGGTTTTATACAGCTTGATACCAAAACGAGCACGCTTGTTCAGATTGCACTGCCTAAAACTGAGCCGGCCCTTGAATTTCAAAAGAGATTCATCGATGCAAATTTTTTTTCCGGGTCGATATATGGTCTTGAACCGTTCTACCAAATACTCCAACAATGGTCGAATTTTTCCAATTTTATCCATCGTCTGATTGTCGTGCTCGCATAAAAGGAGGAATCGCACAATGTTCTGGAACCTTCGTAAGGTCATGGCTTTTCCAAAGATTGGGGTCTCCAGTATGGGATTCGTCGACCAGTACAGCTTCAAGTTTGGTTTCTTTATGATGCCCATGAGAATAACCAGAGCAAGAAATGTATACATTTCATCAACAGTTACCGGTTTACATTCGAGAATTCTCGATTGAAGCTTCAATTTTCCACTTTCCCGTAATGCTTCAACTTTTTCCAGCTGATATATGTTAGTTTGTGCGCAAATCATCTCGATACATTCTGGAGTGAGAAATAATTTCAAGACGTCGACAGGAGTGCTAGCTTCATTCAACTCAACCCCTGTTTGAAGACCTACATTTGGATCGCTGAATGAATGAATAATTGGATCAAATCTTCCACCTTTTCTCCAAGTTAGATCGGCTTGAAACTTTTCCCAGCGTGTTGCTAATGGAATATCATCATCATTATTATCGTCATTTTGAAAAACTCCTGCTTCAGAAATTTCACTTTCATTTCCAGCTTCGTTCACCAACCATTCGTCATCATCATCACTGTCCAGCTCAGAAGTATTCGTGTCGGAATCTTCATCTGAACTCGAAAAGTTTGATTCTACTTTTCTTTTTTTACTTGTTGAACCTTGTAACGAATTCATATTGAAAGAACAAGTTATTACAAACGTGAACTATACTGAATCACAATTTTTTCGCTTTGATCGAAGGACTACGAAGCGTAACGGGAAACAAACGAATCTAAGCGGTCTGTTAAAACAGGGTTCAGTTCATAGGATTTTTTTTACGAATAAAAATTTCAACAAACGAGAGAACTATTTCTATCGCCAAGAATCAAGCCTCCATTCCTCAGTGATCGTTGAAATCGATATCTACAGTTATACCAGTATCCCACCTATGAAGATCCCATTAAAAAATTTTAATTTATGTATACTGCGAACACATTTCTGCATTGAGGTCCGCTATTTGGGATGCACCAAACGCAATTCAACATTTGAATTTTTTGCACGTGAGAGCTGATTTGTAATGAGCGACCTCGAATACCTCAAGTACAAAGCTTCATACGATTCAAATCAGTTTTTGCATTTTAGTCCGCTATTTTGGATCCGCCATTTTGAGTTTATGTATTTTGAGTGCAGTTTCGTAATCAGCGACCTCGAAAACCCGCGAGTACAAAGTTCCATTCGATTCAAATCAATTTTTGCATTTCGGTCGGACATTTTGGATCCGCCATTTTGAAATTTTGCATTTTGAGTGCAGATTCGTAATCAGCAACCTTGAAAACCCGGGGGTACCAATTTTCGTAGAAATCGATTGAGCCAATCTCGAAATAATCGATGACGCCATCGGAGGCGTCATCGACACTTTGGGCCAGGAAAAATTCAAACCTAACATATACAAAAACGTCGAGTGGAGACTTTTCATTGATTCGTCAAAAAGAAGTCTCAAAGCCGTTCTACTCCACAATGCTCCTATTCCAATAGCTCACTCGACCAAGCTGAAAGAAAATTACGAAAATTTACAATTGGTATTGGAGAAAATAAAGTATTCGGAACATCAATTGAAAATTTGTGGTGATCTCAAAATTGCAACACTGCTTTTAGGTCAACAATCGGGGTTCACAAAAAATCCCTGCTTTTTATGTTTATGGGACAGTAGAAACAGAAAAAAACACTATGTTCAGAAAGGGTGGTCAACAAAAACAAACTTCGATCTAGTCCGTAACACCATCATACGAACATCATTGATCGATCCTTCGAAATATCTGCTACCACCACTCCACATTAAGCTTGGTCTTATAAAGCAGTATGTCAAAGCTCTGGACAAAGATGGCGATTATTTCCAGTATTTGGGAGAAAAGCTTCCCGCGATGAGTGATGCGAAATTAAAGGAGGGTATATTTGATAGACCACAAATTCGTAGTTTATTTGGCGACGAAAATTTCATCAAAAATATGAACGATACTGAAAAGGCAGCATGGCAAAGTTTCAAAAACGTTTCTCAGAACTTTTTGGGAAATGAGAAAAGTGAGAATTACCAGGATTTAGTTGAAGAGTTGTTGAAAAATTTTAGAAACTTGGGTTGCTTGATGAATCTCAAACTGCACTTTCTACACTCCCACCTCGACTACTTTCCTGAAAACCTTGGAGATCTAAGTGAAGAACAAGGAGAAAGATTTCATCAAGCATCAGCGAAATGGAAAATCGGTGTCAGGGAAGGTGGAATATCAATATGATGGCAGATTTTTGCTGGACGCTAAAGAAAGAAAGAAGAAGAGAAGATAGAAAGAGGAAGAGAAACCCACTGCATAGGTCATTCGAAGAGAAAAGAATCTGTTACAAGAGAAGGACGGTTTAAGATAGATGAAGATTTTTTTCTTCTTATATTATTGTGGAAAGTGAAAAAAAATCAATTAAGCAGAATTGAAAGAACAATCATGCCTGCGATAGTTTTATATTCAGATTTTTTATACAATTTTCCCCAGTTTCTAGTTTATTCCATATAGAATATACAGATTTTTTTTTTATGTACAGTTTAAGATGAATCATGCATGTGTAAAACATTCAAAAAACTATTTTTTTACGTTTTTATTGCTATTTTTTGTTATTTTTAACGATCTTCGACCGAAGTATGTATGATCGCGACTACTAGCTACTGGATTCGGATTGAGCAGCTCGAAATTTATAAAGAACAATTTCAGCCGGTTTTTTCCATGGAAGCAAAATTTTGGAGACGTACGAGTTTAATAGACGCCCGGTTTCGATTTCAGCGCATCAAAATACAAAAAGAGCGTACTCGATCTAGATCAATAAAACTCTTCTTCTACCCATGCTAGCGATTTTGACCCTTTTTTAGAGATTTTTGCAGTTACTCAAAATTTTGCGGGTATATCAGCCGATCTGACTCCAGATTCAGATTCAGCGCATCAAATTACATGAAAAAACACCCCCGATTAAGGTCGAAGACAACTTTTATCATGCTTTAAACAGCAATTTTCCGTCATTTTTGCGGTTTTTTGAAATTAACTAAAAATTTTGGAGATGTATCAGTCAATCTAACCTTCGATTCAGATTCAGCGTATCAAATTACATGAAAAACAGCCCCGCGTAAGGTCGAAGACAACTTTTATCATGCTTTTAACAGCAATTTTCCGCAATTTTAGCAGTTTTTTGGAATTTACTCAAAATTTTGGGGGTGTATCAGTCAATCTAATCCTCGATTCAGATTCAGCGCATCAAATTACATGAAAAACACTCCCGCGTAAGGCGAAGAGAACTTTTATTATGCTCTTAACAGCGATTTTCCCCAATTTTTGCGATTTTTTGGAATTTACTCAAAATTTTGGAGGTATATCGGCCAATCTGACCCCGGATTCGGATTCAGCGGGCCAAAATACGTAGAGATTGATGGGTCCGGTTCTAGGTACTTACCACTTTTTTGTGTGTGCCGGTGTAATTGATACGTAAGAAAAGTAATAAAGAGTACCTTGAACGTCAGAAGACAATTCTCCAAGAGATGGACTGTGGGGGCCATTAAACCAATAATAATGGTACCTGCCATCAATTAATGCCCATCCGCAATTTTTTGGACTTTTATCGGTGAGGCTGCGCATGTGTGCATTACACCATATACTACAGATGTAAGACGTTCGTTTCATCTGCTGCAATAGCTCCTGTTTTGTCGGCGGCAGAACTGAGGGATCGTATCTGACTACTTTTTTTTTTACAATCTTCTCGTCTTGATTGTTACATTTGTAACCTTTTTCAAACAACTCGTACCGTCCTTTGTTGATATCATTTTTAGTTTTTAAAGCATACAATCTGCATACGTACTCTTCAAGAACCCGGAATATCTCACTGGATTCTGCTAACTCGGCACGTTCGCTGTGCAGTTGTAAAAAAGCTTCTTGAAATTTCGTATTTTTTTTTTTTAGAATATCGAAAGATCTCTTTTTTCCTTTCCGATAGAACGCAGGGTTGTAGTTATTCCCCGTGAAAGAGATAAATACTTATTAGAGATAAATACTTGAACAAAATATATTTATTCCTAGAAATACATACCACTTTTTGTGTAGGACAGTGGTAATATAGTGTTCTACACTTTATTCCCGATAGAACAAAATTTTAACTAGCTTGTTATTAAAGAAAAAAGGGTTACCGTAGAATTGACAACTTCCAAGCGTCGGACTGAAAAATCGTACCACTAAAGGCCATAGGACGATAAGTATAGCGAATCGGCCCCAGAAAGGTATCGGGATTATACTTCGAGATTATGTTGGTACTAATGAGATATTTTCATCCTGCAAGTTTCAAACCTCTATCTAATTTGGATTTTGAATCAGCCCAGAAAATCAAAAAAATTCAAATTCTTTTTTCTCAACAACGGCTGAATCAATTTTAATGAAAATTGGACACGTGAAAGAAGTCTTTAAAGGCCATACTCAGAAAAAAAATTGCCGACAATCTTCATAATAACCGTTAGAAAATTGCTATTTTTTCCAAAATTATTTTTTTTCTTTACGATAGCATTCTGGAACAATTTTGAAACTATCTTTTTTAAATGTCTTTTCCGATGTGGCATTGTTCCTGAAATTTGTAAATTATCCTTCGAGACTCGTTCTCGATGATAATTACGTAGTACTGCCTTGTACTGCTAGAAGTCACCACAAGTTTCAGAGTAAAAAGTATTGGAAACCAACTTCCCTTATATGTCGCTGCGCTTGTTCTTGTCATTATCATTTTGTGTGTTAGTAAGTACACACGTGTTTTCAGAAGTTTGGAAGATAAAAAATAAGAAAAAATAGGAAAAACAAAAAGAAGTGTAGAGTATGAAGAGAGAAAAGCAGAGTACAAGAAACTGAAAATTCATGCGAAGATGGAAAAATTGAAAAGGAAAATAGAAATTTTAAAAGAGACGGCGAAATTTCAAGATAACGTTAATAGCGCATCGCCGCAAGAAGAGAGTGGCAATGAAGATTGTGCTAGAAAAGGTAACTGTACTTTTTTGATCGATAGAGCTCATTCAAACGATGAGACATTCGGCAAAAATTATTCTATGTACGAGATGTAATGTAACCAAAAAAGAAAGAGAGAAAATAAAGAACAGATTGTTTTGATATGTTATTACCATGGTTACGGTTTCTTGACTTCTTGGTAGCGCTTATACATACGATAAGACGCCAAACAAAAAGCAAAACCGATAGAGCTCAATCATACGATGAGACATTCGGAAGAAAGAACTCGATTTATATAAAAGAAAAAAAAAATCATATACGGAATTGAAGATTTCAGTTTCATTTTCGAATTCATTTCATTTTTCACCCCTTTAATCGCTAAATAGATGCTGCGACACATGAGGGGGAAAAAACAGACATCGCTACGACACAAGATTCGCTCGACGAAAAAACATCTGACAATAAAGATGCAAAGGTCGACTTAGATCTCGATACGCTTGGAAAGCTTGGAAAGGACCCTACGAAGGATACTGGCAGCAGGATTCATTGACATGAAGATCTATCGAATCGATGGAAGACTTGGATAAAAACGGGTCTCGAAAAAGAAGTACGAGAAGATTTGATAAAAAAATATCCACGAGCAGAAAACTGCGATTCAGAGACGCCGAAGCTTAACGTCGAAGTGGCGGCAACGATGAATGAATTGGCTTTGCATAAAGATGCACATTTCATGGAGAGGCAAAATTTGATCGCAGCCTCAATGACAGCGTTGGGAACAGCGATTAATTTACTTTTAGTTCCGGATGAAGAGGGCTGTGATCGACTACTTCTTCTCGAATATTTATATGACGCAGGCCAATTTCTAGCAGAGATTCATCATGAAGAATCATTAGCAAGAAGGGCATTCATTTCTCCAGGAATAAAAAAGGACGTTAAAGCAGTTTTAGACAAGGTAGAAATAGGCACGTTTCTGTATGGCGATGATTTAACTAATAAAGTTAAAGAAGCCAAAACTGTTACCAAGATAAGCAAGGAAATGAAGGCACAGCCAATAGTCACCAAGGTGTAGACAGTAAAACCGGCCAGGAATATAAACTGGAAACGCCCGTTTATCAGACAGAGCATGTCAGCGCAAACGGGCAATCGGTACAACAATTCGTCTTATCCAAAAAGATATGATTCTCAACAAGAGAAAGCGTCGCCGAAATCAACGAATTGGAAATCCCAGTCAGGACATCGACCAGCATCGAACTTGAACAGGAAGAAGTTTTAGAGGTGAGACTTTCAGGAAGATTAAAACATTTCAAAAAGAAGTGGGAATCCATAACAACGGATGTTTTCATAATAAGATCCATTAGTGGATATACAATACCGTTCAAAGTTCTACCTGTTCAGCACAATTTACCAAACGAACCAATGTTATCTAACCCGGGTGAAATGGAAATTGCAATACAAAAATTATTAGAGAAAGGTGCGATTGAACCTTGCAAACTGGAAATGGGACAATTTATATCATCATATTTTTTAGTACCAAAATCAGATGGTTCGTTTCGGTTCATCATAAATCTTAAGAAATTGAACGAATTCGTGGAGACCTCTCATTTTAAGATGGAAGATATAAGAACGGCTGTAAAATTACTTAACCCAGATGATTTTATGGGTTCAATCGATTTAAAAGATGCATATTTTATAATTCCTTTGCACAAAAATAGCAGAAAATTTGTGCGTTTTCAATACAGGGAGCAGCTTTTTGAATTTATAGTCTTACTGTTTGGCCTGTCGACAGGTCCTTTTTTATTCACAAAAATAATGAAACCAGTTATGAATGAATTGAGAAAAAAGAGGTTAATTTCCACGGTATATTTGGATGATGTGCTATGCTTCGGCAGATCTTTCGGAGAGTGCAATAGTATATTACGCCACTAGGGAGGGAAGTAGGCTCGGGTGGCAATTTGCACGCGGTTTGAAATGGCCTTTTTCCCTCCCGTGTTGCGTATACGATTTTTCACCACACCTGTAACGGAAAGTTCGGCATTGCTAGGAAATGATTCCGAAAATGAGCTTGACTGCGAGGTTAAAAGACATTCTCTGCCTTTTTCATTTGTTTTGCATTACGACTCCAAGCCCGAAAATTGGATTTCGAGGGAGGCGAGCGAAGCGCGGCGGAGGGGGGGGGGGGGGGGGGATGCCCGCCCGACATTTGCAGAACCGAGGCGAAGCCGAGGTTTTGCTGGTCGGGGCGGGCATTCGAAACATTAAGAAAAAGCAAAAAAGTTCACATGAAAAAATCGCACGTCGTTTTATTCAACAATTTCAAACAATTACAAACTTCATATTTTTTTTAACAAATGGAATTAAAATGATTTTTCAAAGAAATCATTAATTATTTTAAACCGTTTTATTTGTTTTCTTTTTTGTCTTTGTAATCGCAGTAATTTATAACGATTTGTCTGATTTTTGAGTTTTTTATTTTTATGACAGAATGTTCAAAATCAAGAGGTTCCGTTTCATTTTCACGATTGAATTTTTTATTTTTTTTAGAACTGTCCTGCTTTTTAAATTTTTCCACTGGTGTTTTGGTCGACTGGACGTTCTCGACGCGGTTTTCGATTGGTTGAAGCGCCAATTTTGGTGGCGAAATCACAATTTCGTCACAATTCTCTTCCACTGGTGTTTTGGTGGACTGGATTTTCTCAACTCGGTTTTTAATTGGTTGAAGGGGTACTTTTGGTGGCGAATTCAGAATTTGTTCACAATTTTCTTCTACTGGTGTTTTGGCTCTGGTGGTTTGGTTCTCAACTCGATTCTCAATTGGTCGAAGCAGTAATTTTTGTGGCGAATTCACAACTTTTTCGCAATTTTGTTTTGAAGTTGAAGGAGATGAGGTAGCATCGTTGAGATCTAGACGTCTTGGGAATGTTGAATGCCGAATTCCCGTGGATGTTGAAGATTCCGAATGAACTATACTCTCGAAAATTTTTCGTTTATTTCCCAGCGAGTTTTCGATGTATCCTTCTGCAACGCTACTAGATTTCCACCCTCCATGTTGTTTCAAAGTCGTCAAGGTAGCGCCTGAATTGGCTAAAAGAGTAGCGGATGTACGACGGAAGCAGTGTCCGGTGTAATTTTCAGGGTTCGGCAAATTCAAATACAGTGCTATGGTTTTTGGGACCTCGCTTATTTTGTTCTTCCCCATAACCTGGCGTGTGCATTTTCCTTTTTGAAAATTAATGAAGAATCTTTGCGTGTCGATATCCTCCGGTTTGCCGTCCATGTATTTTTTTACGATTCCGTAAAAATTCGCGCCGATCACGAAAGATCGTGGATAATAATTTTTCGTGTCGCGAATGGTGACGATTAATTGACTGCCTGTATCCTCGACATCATTCCTGGTGATACTGCAGAATTCCATGCTCTTTAAGGCTCCACAAATACCGAAGATTAAGATGACCTTCAAAACAGAAATCGTGTTGGTTAAAAAATGACACATAGACGACGTTGAAGTTTGCAATGTTGGAATGCAACAAAATTGTGTTTTTTTTTTGGCAGAGCTCAGGATACAAAAATATATAATTTTTATTCTTTAAATAATGAATTGTATTTACCTTCGTTGCCAGATAAATGTGATCGGGAGCTTCGTTTATAAATTTCATCACTTCGGTCTACGATAAGATTTTTGATTTTTTTTGACGGAATCCTTTCGAAAGATTTTTTAGTAGCGTTTTTAATTTTTTGTAATCATTTAAATTAATTTCGTGATACAGTAGCATTGTCGTTCTCAACATTGACCACCGACACCACAAAGTCGACGGTTTCATTTTCTTCGTCAGTTCATTGAAATAAACGAGCAAAACGTCTTCTGTAAAAGACGTCGTTTTATTCGCGGATCTCCACGTCATGAATTTGCGATAGCAATCATTATATCGCGAATTAGATTTTTGCGGCAACAAATTTTCCGTTATGCCCTTCGCTTCATCGCGAAAATTCCGCGGAGAGTCGGAAGATTCACTTCCACATTCACCGGAGCTAGACGAACTCATTTTCACTTTTTTGTAGCACTCGTAAACGTTTTATTTTAAATATAAACCGAATAGCTGACTGCGTGTATCCGATTTTCGGTGACAGCGACTGTCGTGAGACGATCAAATATCATCAACAAGTCGTCGCTAAGGTATTGCAATAAGTGAGATTTCATTTGTCGTGCACATACGTCAACAAATTGAGAGGGCAGTAAAGTGCCACTTCCCTCCCGGAAAACAGGGTAGAAAAGCGAACTTTCCGTGGAGGTGTGGTGAAATAGTATATTACACATCTAGGGAGGGAAAATAGACTACTTCAAACCGCGGGCAGAATTGTCACCCGAGCCGAAGGCGAGGGTGATAAGCACGCGGTTTGAGGTGGTCTAATTTCACTCCCGTGGAGTGTATACGATTTTTCTGTCCGACGCAGGCGGAATGCGGCAACTTCGGCCCGCGCAGCGGGCCGAAAGTTGCCACTTTCCGCCCGGAGGGCTGAAAATTTAATATACGTACCACGGTAGAGCTGCTACCAAGTCAAAGATGTAAGTATCTAGGTTTCGTGCTCGATTCTAGCAGTTTCACGTTGGAATTACCAGAGAAAAAAAGGAAGACAGTGAAGGATTTGATAGATAAATACGAAATCGGAGGAAAATGTAAGATTAGAGAATTTGCGAAGTTAATAGGGACTCTGATTTCTTGTTGTCCGACTATCGCATATGGCTGGTTATATTGTAAACGATTAGAAACGGAAAAAACCAAGGCCTTGATCATTACGGCTAACAATTTCGAGGGATATATGAAAATACCATCGCATATCCAGGAGGATCTCAAGTGGTGGCGTGAAAATGTCATGATTTCAAAAAATTCCATCAGAATCCATCAATACGAATGGGTAATTTAAACCAATGCTTCTAGCACAGGTTGGGGGGCGACCTGCAATGGGATGACTACGCATGGGTTATGGTCACAAGATGAATTAACGCTGCACATCAATTTTTTGGAGTTAAAGGCTATATGGTTTGCTCTAAGATGTTTTGCGTCAGACCTTAATAATTGCGAAGTTTTATTACGTGTAGATAACATAACGGCAATATCGTATGTAAATAGAATGGGAGGAACGCCGCGTTTACCGAAATTTAATTTATTAGCTCGACAAATTTGGCAATGGTGCGAGAAAAGAAATATATGGATTTATGCTTCATATATTCCATCGCTTGAGAATGTTGACGCAGATTATGAATCTCGAATTAACAATTTAGACACAGAGTGGGAACTGTCTAACGAGTATTTTCGAAGAGTGATTAGGATTTTCTCAGAACTGGCAATCGACCTTTTTGCTTCAAGAATAAATAAGAAATGTGAAAAATATTGTTCTTGGCATAGAGATCCTGGCTCGTTTGCAGTAGATGCCTTTACTATTTTATGGAGTGATTATTTTTTTTACACGTTTCCTCCTTTCGCAATGATTCTACCCATGTTACGAAAAATAATAGTTGATCGGGCAGAAGGAATTGTAATAATACCATTATGGCCAGCGCAGCCTTGGTATCCGCTTTATTTGTCATTACTCGTAGGAAAACCATTTGTTATGAAGCCATCTCATAAATTATTGATATCTCCATGCAGAATGCTACACCATCCTCTAGCGGGCAACCTTACCCTGGTTGCAGGAAGATTATCAGGGAGGCTTATAGACGAAGAAAGATTTCGGAATCAAGCATAGAAATATTGTTGGCTTCGGTAACTGAATCTACTTTGAAACAATACAACTCGGCGTTAAGAGAATGGTGGGAATATTGCCATTCAAAAAAATATGATCCTTTCGATGGTTCAGCGGCAAAGATATTACATTTTTTAACACAGAAATTTGAAGCAGGAGCATCTTACGGTACATTGAACACTGCTAGATCAGCAATTTCTCTATTATTAACAGAAGTAGTAACGAACGATCCGATCATCAGTCGTTTTTTCAAGGGTCTATAAGATTAGACCGTCGAAGTCCAAATATAAAACAACTTGGGATATCAATGTAGTTTTGGATGAATTGGCGCAACGGGAACCTTTGGAATCACTGAATTTCGAAGAAATTACGAAGAAAACAGTGACATTATTAGCATTGGCAACAGCGCACAGAGTGCAGACTCTGTCATCAATTAATATAGATAACATTTCAAGAAAAAATAATGGGTTAGAAATCAAGATTCCTGATCCCATAAAAACCTCAAAACATGGAACTTCACAGCCTCTCCTGTTATTACCTTTTTTGGAAGATCAACCGAAAATTTGTCCTGCTAGAGCTTTGATGCAATATATTGAGGCAACAAGGAATATTAGAGATAAAGAGAAAAGACTTTTTATTGCGTTACAAAAACCACACAAATCAGTGGGTAGTCAAACTTTGAGTAGGTGGATCAAGAATGTCTTAAAAAAATGCGGACTTGATACGGAATTATTTACCGCACATAGTACACGTCATGCTACAACATCAGCTGCATATGCAAGAGGAATTGATATTAATACGATCAAGAATACAGCTGGATGGAATGGAAATTCGCAAGTGTTTGCTAGATTTTATAATCGACCCATAGAAAAGGATCGATCAGTTTTCGTTAAGACAATATTCAACCAGAATATTACAATAGTTCAGGCATAAAATTATGAAAATAAATAAATGAAAAATATTGTTCCAATTGAAAATATAGAACGAGTCTCTTACTCTAAACATCTACGTAATTATCATCGAGAACGAGTCTCGAAGGATAATTGAACAGTTAAACGAACCTACCTGTAGGTGAAGTTCAACTGCAATTATACGAAGAGACTCGTTCGAGATGATTTCATTCCCACCCGGTATTAACATTGTTTTGTTTTTTTCCCTTCCCCAAAGATGAATAAATAAATCTAAAGAATAATGACAAGAACAAGCGCAGCGACATATGAGGGAAGTTGGTTTCCAATACTTTTTACTCTGAAACATGTGGTGACTTCTAGCAGTACAAGGCTATACTATGTAATTATCATCTCGAACGTATAATTACAGTTGAACTTCACCTACAGGTAGGTTCGTTTAACTGTTCAATTGATTAAAAAGGTACGCCATATTGAAAAAACATGAAAACCGGTTTTGGGATTTTTGAAGAGATTTATGTCTTTAAAACGCCTGAAGCGTTAGCTTTAAGCGGAGTTTATTCCATAAATTTATAAATGAAAATAACAATATTTATAACATTCTTCTGAATTTTGAAACTTCAATATAAATATGATTATCGATAAGTAGATTCAACCAGAATTAGTTTTTCTTTTTCTATACGATAAAACGATTTTTTAATCTTCGTCACTATATCTTCGTTGACAACGGGTGTAATTTTATCTTTACTAAATAAGGTAGTGAGTATTACTGCTGGCCTAGGAATTTTACACAAATATCGTCCATGTGCTAGATAGAAAATTATTGCAGCAATGTGTGAACAACAACCGATAGTCCCGAGCCCACATTCATAGCAACATCTCGATACTCCACTGCAACCAATTATATTTGGTTTATATTCAATAAAGCATCTATAAACCTTTCTCCGGATATGACGGGACTGTACTTGAGCCTTCAGTATATTGGTTTTATTTCTGACAAACTGAATAGTTATATTATCTGATCCATCCATCATTTCGGCTAAATATGATATTGCTTGTTTATATTGATAGGAACCAGTTAAAAAAAGTTTCAAGTCTTTTTCTGTCATTTCTGGAAAATCCGTCAAATCAAGAGATGAGATTGTCTTACATGGAAGTTTTTTTCGCTGCCAACCGTGTTTATCTACATCATCGGTTAGTGTATTGGTAGTGTTATTTTGAGATTTCATCATTTCCACAATTTCATCTGGGTACTCCAAATCAGAAGTAAGCCGTTTATTGTATTTATTGTGAAAAATGATGCAATTCTGTAAAAACTACGAATTCTGGGAAGCATTTTATTGTCAAACTTTTGATCAAGTAGATGAAATTTTTGTTTCAACATCCCATGTGTTACTTCCACTGCCCAACGAATTTTAGTAACATATCTTGAAGCGTTACTCTCAGCAGTGGCTAAACGATTTCGCTTTCCTTTTAATGCTGGCATCAAGACTTTATAACTACTCGTCTCTAAGTGCTCTTTAATGTCACGAAATCCTCGATCTACAACGAAAACGTCACCCGGTTCCAATAATGTGCAAATACTTCCAGGAGTATTGACAATTTCTTTCATAATCGTAGCGTCATTCAGATTGGCGTGATATGGCCCTAACATATCAACTATGTACCATTTGTAGTACAAATAATAAATGGTTTACATAATGGTACTTTCTTTTGTCCAGAAAAAGATTTTCTTTGGTATTCGTTATTGGAGTTCTTCTGATGGCGAGCATATGTTCCATTACAAATCAATACAAGCTTATGATTGAGATCATCGTATAAACGTGTGACTAATGGTGATGAATAATCCCGAATAAGATCATTTCTGGACATGGATCGAAAACCAAAGTAACGAGGTAATACATCTTTTTCGAATGATTGTATTACTTGTTCACAATATTTTCAAACTAACTGCTCATTTTTTAATTGTAAAGTCGCCGATATCAACTTGTTCGAATTGCCGGTCCGCAATTTAAATAAAAATACAATGAGAACCTGAGTTACAGTACGAGAATCTGTTTTTCTCATTGTTATCAATAAAGGTCGCAATTCAGTTAAGCTTTCACGTTTTAAGCCAGTAAATATATAGAGTTGTTCATTGGGAATACGAAAATCATCCATCTTATCAAGCAGTCTAGAGTCACATTCAGCAGCAAAGCTTTCTATAATTTTTGTAAACTCTGACGCTCTCAAAATGCTCGAATGATAATGCACTTTCAATAGGCAGAGATTTTTTTCATAAAACGCTTATTCATTAAATGATCTTTACAACATCGATTTCCATCCGGAATGAAAATCCGTCGTTTTATTGGGGATTGCATACGAGCATTCTGGGGAACTTGATAGTTACCGAACATACACAATAATATCTATGAGTTGTAAGAGTTGTTTTAATTTGAACTTCAATGAACTCTTCAATATTATTGCATACAACATTTACGTTAAACGAAGGATCATCAGAGCTTGACTGAGATGACACAGACATGGATTGACTGAGAGTCATGGAAGGTAAGCTTGATTTAGCTTTTTGTAATACCTCACTTATACCCGGAAATGATTCATTTATCACAGACTCTCCCTGTTCCTTATTTTCAATTTTCATTTTCTTATATCTAGATACGCGGTAATTTGGACACACGGTATCACCAATTATAATTGCACGTTTAAAGATAGTCGAAAACGCCTCAACATGTTCGTTTGTTTCTATCTTTTGTGGAGTCCCTGATTTTTTTTTATTCATTTTAGGCAAAAGCAACATTTTGAATTATTACTTTTGATTTTAGGCATGTTTTTATTCACCTGAAAAAAATGGAATTATAAATGGCAAATAAATCTAGAAAAAAAAACAAACAAAACTTGTAATTTATTACCAAAACCGAAATCAGGTAACCATCACAGACTCATTACCAATGGGGTTTCGAGGAAATTTTGAGGTATTTGAAACGGTTCTACAAGAAATCACCACGTATGATTTGTAACGAGATTTTCCCTGCGAGGGTACGATTCGTCCCTTCTCGGCTCACCCGTCTCGTCTTCTCACACGACTCTCCGGCTACGGGAGTGAATTGGGCGCCAGGTACAAAGTACCGCCGATGACTGCACAGAGTGCGCGAGAGACACGAGTCACCGAGAACGATCCGGCTACTCAGCTCAAACAGAGATACAGAAGGTAGAGGGGGGATCCTTGAGGAAAGTACCAACCCGCGATACGAAGAAAAATAGTCGACACAAAGTGTAGGATTCAACAAAATATTCACAATTTATTCATAATTCATGGAAGGCACAGCAGTTACAAGGAAACACAAGTGATTGAGCGTCATCATCAATTTTGAATAAAATAACAAACGCAAGATCCGATTGACAGAAACGATGAGACCTAAATTCAAATAATATAATTAAATCGGCAAGTAACAGAAGTTCAGAGGTAAGAACAGGAGTTATTGGCCGTTTCGCCTATTCGCACGCCCTGGTAATAGCTAATCGACATCAACCACTTGAGTGTCTTAGGTAAAGCGCCAGTAAAAGGTAATCGGTAGCAATAATTGGTATTAATAAGTATCGTAGGTAATGCGCAGGTAAAGATTAATCAGCCACGAGGGCTGTAGGTAAAAGGTAATCGGTAGCAAGCACCGTAGGTAATGCGCAGGTACAGTTAATCAGTCGCAAGGACTGCAGGTAAAATTAATCAGCCGCAAAGGCTGTAGGTGAAAGGTAATGCGAACGGCCAGGCAATAAAAGAATGAGAGATGACATAATTAAACTTTTGCGTGGTACGAAAATATAATATACGAAAAAGGATGACGCCAGTTAAATTAAAAACAAGTAATAATACGCGATACAAAAGGAGCGAACGAAAAGTATAGAAAAACAAAGAAGTTGCTAACTGCCGTATAGCCCGTAGCGCGACAACGAGTATGAATGATTAATTTTTCGGAACTAATGCAAGAAATATTGAACCAAACTAATAACGAGCTGATTTACCGAGTTGAGCGTTACACAAATTATTCGAGATCCGGGAAGTATCGGGCGTAATCTCGCACGATACTTCGATGCATAGATCGCTCGAAACGCCACATAAAGAAAACTAGACTCGGAACTATATTCCGAAAGACTAACTGCTCAACACGACAAACAACTCAGGGAGAATCAGAACGGACTTACCGAGGAACCCAGCTCGCCGCACACAGGTAATGGCTGGATGATAGACCTCGCTGCTGACTTGTCAGTACGATGCTCGAAACTTAACTAATTGTGCTCGCGACAGGGTTGGCAACCTCGGCAGATCAAATTATTGTATCAGGGCCAGGGTTGGTAACCGTAACATAATGATAGTAGATATACCATAATTTAACCATTTTTACTATGTAACACAGTGCTTGTACTATGTTATGCAAATCTACGATAATCCGCTGTAAGCTCCTATTTTTGAAAAAAAAATTATACAATGTACGGCATCTGTTCTTCTGTTTTATCTTCCAAGAGAGAAAGAGAGCGAGAGTGCAATTGGTCTGCTTGCGACTGCAGCGACATGAGTGTGTCCCGGTAGTTTTTAGCATTTTTAGTTTGCTTTTAACAAGATGCAACACTGCAACGAGACTACGAGATAAAGCGCGTCTCCACTCTGGTACCTTGTACTGCCGTCATGGTGCACTATCCTCTCTCTATGTTCTGCCCAGTACCGACTTGTTCATGTCTGAAACTGGTAACTTTAGGAGGGATTCGGAATTCGTCTTTCGTATCCGTGATCCATATACTCAATACTTAAAAGTTACTAGTAGTACTGTCCGACCAATGCGTTCAAGCTCTCTCGCATAGTGCGCATCGAGAGGTACAAAGGTTTGTATTATAAGTATGAAATGTATAGCATGATTTAAGATGAATTTTGTTTTTCTTCATCTTTTCGAATACGTTGTAACAACGACATTTTGTTGTTTTGTGGTTAAACAACAATGAATGAATATGAATACATGTTTGTTTACATTGTTACCTTTACAGTGAATTATACGACATATTTTTGAAAAAATGGATTCCAACGAATCTGATGAAAATACAGAGCCGAATACACCTCCAAAAAAAAAATTCGGCTGAACACTCGCCGTTTACAAAAGTTCCGAGATGCGTGGTTGAATGAAGCGGATTTCAGAAATTGGCTCAACAGAGATTCGAACAATAGCTACAAAGCGAAATGTCGCTTTTGTAGCGTCAGTTTCACTGCCGAAATAACGGTCATTCGGAATCATGCCAAATCTCGCACCCATCAAACAAAAATGGGATCCGTCTCAACACAACCATCCATCAACACTTTTGTACATCAATCTCAAGACGTCGATAATTCTTCTGGTGCACCAATGAAAAGAGCTGAAATTAAGATGTCAGCGTTCATGGTTGACCATAACATCTCGTACAGAGTAATGAATCATTTGTCTTGCTTAATGAAGGATTGTTTTCCCGACTCAAAAATTCTCCAAAGTCTCCAACTCAAATCAACTAAAACTAAGGCGATTGTGAAGAATGTCCTTGGTGAATCTCAAAAGATTTCACTGAGTCAAAAGCTCAAAAACACAAAATTCAGTATGCTAATGGACGAATCCACCGATGTTTCCACCGTGAAAAAGATGTGTATTGTAGTTAGGTATACCAATATAGATAGTATTATTAGTAATTAGTAATTCCTTACATGTTTTTTTTTAGTTTTCATTAATCAATCTAAACGTTTTTCTGAGTCTGAGTAGTGAGTAGATTGAAAAGTTTTTAATTGTGTCAGTGTGTCTTCTAGATTTTATGACGAAGAGGAAGGTCGAATCATCAGCCGATTTTGGCAGTTGTGCCAAGTTTTTGAAAAGGAAAGCAATGCAGAATCCGCCACTGCTGAACGTTTGTTTCAGTCAGTGCATTACGGTCTCTTTCGAAAAATACGGACTGTCCTTCGAAAACGTCATCGGGTTTGGGTCAGACGGTTGCGGAACGATGATGGGAGCGAATAATTCTGTTGCAAGTCGATTCCGAATTCAATGTCCAGGCTTGAAAATTTTCAAATGCTTCTGCCACTCGCTGCACTTATATGCAAGTGAAGCATGTAAAGTCTTACCGCGATCATGCGAAGACTTAGCCCGGAATATTTATAATTTTTTCAAAGCAAGCGCGAAGCGACAATTTGCTTTTCAAAAATTCCAATGCTTTCTCGATTTAGAAATTCATAAAATGCTCCACCCATCGCAAACTCGATGGCTGTCATTGGAAGCGGTGGTTGCGCGCTTGCTTGAGCAATGGGATGCGCTCAAACTTTATTTTATCGACAAGCAATATTCCGAGAATTTTCTCGCGATAGAACACATCTTAAATGCACTGAGTGATGCCATGATTAAACTGTTTTTTTTTTATTTCTCGAATACATTTTGCCAAAATTCACTCGATTGAATGCACACTCCCAATCCGACAAAACCGTAATCGCGTCAATGTTCGAAACGGTCAGTTGTGCATATGTTGAAATGTTGAAAATGTACATGGACCGTGATTACGTAAATCATACACCGATCCACGAAATAGAACCGGGCAATGCTCAAAAAATGTTGCTTTTAGAACAGCTGTACTTGGGAGTAAAGGTAACAAACTTCCTGCAAAAAGTCGAGATTCACGAGAATGTTAAACTCAAAATGGATTTTCTGAAAGGTTGCAGACAGTTCCTCATAATCGGTTGCCAACAATGGCGGCAAAACTTCCAAGTTTCGAATTGCCTGGGCACATTGAAACATTGACGAGCCTGACGTGTTTTGGCATAAATTGTTGCAATTCGACGAACAAGACCAAATCGGTTATTCTTTTAAAAATTTGGCCAAATTCGCTTTAAACGTGATCTCGCTTCCACATTCCAACGCAGAGTGCGAAAGAATTTTTAGTGCTGTGAATTTGGCAAAAACCAAAAATAGAAATAAACTCGTAACGTCGTCGTTGAACGGTATTCTTTTAGCGCGACAGCGGATTAAGAATGATTGCACGTCGTTCGAACCATCCCCAGAAGAGTACGCTAGAATGACGAAAACTTCGTTGTATTCAAATGCTGGGGAGAAAAAAAGCAATAATGCAGAAAGTGTTAAAAAAACACTCACTGCAACTGTATACGAATCAGAACTATCGGAAGACGATGTGCAAATTCCTCAAAATATGTAACATTAAGTCTCGTTAAAAAATCAAAATGTTTATCATTTATTATCGTTTATCGTTTCTAAATACTAAATACAAAAAATGTATATAGTAATTTTTTAAAAAGTAAAAACTTTATTCCTTGTGGAATTTTGAAAAATAATAGTATATTACACCACAAGGGCAGAAAGTTTGATATTCCGCGCAGTGATTGACGCGCAGTTCAGGGTTATCAAACTTCTGCCCGTGTGGTGTATACTATTTTTCTTCATAGCTGGTCGAAAGTACGTTTCTTCCGAAATCATTGACAGCCCTGTCGTCTGCTGGTACGCATCTATCGATAGAAGATGTTTTGATGCCTGTCCCGACATTTGCTGCACGAGCGAAGCGAGTGCTGCTGGTCGGGGGGGGGGGGGGGGGGGGGGCAGGCATCAAAAAAACAAGATATTAGCAAAGATAATTATGATGAATATTTGCATTCCTATGAAGCTGAAAATAGATCATTATTCCGAACGACTATATTCATTTTATCAGCCTGGTCACTTTATTTTTGGCTTTCACATTGATTTTATCTGGAAGGATAAATGTATGTTATTCGTTCGGATTTGTACTATTTTGATAATAGTGCTTGGAAATAATATTGCATGTCCATAACATATTTCCGAATGAATAACATAACCTTATTCGTACGGTTTGCGGATTACTAGATACAACCTTTCAAAAAACACGTAAGCAATATCGCTTCAAACGTGAAACGTCAAAAGTAAAAAAAATAACTACGTCAAACATTTCCGAATGTAGAAAAAAGTTTTTGCTCCCGCCGAGACAAATGAAGCGCGTGCAGTTTTGACAGCGCAGAAATGTTATCTTTCGACTGAGGTGTGCAGAAAAAAATTTTTGCGCCCGCTGTCACAGCGAGCGTGTTTTTTTTACCAATGCAGGAATGTTGAACTTTCGGCCCTGAAATCGGGGCCGAAAGTGCGTACTTTCGACCGAGGTATGAAGAAAAATAATTTTTTGTATCAAAATACTGATGATCTACTTCGAGAATTATTTTTTCAATGTTTTAAAGTGAATAATTAAAAATCCGATAATTTTTTCGGATGTACCATAATTTTACGGCCCTGAATCAGGGCCGTAAAATTATGGTATTTTTGCGGCCGGTGGTCCTTTCATTTCGATATATGAATGTGAAGCCTGTATTCGTTGCCATGATTTTGTTTATTCGTTGCCAAGCATCATTATTATTTGCTTCAAGCGGGCGCGTATACCGTAGCTTTTATCATTCATGTTATGCGGTATACTGCCATGAACCCGGACGAATAACATACATTTGTTCGTTCAGATGAGAAAACAGAAAATAATGTATCGGGACTAATAAAATGAATATGGTCGTCCCGAATAATGTTGTATTTCCAGATTCCAGGTTCATCGGAAAGCACATATTCATATAAATTGTCAAGTATAGCGGGAAATATTCATATATAGAAATTGTTAACTATCATGGGACTTCAAATTAGACATGTATCAAAGAATTATTTATTTGTATTAATAATATTGTTGTATCATTGTGTGATATTTTGTGTGTGTGTTTTTTTACTTTTTGTTTATGTTTTTAATGTCCGCCCCGACCAGCAAAACCTCGGCTTCGCCTCGGTCCTGCAAAAGTCGGGCGGGCGCCCCCCCCCTCCCCCCCCCCCCCCCCCGCGATTGCTAGTAATTATTGAACGTACTTTCGGCTACGGGATCAAGAAAAATAGTATACAACCCACGGCCCAAATGTTGGATGCCCTGGCATGTGCAACTTTCGGGCCTCGGGTCGTAATATACTATTATTTTTCAAAATTCCACAAGGAATAAAGTTTTTACTTTTTAAAAAATTACTATATACATTTTTTGTATTTAGTATTTAGAAACGATAAACGATAATAAATGATAAACATTTTGATTTTTTAACGAGACTTAATGTTACATATTTTGAGGAATTTGCACATCGTCTTCCGATAGTTCTGATTCGTATACAGTTGCAGTGAGTGTTTTTTTAACACTTTCTGCATTATTGCTTTTTTTCTCCCCAGCATTTGAATACAACGAAGTTTTCGTCATTCTAGCGTACTCTTCTGGGGATGGTTCGAACGACGTGCAATCATTCTTAATCCGCTGTCGCGCTAAAAGAATACCGTTCAACGACGACGTTACGAGTTTATTTCTATTTTTGGTTTTTGCCAAATTCACAGCACTAAAAATTCTTTCGCACTCTGCGTTGGAATGTGGAAGCGAGATCACGTTTAAAGCGAATTTGGCCAAATTTTTAAAAGAATAACGGATTTGGTCTTGTTCGTCGAATTGCGACAATTTATGCCAAAACACGTCAGGCTCGTCAATGTTTCAATGTGCCCAGGCAATTCGAAACTTGGAAGTTTTGCCGCCATTGTTGGCAACCGATTATGAGGAACTGTCTGCAACCTTTCAGAAAATCCATTTTGAGTTTAACATTCTCGTGAATCTCGACTTTTTGCAGGAAGTTTGTTACCTTTACTCCCAAGTACAGCTGTTCTAAAAGCAACATTTTTTGAGCATTGCCCGGTTCTATTTCGTGGATCGGTGTATGATTTACGTAATCACGGTCCATGTACATTTTCAACATTTCAACATATGCACAACTGACCGTTTCGAACATTGACGCGATTACGGTTTTGTCGGATTGGGAGTGTGCATTCAATCGAGTGAATTTTGGCAAAATGTATTCGAGAAATAAAAAAAAACAGTTTAATCATGGCATCACTCAGTGCATTTAAGATGTGTTCTATCGCGAGAAAATTCTCGGAATATCGCTTGTCGATAAAATAAAGTTTGAGCGCATCCCATTGCTCAAGCAAGCGCGCAACCACCGCTTCCAATGACAGCCATTGAGTTTGCGATGGGTGGAGCATTTTATGAATTTCTAAATCGAGAAAGCATTGGAATTTTTGAAAAGCAAATTGTCGCTTCGCGCTTGCTTTGAAAAAATTATAAATATTACGGGCTAAGTCTTCGCATGATCGCGGTAAGACTTTACATGCTTCACTTGCATATAAGTGCAGCGAGTGGCAGAAGCATTTGAAAATTTTCAAGCCTGGACATTGAATTCGGAATCGACTTGCAACAGAATTATTCGCTCCCATCATCGTTCCGCAACCGTCTGACCCAAATCCGATGACGTTTTCGAAGGACAGTCCGTATTTTTCGAAAGAGACCGTAATGCACTGACTGAAACAAACGTTCAGCAGTGGCGGATTCTGCATTGCTTTCCTTTTCAAAAACTTGGCACAACTGCCAAAATCGGCTGACGATTCGACCTTCCTCTTCGTCATAAAATCTAGAAGACACACTGACACAAATAAAAACTTTTCAATCTACTCACTACTCAGACTCAGGAAAACGTTTAGATTGATTAACGAAAACTAAAAAAAAAACATGTAAGGAATTACTAATTACTAATAATACTATCTATATTGGTATACCTAACTACAATACACATCTTTTTCACGGTGGAAACATCGGTGGATTCGTCCATTAGCATACTGAATTTTGTGTTTTTGAGCTTTTGACTCAGCGAAATCTTTTGAGATTCACCAAGGACATTCTTCACAATCGCCTTAGTTTTAGTTGATTTGAGTTGGAGACTTTGGAGAATTTTTGAGTCGGGAAAACAATCCTTCATTAAGCAAGACAAATGATTCATTACTCTGTACGAGATGTTATGGTCAACCATGAACGCTGACATCTTAATTTCAGCTCTTTTCACTGGTGCACCAGAAGAATTATCGACGTCTTGAGATTGATGTACAAAAGTGTTGATGGATGGTTGTGTTGAGACGGATCCCATTTTTGTTTGATGGGTGCGAGATTTGGCATGATTCCGAATGACCGTTATTTCGGCAGTGAAACTGACGCTACAAAAGCGACATTTCGCTTTGTAGCTATTGTTCGAATCTCTGTTGAGCCAATTTCTGAAATCCGCTTCATTCAACCACGCATCTCGGAACTTTTGTAAACGGCGAGTGTCCAGCCGAATTTTTTTTTTTGGAGGCGTATTCGGTTCTGTATTTTCATCAGATTCGTTGGAATCCATTTTTTCAAACATATGTCGTATAATTCACTGTAAAGGTAACAATGTAAACAAACATGTATTCATATTCATTCATTGTTGTTTAACCACAAAACAACAAAATGTCGTTGTTACAACGTATTCGAAAAGATGAAGAAAAACAAAATTCATCTTAAATCATGCTATACATTTCATACTTATAATACAAACCTTTGTACCTCTCGATGCGCACTATGCGAGAGAGCTTGAACGCATTGGTCGGACAGTACTACTAGTAACTTTTAAGTATTGAGTATATGGATCACGGATACGAAAGACGAACTCCGAATCCCTCCTAAAGTTACCAGTTTCAGACATGAACAAGTCGGTACTGGGCAGAACATAGAGAGACGATAGTGCACCATGACGGCAGTACAAGGTACGAGAGTGGAGACGCGCTTTATCTCGTAGTCTCGTTGCAGTGTTGCATCTTGTTAAAAGCAAACTAAAAATGCTAAAAACTACCGGGACACACTCATGTCGCTGCAGTCGCAAGCAGACCAATTGCACTCTCGCTCTCTTTCTCTCTTGGAAGATAAAACAGAAGAACAGATGCCGTACATTGTATAATTTTTTTTTCAAAAATAGGAGCTTACAGCGGATTATCGTAGATTTGCATAAGATAGTACAAGCACTATGTTACATAGTAAAAATGGTTAAATTATGGTATATCTACTATCATTATGTTACGGTTGCCAACCCTGCTATAGGGTGTGCTCAGCTCTATTATTTTTTTGTTTCGTTTTATTCATGAGCACCGCGCAGGAGATGGCGCTGGGAGCCCAAAATCGCCAAACTCAAATTTTAGGTAGCCCATTAGGGCGACAGGCGACTTCTCATATATTTGTATCGCCGTTTCGTCCGTGAAATAGCCCAAACGGTGATAAATCGCCCAATCTGGCAACCCTGCTTGGGGATCCGGCGGGCATCTCTGAGAAGGCAGAGGGGAGGCCTCCCTCATGACTCCAGACGTCATGAAATCACTGTGGGCCCACGACGATAAGCCTTTAGGCAATTGCAGCACCTCTCCTCCAGGAAACTCCCCCGAACCCCACCGACCGAGGCACCGTTTTGCACGGACCGTGGCACCCGAATTCACAGCTGTGCGGACGGTGCAACTCTCGGTTGCTACGGCGGGAGAGGCACGGACGGCGTTCAACGAATGGCCTATGCCAGCGTCTCCGCAGGTCGAGAGTGATGTTCGAAGCTCGAAGACGGTGTGAGAAGAGTGATTCCCGTGAGCGAGATCGGTTCGAACAGCGGGATAGCGTAGATGGGATAAACCAGCGGTACCTGAGGCCCAATGTGGTGGAGGCAGTGCCAAATCTCCAAAACTAAATCAGATTTCTGTCATATTATAATCAAGGTAACTCCAAATAAACAAACGAAATCTCTCTCTCTTTTCCCTGCACATGCCGAGACTAGGTAAACAAGGTAATTGTCGCGTCACAGGTAACACAGGAGAATTCTTAGAATAAAGCTTAATATTACGTAAGTTGAGTCTCGCTTCGAACATCGTCCGACGAGTCGAAGAGGCGTCAAAATGGGCAGTAAACCCGGTTCACTGGTCGACACGATTCGTACGAGTGGCGGGGCAAAATGTCACGTCACAGATTATAACAATAAAAATAACAAGCCAATAGATATATTGATGAAAAATGATTATCAACTTTGATTGGCATGAAATGCACCACACGGCTGGACATTCAGAGATAAACTAAGACCAGTAATTGAACTAAAATACACAGAAAATTTTTTAGTGAAAGTAAATCGCTGTAAAGCGATTACCGCGCTGTGTCGTGAAGAGGACTAAATCGCCGACGAGCGATTACTACGCCACTTGCTGCAAGGCAACAGTGGCAAAGGTACCAATACTTGCGGAAAACTTTATATTTTAAAACGATGGGTTTAGAAAAATATTTTTTTTTTATAAAAGAAACATGAATTGAATGAATGTAATGCGTATGAATGTAATGAATATTAATGTAATTTGCGAAATTACTTAGTAATTATAGATAATAGTCAATGTTGTAAATAAATTGTCCAAACGAAATGATCAATGGTTATTTTCCTTACAAAAATCCTTTAAGAAGTTTCGAATGAAGTTATAAAATTAAGCCATATTATTAAAAATTGATAATGTATTCTACATATTTTTAAAAAAATTTATGCAATATTTCAATCCAATTTATCGCGTACTTATTCAATTATTAATTTTCAATGATTGCAAATTTTTCTTCGTGTTCTTACGAGGAAAGAGACAAATATGAGAAAAAACAAATTAAAAATGAACAGATCGAATTATTTTTTGCATATATTATTTTTTCAATGGAACATCATTTTATCAAATTTAAAAAATATATAAATGACCGCAGTTGGTAAAAATGATTTTTTTATTATCAAAATTGTAATTGAAGTGACTTTATTTTATGCAAATATTTAATGAATAATTTTATGACTTCGATGTTTCAAATTAAAGATTTACTGTACAATTCTTCAAAACAAATTATTATTCAGTTCTTTTAGGGAAAAAAATACTTGAACAAACAAAAATTGTTCGGGCGTAGTTATTATTATTCAATTCATTTATACGGAAAGTCTAGTTCGAACTATATAGATTAATAGTTTTTAATTCATTCCTCTAAAATGTCTCCGTCTACTTGAACGGTACCGAAAAGCTAGAAACTGTGTGCGAAGAAACGTTTTCGGCTTCAGTAGTAATATTTACTACCAAGGCCGAAACTATTGCTGCACCTCCGATTCCGGCGGCGACAGCAATGGTTACTGCGCGTTAAGGAATCGTTGATGTTCGAGCAGTGACCGATACTGTCTATTGCGCATGCGGCTGTTGTGCAGAGCGTTCACGGCTCTAGCAGTAACCTTTACGGTTTACTTTTCTCCGTGTACGTTTTTCACGTCGTTGAAAGAAAAAAAAGATCGCGCATCAAGTGATTACTGATGTAAACTGCATAAATAAAGCAAGTAGTACTGTGCATCGTTAAGAAATTATGGCCAACATCATACGGTCATGGTCATTGCCAGAGACGATTGAAGCATCGGTGGTGAAAATTTTACAAGGTAAGTACAATTCTCGGCATTTTCAATCTTCCTTTGTGCTGAAAATTTTCATACGCACTCATAGGATATCATTCATTTCGGTATGACAACGAAACTGAAATCATAGTTAAAAATCATAAAATACTTGGAATAAGGTTTAATTAATGTAACTTTATTTTATATGTAGAGACACTTGCATAAGCGAGGTCGAAATTAGTATACTACGACCCTAGGCCCGAAAGTTGGATTTCCTGGCATGTGCAATATGCAACATGTCGCACATGCCAGGGCATCCAACATTTGGGCCGTGGGTTGTATACTATTTTTCTTGATCCCGTAGTCAAAAGTACGTTTAATAATTACTAGCAATCGCGAGGAGGGGGGGGGGGGGGGGGGCGCCCGCCCGACTTTTGCAGGACCGAGGCGAAGCCGAGATTTTGCTGGTCGGGGCGGGCATTAAAAACATAAACAAAAAGTAAAAAAACACACACGAAAATATCACACAATAATACAACAATATTATTAGTACAAATAAATAATTCGCTGATAAATGTCTGATTTGAAGTCCCATGATAGTTATTTCTATATGAATATTTCCCGCTATACTTGACAATTTATATGAAAATGTGCTTTTCTATGAACCTGAAATCTAGAAATACAACATTATTCCGGACGACCATATTCATTTTATTAGTCCGGTTACATTATTTTTTGTTTTCGCATCTGGACGAACAAATGTATGTTATTCGTCCGGGTTCATGGCAGTATAGCTCATAACATGAATGATGAAAGCTACGCTATACGCGCCCGCTTGAAGCAAATAATGATGCTTGGCAACGAATAAACAAAATAATGGCAACGAATACAGGCTTCACATTCATATATCGAAATATCTTTTTTCACCACACCTGCGCCGAAAGTTCAACTTTCCGAAATCGGAAGGTTGAATTTTCGGTGCATGTGTGGTGAAAAATAGTATACACTCCACGGGAGTGAAATTAGACCACCTCAAACCGCGTGCTTATCACCCTCGCCTTCGGCTCGGGTGACAATTCTGCCCGCGGTTTGAAGTAGTCTACTTTCCCTCCCTAGGTGTGTAACTTCTGCCCTCCGGGCCGAAGTTGCCGCATTCTGCCTACGTCGGACAGAAAAATCGTATACACACCTCGGGCAGGAAAAAGTAAAGCCTCAGACCACATGTTTGTCAGCCTCGGCTTTGCCTCGACCGACAATTACATGTGATCTGAGACTTTCCTTATTTTCCTGCCCTAGGTGTGTAATATACTATTTTTAAGAAAGGATCACCGGCCGCAAAAATATCGTCAGAGCGCACTGAAGTTAGCCGAGTCAGCCGGCCACGAAAAATGCTCTTCCCGGCCTGAAATGCGGCCGGAAAGTGCGTACTTTCGGCTAGGGGAGCAAGAAATTGATTTTATAGCACGTTTTTACTGAATGTTCACGCGCGTGAGATCGGAATCAAGATATCGAATGAAAAAAATCAAATATTGGTAGTATTAAGATTTCATAAATTTCATTTTATTACAAAAAAGAAACAATAGAAAGTTCGTGTTTAAAAAAGTTATTCGAAGGCACGTGGACAGATATACTTCGCGTACAATGTTCCATTCCTTCGTTAGGAAAAGGTACACAATCTCACATAATCATACGAATCGTACACACGCACAGACTTGCGGTGACCTGAAAGGACCGCTGCGAGTTGTATATGACAAAAGTTATAAACAGATCGTTATTTGTTTATTTCGTTTCTTCTTTTGCAATCTTCATTTTTTTTCAAAATTGATCTTTACAAATTCGTCGTTTGTAAACTGTATAAATTTCGTTAATGTTTAGTTAGAAATTTCTATAAAATACTTCGTCATATATTTCGCAATTTTTAGTTAATAATAATATCGATAGGTTTTCGGAACGAAATTTCTTTCAATTGAATATATATTCGGTCCTATCTAGTGAATTCTCAGTTTTTTGTTTCTTTCTAAATTTTTTTCGGTGCCGGATGACATATTACTTTTTTTTCTAGACAATGCTATAAACGACGATAATTTAACTGATCTAACCGAAGATCTGATAAAACAATTGATTCCTCCGATTGAACTGAGGATTGAATTTTTGAAGAAATGGTCAGCAATGTTCAAGCACGAAAAAGTATGCGGTTATAATAGTGAAAAAGTATTAGTGTTTTGAAAAATTTGGTTGATGAATGGAATAGATTATCTGTTCATCATCAATAAGAGGACTTTATTTCGAGTGAGGTAAAACTGTTTTTTTTTTCGTCCAATAACTGTAATTAAAGAATAATTTTTATCTTTATTGCATAATATTATTTTTTGGAGATTTTATAACTAAGAAAGCAATCGAACATCGCTAAATGAAACAAATAATAACTCATTTAGTCAACCGGAAAATACTTTTGAAGTGTTCTATATTAGCAAACTATACTTTTCCTGTCATGAACTATAGGTTCCGGAATCAAGTGCGGAGGTATCTGAATCTTCAGAAAATATTGTATCAGAAGAGTCTACGCATGGAGCCCATACGTTGCAAAGAAAGAATGCTTTTCAGGAAACCTTGTCATTTGCATTGAAAACAAAAAGCATCAATTTCAAAAAGATTCTATGTAACAACACTCAAGGAAAAGCCGTTCTGGAATCATACAAAAAAAAACCAAATATTTGACACGAAAAAATCGCGCATGCTAATCGTCGATGTTATTTTGACCGATTTATTAAATGAAATAGCAGTGTACGTTGAGTTAGCATATTTCCACATAGAACTCGGAATAGACTTGAAAACTATTCACGTGCTATTGTTATTTTACCTCTCTTCATTATTTCAGGTCGACGAACAGCGACTTCATTTATATATCAGAAGAAATAGTAAAACTTTTTCCTATCAAAGATTCAGCCACCTATTTCATTCCGGCAGTATCGAAAAAAGAGTTTAGAATAGGAAAATCTCTAATTTCGTGTGGCAGACTTGTTGACAAATATCGCAACAAAATACGAATACTGAAATCCATTCAGGAGTATAAGCCACCTACAGGAAATCAACACAATCAAGCTAGCGAAAGTTTGGAATCATCTGAAGAAGGTTTGTTGATATAGGGTACTATGGGGCAAAATGGACACTTAAGGATTTAAGCAAGTTTCATTGATGAGCATATGGTCTTTCAACTATTTTTGAGTCTCAAAATTGATACCCAGTCCTTGATTCCCAAATTTTGTAAAAAAAAAAAAATTCGGGGCAAAACGGACACAGCCCCTCAGAGGCATAAAAATCGAAAAACCGACATTTTTTGAAATACAGCCGTTCCAAGCGACTGCTTCCGAATAGAATGTCAACTCAGCAATATAGCGAAAGGAATGGGACCACTTGGACCCCCATACCTTGGCATGTAAGAAAGATAAATGAGCCAAGCCTTGAAATCGCATTTGGTTCATGTTTTGGGCCTTGCAAAAAATCAACTCCAGGTCAATCGTGCTAGGGTATGTTTCGTATTCGCACTATATCGGAGTCCCACCATTGATTCATGGTCCTTGTTTCCGGAATTTCTTCAAAAAAATGTTCCGCCTCTAAGAGGCATACAAATCGACATATCAACATTTTTCAAAATGTAGCAGTTTAGCAGACAGAAAAAAAAGGTCACCAAGACAGCCAAATCCTCGTCTTCTGAAAACGTTTCTTGCATGTTTTGCGAAGGGTTATATTCATCGTCCTCCGAAGATTGGATTTGCTGTATGACATGCAAAAAATGGGCACACACCTTGTGTACAGGTGTTGAAGACGAAGATGTCAGCTATTATTAGTGCGATTTTTGTAAAAAATGAATAAAAAACCTTTTTTCCTTATTCGTACTTTGATTACTATTGTGGTTTTTAAAAATAAGCAAAAAAAGCGAATGGATAGTGAGAAAGTAGTTTGGGATCTATTTTGCTCTGAAATTTGAATTTTTTGAGGATGTCACCGTAGAATTTAACAATTTACCATGATTTATGGTCAGGGCATGACTTGGAACCGAAAAAAAAAATGTATGCATTTTATGAAATTTCAGTTACGGGAAAGTCCGTTTTGCTCCGGAATTCAACTTTATGGGGCAAAACGGACACAGTGTCCGCTTTGCTCCATATATTACCTTACTATGCTGACAATTAAAATTTGTGATTTACTATACATTTCCGTCCATCACTAAGTTCTAGTCTGACATGATGAATAACACTCGAAAACAAAATGAAATATAGTTTTCACGTGCATCACTTTTTGTTCTTCACATAACGCTGTTTAGAATTCAAGTGTCAAAAAAGTGTAAAGTTCGAAAAAATGCTTACTGTTTGTAATCGGTGCCTAAATACTTTGAACATTTTTGAGAAATAATATATTTTTCAATACACAAAACGAATCCGTTTTCTCCGGGTAACTTTTCAAAATATGAAAAAAATAATACAATACTACAATTGTTGAATCATTGGGTCGGTCCGTTGGTCTGGAAAAATTTACTATCTTATCGATGGATTCAATGCGATGATTCTATTCCGACAGACATGGCGAGCCGAAGAGTAGTGAAGTACGAAAATATAGTTTTGAGAAACTTGACGAAAAAGAAATAAAACCATGGTGAATTTCATTTCTACTGAGTGAATATTATAGTAACAATGGGATAACATTTTTTCGTATACCGAGGCATAAAAGCGAAATGATAAAGGAGGGAGAGAACCACCGAATGAGACTTGAACCGGGCGTTGTGATCTCTGCAGAATCATGAGAACGGTTTTCATCATTTTTGGTGACATATCAGGCTATGGTACGTTGTAAGCAGCTGTTCCTACTAAATCATACTGTATCCAACATGGTCAAGTCAATAAAAGAATCGAACCAATGAAAATTCAATTCAATTACAATTTGGTGTTCATAGCGAGAAAAAGTATTATTGACTTTGTACTTACCACTCTCATCATATTTTCTGCCGGCCAAATAGAGATCGTTAGATTTAATAGAAGAACAAGGAGGCCTGGTCCAAATTGCATTATGACCGACAAGGATGGGTCCTACGATATTGTTTATATTCACTGATTTTTTTAACACACTTGGATAAACTTGAAGTGTTAGTTAAATCTCAAATTTTTATATTTACAGCAATAATCTGCATGGAAACCCCGATCGCTGCAACCCCACACATTCCTGTAGTAACGAATGTAACGTAGGGTATTATTTTGGCGATGCTATTGGCATACGATAAAAGCTGGTTATGTTTTTTGATGAATAATACAATTTGCGAAATGTTGGAAAAGCATTTGGTTTCTTCAGCAAGTATTTCGAGCCTGGCTCCAGCGAACCACAAAATTATCGCTACTTGACAATCAACTGTACAAGCCGCGCAAGCTTGATACACGAAGATTGTTTGATGAAGTAAAACCAAGTGGTAAGGTATATTGGATTCCGTGGAAAAGGGATAAGCCACTGTGACTATCATTTTTTGTTCAGAATTAACAAAGGAACTGACAATCAGTGCAGTAGCTGCATAGTAATTTAAACACGATATCATCGAGTGAAAGATCCAACAATTATCGATGTAGCCCTGGATAATGTGCCTTTCTTCTTTGCAACAACTTCTTAAAAATTCCTCCATATCGTTGATCAAAATCTTGTATGACAAAAAACAATCAGATTACAAAAAGATTTAAACGATCGTCACACAGGTTGTTCGATTAGTATTAGCTCATGTCATACCTGAAACTGTTTTCGATGCAATCGCGAAATAATAGCTTTCCAAATATAAACTACACAAGCTGAACATAAAGTAGCTATTTCAGTGAGAACAACCGGATCAGTGACGTATGTAGCAATTGAGTTTATCAGTAATATAAAAAGACACAACATATGCAATATGGAAACACATAGGATGAAATCCGTCTTAATGAATTCGCGTTTTGTTGCGTTTCTTGATGGTGGCCAAGTGCAAGGCGAGAAAAACAGTCCACTTTGTGAATTGAATTGCTCCTTCGAGACCTACTTTACTTCGCATGTTGATGCCTCATCAACGAATGATGAACTCTCCGGTGGTGGCACCATTCTCCACCCCACTCACATCCCCTTGTTCATAAATTTCGGATGACGAAGGTTATTATCCAATTATACTTATGGAATGTACCGACAAGTCATGTTATCCCTTTCATACTTTTGTTCTCTTAATGAATTATGACGGAGACGAGTTTCTACATTGGCTTCCCGGTGAAGCTCGCCGGCTGATTACCGGGTTAGCGAGAATGGCGAGAACTATTGGGCCGCAGAAGGTGAGGAACTCGAAGCATTGTTTCGTTTTCTTAAACGCGGATCGACTTCCCAGACTTCCTCGGGGTTTCGCGCCTTCTTCTCGGGCTGGATGTTTACGACCCCGACGGTCGAGTCGGTCAGCGGTCGTCTTTTTCCCGCGCGACGTATAATGATCGGTGTGCGGGGATCGCGCTGTTGCTCGGGATCTTTATTCGGCGTCGGGATTTCGATTAACGTCTCTGGCTTACGGACCCCTGTACTGAGCCGAGCCGGTCGAGTTCCCACCCGGGAGCAGATGATTTCGTTCGCGATGTTTTCTTTTAGCGGGACCGATACTCGACGTGCTGGGATTGGTCTCGCCGGCCCCAGTTCTGTTTTAGAGCCAGTTGCTTCCGAAAGGAGGGTAACCGCTGGTGCTGGTGTAATCGGGGTCGCAGCCTTTGTCGCGACGAGGCTCGACGGGTTTCCTGCACCGTGCAATTCGGTCGTAGTCGAATTTTCCACCTTTGATAGAGGGGCGTCAGGGGTAGGGGGTCCGGTGCTGGGTACGACCCACCTGGTCTTATATTTCGTGGGTGTCCACTGTACCTTCCGAAGAGTAAGATTCGTATTACTGATGGCCACTCCCCTCCGTCTGTCCGTCCCGGGCAGATGCTCTATGACCTCTATCAATGTGTGGGCCAACGCGCGCTGCGCCGCACGGCGAGCGTGCCTATTTCTCCTCCGGGATTCCTTTAACGTAGGAGGGTCGGGAAAGGGGTAACAACGGAGTAGGAAAAAATTACGACGAGGAAGACCAAAGTTTCGTTTAACTTCTTTCTTTATTCTGTAAAGAAGATAGGGTCGCCGAGACACGAGTATACAAGAGTGCACGCGTAAAAACAAAGGAGGTTCGAATGCGGAATTTAAACAAAACCGATAAAAAATCACACTCGTACAAGGTAAAGCTCAAGATTCGTTGGAGCCAAGATCGCAAAATAAAGGAATAATTTGCCCGAGATTTATCGAGGCGGTAAAAGAAAAAATGAGAAAAAATAATACCGAAAAAACTAAATAAATAACTGCCCGAGATTTATCGAGGCGGTAAGAGAAAAAATGAAAAAAAAATAATAACGAAAAAACTAAATAAATAACTGCCCGAGATTTATCGAGGCGAAAAAATAAAATTGGACGAAGTTCGAAACTTGGCGAAAAAGAAAAAAAAATTAAGAGGGTTTGATAGGGGGAACGATGAGCGAAGAACTCGTAGGCCTGTTCGGCTTGGGAGCGTGGCTAAGTTCCTTCGGCCTATACGGCTTGGGATATGCTCTCTGAGACCCTTAGCTCGTCGGCCTGTTCGGCTTAATTCACCCGGGGTCTCGTGGTCCTTTTTGGCCTGTGCGGCTTAGGAGTACCAGAGCGAATGCCTCAATTCTGGGTTCCGCGCCTATACTTATAGGCCGCGGTGGGCAAGCGCCGGCGATCCCCTCCCGTGACCGCGTCTGCGCACTCTGGTGCCTGGAAGGGATAGCCTCCCAGCTGGTGACTCGAGGGATAACGTTCGAACTTTGTCGGTACATCAGCTTTCTTAATTATCTACACATATTTACAGCACACGCAGCGGGGACTAGGGGTTTTATTGCGAATAAATAAATAATAAAAAAAAAAAAAAACTAAATCGAATAATCGACGGAAAATAGGTGCGCCAAAGTGGCGTACAACACTTTGCCACGATGTTTCCTACTCCTCCAACTATTGTATTTTTCCAGTAACGGCATGCACCACGCATAGAAAATTTGTTGGCGTATGCACCCCGCGTCGTTAATTACCATAGAGCCGTTATCCCAAGCGGTACATTTCTAGAAAACGTAGAAAATTCTATGGGAATTTTACCTTCTGCTGTTAATTGTTATTGATTATGAACGGAGTAGTATTCCTGGTAAAAGAAAAACACTCGAAACTTCCCGACGAACGTTCAGTCTTGCGTCGACTACCGGGGAGGTAGGAGCTAAAATGTTCCGAAGTCAATGTAATCCGAAGCGCGAAAAGCTTCATTTCTACATTCTCCAATGTTTGGTGCCAAGCCAATTGTCCGTCTCTCCATTGAAGACTGAAGTAAGGAAAAATATTTAATATAACCACACAATACACACGTCGTGTCTTTTCTTGAATGCTCAACATTATAATTTTGATAGTTGTCGTCAAAAAGCTTCGGTGTTCCAGATTATGAATATTGTCATTTTTGTAAAACACCAAGCTGTAAGAATTGCATAATCGTCGTCCATTAAATGTAACATGTTAACGTTTGCACTTGAGAATAAATGAGTATATTAACGACGCTGGTCGAAGAACAAAATGTTGAAAACACCGATGAGCAATAGGTTTGTGAGGCGAATTCAACAATGCGGAGTAACGCGGTGAGAGTGGGTGAACCACGCGGATGTGAGAATTCGGCCCAGCGATGTCCACGTGAGATTTCCAGCGAAGTCGTCGGCAGGAAGGGTAAGTAGGTAAGGTGGGTATAGGTAAGTAATCCTTTGATTGATTGATTGTTTGATTTTTTTTTTAGTTTTTTATTTATTATTTTTTTTTTTATTTTTTTTGTTTGCTTTTTAGGATTTTGTACCGTACCTTTTTGTTGTTTTTTTTTGTTTTGGTTTTTTTTGTTTTTTTTTTGTTTTTTGTTTTTAGGATTTTTTGCCGTATCTCATGTTTTGGTTTTTTCAGGGTTCTGGAAATTGGTAAGGAGTCAGTTTAACTCCGGCATATCCGCTGCGTTTGTCCCACTCGGTCCGGACGATGGGGCTACTGGAACCTCAATGAGGACTCTGGCCGACGACGTTCGCGGAGGAACGCTATCCTCTCGCTGCGTAAGCGGAACGGTCCGAATCCGCTTCGACAGGGTTACGTCACTGACCACCCTCGGCTTTTTTCGCGGCGGTTCTAAGGGCGCGTTGGCGGATTTTTCTAAAGCCTTTAACTCCTTATTGATCTCCTGAGTGACGCGATCTGGAGGAGGGAGGGGTTGGGACATAACCCGGTCGAAGAGATTGTCAAACTCATCCTTTGACTGGACGTCGGTGAGGAAGGATGTAGGCAGAGGAGTTTGTGGGGGTTGAGAGAGAGGTTGCGGGAGTTTGAACTCTGACACAGGGTTATTGTTATGCTGGCTATTGTTTTCTTTATTGTGTACAGACTGAGTGTTGATTTTAAAAACGGTTTGTACTTTTTTATATTTGGAAAAAAATTCCTCGCAAATCCGCGCGCTTCGAGGATCGCATCCCGTCCGGGTGACGGTTACGTCCGGGGTGGTAGAACTTTGGCAGAGTCGTCGTTGCACCCGCATACGGCTACTCCGGTTGTGCTTTTTGGGCATCGGAGAAGTGAAAATAGACTGATTTTAATTATAAAAGTGATCCAGGAAAAGAAACAAAAGACGTGAAATTTTTCGGGAGTTAAGCAGTGATGACCACGAGAAAAGTACGGAAATTTGGAACAGAAGTAAAAATATGGTTATGAGTTAGCGAATCTGAAATGGGAAAACGTATGGTCGCAACCACTATTCTACCAAAGAGAAATTCGTTTATGCCGTACGGCCCTAGGCAAGGGTCCTCCTCGTCGGAAGAGTGGGTGTCCCCTATTCGGGAACGTGGTTACTCCCCTCGTCGCGAACGTGGTTACTCCCCTCGTCGGGAAGGTGGTTACTCCCCTCGTCGGGAAGGTGGGTTCTCTCCTCGTCGGAAAGGTGGTTGTCCCCTATGGGTGGGGTTCAATATGTCGAGTAACTGAATTGTAGAACGGTCGATATTTCGAAATTTTAAAAGTTGTGATATCAGTTTGGAGAAAAATAAGTTATTCGAAATTCTTATTCCCGATCGACTATTCAGCAGATTGCGCGTTTAATCAATAATTCCTTCTTTGAATTCATATTTACCCGAAAATATATATTTCAATAGTTTTCATTTTGAATGCAATTTTAACAGACCATCCGAATGTCAAAAGTTCATATTTTCGAATTCAAAATGGAGAGTAATTGTTTTACAGACAGACCAGAATATAGAGTAGCAAAAAATCGAAAGTGAATTTTTCGAGTCTATAAAACTTGGATATGCAGAATAGCGATGGCTCGAAAAGGCGAAAGTCAAAATGGCGATGTTTAAAATTGGAGATCACCGGTCTGAGTAAGCGAGTGAGTGAGATGCGTGTATTTGGAGCTCCGCTGCATTTCTTTATTTTGATCGATCGACTTTCTAACGTTTCGCTATTTTGACCGTTCGACTTTTTGGTGTTTCAGTATTTCAACCTCAGTAATATTTGGTCTTTCGTTATTATATTTTCAAAATTGTGAATTTTCACAGTATCGCTGACTGTAGTAATTTATGAATCGAAAGAGTGATAGTCGAATTTTCGAAAAATCGATATTTTAGTCATCGTCCTATGGGCGATTGTTACATTCTATTTTCGATGTAAACGTTCTTCGAACCTTGCAGTTTCTGCTTTATTTATTTTCGGCATTCAAAGCTCTAGTCGAATCTATCCGTCTCCATATTATCATTCGAAATGTATAAACTCGAGATTTTAGCTGTTCGAAATTTTAGTCATTCCAACATTTGATCCCCACCCGTCCCCTATTCGGGAACGCGAGAATCAGGTCGAATACGGTTTCGCTCGCGACCCTCTAGACTTCACGTGTACCGTGGAGAGAGACGTTACAGTGGCATCGCACTAACTCGGGGCGAGCGCGCACCTTAGAGACAGGCTGCAGTGGCGTCGCGAGTAAAATTTTCTCCGTCTAGGGAATTTTCGAGTTTCGCGCGCTTTTGACGGCACGCGTTGTTACCGTCCGCGAATTTTGACAATGGAGTCTCTATTTACCGACTACGCGGTGATAGCGGACGCGAAAAGAGACAGAGTTACCGACGGTAACTATATCCAGTATTTATGAATAAAGTGAGTACTAGAATTAAATTAAATAAATGTGCAGCAATTAAATAACGAAATGTATGTGAACTAAGTAAATGTTGTGAGTTTATTAATTGTAGTGAGTTGAATGTATTTTCTATTGTTACAGGTCCAGCGGAGCACCAGCGAAGTCATCGGAGACAGCGCAGTCCACCAGCCGCAGTGCAGGTAAGTGTGTGTAAGTTAAGTTTAGTTACTTTAGCTTGTGGGATTAATAATAATTAAATGTTAAGAATAGATTTACTAATATTACAGGATTTTTAGTTTTATTTACAGGTCAGCGCAGTCAGCGGAGAGGGAATTTCAGCCATGGGGACTGCGAAGGAGGTTTTTTCCCACCAGCGGGGTCTGCAGAGGATACCTTTCCAGCCTGCGGAGGCTTTCAGCGGTAAGTGCTTTATATTCTAGTCCCTATCACTAGTTGTTATTTATTCGTTTAGTTTATTTACACTTACAATTAAGCCTTATTTTAACTAATAAATGTTATTAATAATAAAACTGTTTATGTTTCAGATGAAAAAAAATGATTGACGAAAAGAAAAGTTGTAGTCACAGAGTGACGTACAACAAATGCCCCCGGGAGTCGGAATTTTTCGAGGATGAAATAAATGTTTTGACATTATTCCCTTTCCTTCCCCTTTCTTTTTTCAGGGACAGGTGAGTATTTTCGCGTGAGCTTGTATTGAGGCCGGGTTTGTCGAGGCCGCAAATTATATCGTCGGTCCTCAAAGTCTTCAATCGGTGTATCTTGACGTTCATCTTCAGGTGGTGGATAATTGTTTTGACGCAGCGTTGCGTTCGATGTTTGTCTACAAGTAGACTCATGATTACGATTATCATGTGATTTGAGCGACTCGATTGTCGGCTCAGAAAATGGTTGAACCAACGTTGGTTCAGTTTCTTCTTGGAATGTGACTGGCAGTATCACTTAAGGTTGTATCTCAGGGTTCGATGTGTCCTCGTGAGAGTGATAAGCAGGTTTGATTTGGCTTCCGTGAATTTTCACTATTTTACCGTATTTTTCAACGGAGTAAATTTCGCTTCCCAAATGTCTGTCGATTTCAAAGGGACCATCCCATTTTTTCGTGAATCCGGCGTGAATACCTTCGATGGCATTCGATTGAGAATGGTCTTTGACGAAGACGAGATCCCCCGATTGGAACCTTGGATAGCTTTCGTTGGAGCAGTATCGTTTTTGATATTTCTGCTGGTTATCGTTTATTTGTTCGGTGCGTTGACCCAATTCGACAGTTTGAAGATAATTTTCTGAGAGTCGCCACTCTCCTGGTGGCAGTAGATTCTCCCCGACGAATGCTTCACTCGGGGTAAGACCAGTAGCAGCGTTTTTTCGTGTTCGAAGACTATATAAGATGACCGGCAGGTGCTTATCCCACTCGCGATGTTGACGACCGTGCAAATGGAGCCGAAGACCTTTTTTAATCTCTTGATTTCACCTTTCCGTTGGATTAGCGCGCGGATGATAGATGGGGATGGTCCAGAGTAAGGCTTGCCACGATTCACAAGCTTGAATGCATTTTTTGCTGGCAAACTGTGATCCATTGTCCGATAGGATGGCTTTTGGGTAGCCCCATCTAGGAAAAATCTCTCTGTTGAGGATTGCAATGAGATTTGCAACCTCGGAGGATCCTATAGCGAAAGCTTCTACCCATCGCGTGAAGAAGTCGGTCACTACTAGGATGAATTTTTTACCCTTCGATGTTCGGGGATATGGGCCCATGAGATCGAGAGCAATAATCCTCCGTGATTTCGTAGGTTGGTGCGGTCGTAACCGGTCAATGTGATGCGTTTTGGCCGCTTTGGTGCAAGCGCAAAGACGGCATTGTTGAATGTATTCCCGGACTTGTTTTTGTAGATTATTCCAGGTGAAGTGTCGTTGGATAGCGCGGACCGTCTCGTCGATTCCCGGATGTCCGGCTAAAGTTGAGTCAGGATATTCGTACAATACTCGTAGTTTGCACGCTTCAGGGACCAAAATTTTCCATTGGCCCTGGACGAATTTCCATACAACGTCGTCTTGCATTTGGTACGCTGCATGAGAATTTTGATTAAATTTTTTATTGGCAACCATTAGACTTATTTCGGGATCTAATTGCTGCTCCCTCTTAATTTCCCCGATAAGGTGTTCTACCGAGATTCCACAAACGATTGGTAGACGCTCTTCAAGGTTAGCGTTATTAATTTTAGGTGGATGAAGCTTATCCGATTCTCCGATATTAGGGTTGCTTTCCTCGTGTAGTTCGGAGGAAAGTATATCGGGAAGCTCGTTATCTCGTGGAGAAATATGTTCAATGGTAAATTGGAGTTCGCCCAGCAGTATTGCCCAACGACTCAGTTTGTCTTTTTCGTTTTTGAATTTTTTCAGCCATTCCAGAGCCCTGTGGTCGGTACGTGGGATGAAAGGCTTATCTTCCAGATAAGGCTTGTAGCGTTTGATCGCCCAGATGATCGCCAGGCACTCTCGTTCTCGGTCGCTGTAGCGAGACTGTGTTTTATCGAATTTCCCGCTCGCGTAGCTGATGATTCGCTTCTGATTTGCGTCATCGAGTTGATACAGGACAGCTCCCATACCAATTTTCCCAGCGTCGGTTTGAAGAATGAAATTTAGTTTCGGATCCGGTCGGCTGAGTTTCAAAGGTTGCTGAACTAATCGTTTGACCTCGTCGAAAGATTTTTGAGCCTCCAAAGTCCATCTAAATTTCGCGTTTCCGGCTAGCAGATCCGCCATGGGGGCCGTGACTTCCGCGAAGTGAGGTAAGTATTCGCGTAGCCAGTTGCACGTTCCGATGAATCTCTGGAGTTGTTTTCGGGTGGTGGGGGCCGGCATATCCAGGATTCCTTGAATATGTTCCCCTTTAGCTTCGTTGCCAATATCGGTGACGTTATGCCCAAGGTAGGCGAGGTTGTCTTTTCCGAAATGACACTTTTTTATTGAACAGGTAAGGTTATGTAAGCTTAACCTTTCGAATACGAGAGCCAAGTGAGTGAGATGCTCTTCGTACAAATTTGAAGAAATAATGATGTCGTCTAAGTAGACGGTACAGCAGAGGTTCAACAAGCCTTTTAAGACTTCTTGACTAATAAATGCTTGGAAAGTGTGAGGCGCATTCTTTAATCCGAATGGCATTACTCGAAATTGGTAGGTACCCCCGTCAGGTGTGGAAAAAGCCGTTAGTTTCTTAGCTTCCCCATCCAGAGGTATCTGCCAATATCCGCTTTTCAAATCGAGCGTGGTAAATACTTTGGCTGACCCCAATCCTTTTAGGGCATCGTGAATGATTGGTATTGTTGT
Organism: Venturia canescens; assembly: GCF_019457755.1. Taxonomy (NCBI): domain Eukaryota; kingdom Metazoa; phylum Arthropoda; class Insecta; order Hymenoptera; family Ichneumonidae; genus Venturia; species Venturia canescens. The sequence continues at coordinate 13,096,376 of NC_057431.1, read as the reverse complement.
ATTGGTGTCGACGGTGATTGCATTCAAGCGTCGAAAATCTATGCAAAATCTCGAAGTTCCATCCTTCTTCTTGACGATGACGATCGGTGAAGAATATGGGGAATCGCAGCGTTCGATAATTCCTTCGGCAAGCATTTCGGTAACTTGCTCTCGGATAATCTTTTTCTTTTCGAGGGAATATTTGTAGCTTGGAATCCTGAACGGCGTTTGAGACGTTAGCTTGATGCAATGCTTAGTCGTTTGTGTCTGAGTCAATTTTCCGTCTGTTTGAAAGATCGGCGCGAATCTCTGAAGAAGAGCATTAAATTTATCCAAATATTTCTCAGGGAACCCATGCGTCAGCTCTTGGCTGTCTATAGCATGAGTCACTGGAGTGTTGATTGGAGCATCGACTAGGGGGACGGAAAATCGTTCTTCGATGCCGAGGTATAAGATTCCGTCATGGAAATTGAAGATTGTTCGCTGCTTTTTAAGCCACGGATAACCCAAGATGATCGCTTCGCGCGATGTTGGTGCAACCCATGCGTCGACGTCGAGAATATGGTCTTGAATTTGAATTTTAATGGATGTGCGGCCCTCGAGCGGCATGCTAGTATTTTGTCCAGCGAGATTTGCGCTGGAACGTATTGAATCGATGTAGTTTTTCCCGTTTAGGTATCTCGGGTGAATTATACAATCAGTGGAGAAACAGTCAATCGCCGCGCGCACAAACTCATCGTTTATTTTGACGAGAATGTGTGGCAATGGTTCCGCTCCCAGATTGTTTGCCGTGAGACCTATTGACGGTTGTCGGTCGGAGCGGGGTTCTCCGCCGGCCGTCTCCAGTTTTCCGGAGGCTTATTACGCTCCGCGTTCTTTTTTGCTATAACGGAACAATCGCGATGGAAATGGTTTTCGGGACAATGCCAACACTTCGGTGGCTGTTTAGGTTGGGAATCAGACTGAGGTTTGTGAGCCTTCTCCGCCCGTTCGTTTTTCGGTTCCTCTTTTCGGAACTTACTATAGTGAGATTGCTCAGATAAATCATATTCTGCCTCTATGGCCCGAGACATGCGGCTAGATAACGTTTTGGGATTGGACGGACGGATCGTCATTCGCAGATTTGGGCGAAGAAGTTCCATGAGCGTTAGCACTTTGGTTTAGCACTTTGGAATAGTTTTTGAATAACGTCATTGTTTCTTCGAAGCAATCGTCCGAATCTCGCGCAATAGACGAACTGCCCTGTACTGAATCATCTTTGTCTAAGTCATAGATTTTTGAAGTGAATTTCTCGTACATGACTTTGGTTGGTACAAATTTCGAGCAACAAATATTTCTTCCGGAAAAGTGCGTTCGGATCCTCAAAATGGCATCAAGCATACAGAAATCCATTTTGTTTCTCGCTTTTGTTTGATTCGCATTCATGACGGAGAATACGCGTTCCACCACTGCGTTGCTGAGCGGCAGCGATAAAATTTTTAAAGCGAATTTCGCCAGTTTTTCGAATGGTTGGGAACCACCCGCGTTTTGGAAAGTGTGCACGTTGGACCAGAATGCGGTTGAACTTCTCATTACCTCGTCCGGGAAATGCGTTGACCAATCGACAAATGGCATTTTTCGTAGTTGAATTTCTACGTCCGTTACATCGTCTTGATCCGTTAATAATTCCAACGGCAAGTCTTCGAGAGACACTTTTTTGTCGTGCTCAAAACGTCGATGTTTTTAAGATCGAAATATTGCCAGGAACTCGTTTAAGCAGCTCTGTCAAGAGAACAATGAGGTATTGACGACATCGGGCTATAACATCATTCAATTCTTCCGGTTTCAAATTGTACGCTGCAGCGACGTTTTTAAATTCGATTCCGAAATCCACGTTGTCGGGTGGTAACAAAGCTAAGTCGTTTCCCAATGTTTCTCCGATGTAGTTGAATTGGTCGGCCTTTTTTATTGCTTCTTCAATGAAAAGTCGTTTAATGATCCGTGTGGAAACCGACAAAACAAGACTCGTCAGAGTTTCGTAAACTTTGGTCACCTCTTGTTGAGTACTTTGAAACAAGATATTTGCTTCATTTACTTCTCTCAAAATCGATTTTAAAAAGATGAGATAAAGATGATTAGCTGGGTCTTTGAACATGCTGTACAATGCTCTGGCGGTGTAGCATTTTTCTTTTCCATTGGTTACTGTTTCGAAGAGCGTCTTCAACTCTAACCATTGGTACAAGATTCGTTGAACAGCGTCTTCCCACGCCAGCCATCTAGTTACAGACAGCTGTATAAGATTAAGAAACGATTTGTTGTTATCGTTGATCAAGTTAAATAAATCTGCGTAGCGCGCACGCCTCAATGCGCTATGCGCAAACCAATTTCTTGTTTCTCGTACAAGAAACTCGAGGGATGAAGGCAATACCTCCGAGGCTTTCGAGCTACATAAATGTAATGAATGGCAAACGCAACGCACCATTTGGAGGAGCGGCAATGGAACCTTTTCTTTCAAAAGTGTGAACAAAGAATGATTTTTGCCACACAAGTTGCTGGCACCGTCTGTACCAATCCCTATCAAATTTTTCAGAGATAACTTTATCTCGTTCAAATAATTTGAGAGGGCATCATATAAAGCAATGGCCGTTGTTTCCGTGACCGCGATTATGCCCAGAAATTCTGTCACAATATTGCTCTGCTTAATGCTGTAATATCGTATACAAACAGCCATATACTTTTGGACGGATACATCAGTAGATTCGTCCAAAATCAACGAATATGGTTCGTCCCCCAAATCATCTACCAACTCGCCTAACATTGCTGGTGAAATAACGCGTGTAAGCAATTTTGAGCATTTGGTACGATGCATGCGTAATGATTGCAAAGTGCTGTTTTTTCCAAGCTGTACGAGGATATCGGTCAAATGATCAATACTACGTACACTGCTAATTTCATATCCATCGCTTTGTTTTCTTCTGCAACAATGTCGATTCCACAGTTATTGAGTTTTTTCTGTTTGACGAAAACAGCTGCATTGTCTCGATGGAGCTTCGTGGTGCTATGCTTCTCGAGATTGGCCTTTTGAGCGCGTAACTCTACTCTGCAAATTTTGCAATAAGCTTCTTTGTTGGCACTGTTGAGGTTTTCGTTTCGATGTAGCCATCCTAGAAAATGAATATAATATCGTAGAACCGCACTCCTAGCAAATAAACAAAAAAATTATTTCGAAACCAGTTCGATTCTTCATCATTATATTTTTGCGTTGTGTTCATTCGACAGACTTCCGTGACCTAACCTAATGTTCATAATATTAAATTAAAAACATAGTATGACTAGAAAAATATCGGAAATGAACACAAAGGCGAAATATTAATTCCGTAATTTAACCCCGTACGTCCTATTAAGTGAAAAAATTTATAAAATGAATAACGAAAATACGATCTTAATCATGTTACATATCATGGTATTCTTTTGAATTGAATTTCTAAACACTGTACACCGTAGCAATCCCAACCTTTGTTGACAGCCTAATGAGACCTTTATTCGAATTTCTTTATAGTTAAAAAAAAAAAATCGCCTTCTTCTGCGTATGACAAATATTATGAAATTATAAGTTGAAAAAGTCAGATTCTTTCAATATTAATCGAAGCCTCCCTAACTCAGCAAGTTATGCTCTCTCAAAACCATGTTGAAAGAATGACGCTAAGATTTCAATCGCGTTTGGATTTGGATGTAGGTTTTGAGTAGAATAGCCTAAATTTTCAGCGATAATTAACATGGAAATAACAGATGTCATTTTTTTGTACCATGAAACACCGGTAAATCTTCCCACGATTTCCTATACTTTTTTTCGTATTTGCCAAACTTCCCCATCGTATATCGTATGTGGAAAAACACCTCAGGAATCATGAACTAAGGCACGGTCCTCTCAGGATATATTTTATCCCGAATTAATATTTTTTTTAGATGTGCACTGTAGCTCGTAGCGGGTAACGAACTTCAAAAAGGAAAACGGAAGAACGGAAAGGATTGATGATGAATTTACGATTGACGAGAGCACGTGATAGCTGCGTTAGTGCATGCAAGAACACAACATAACCTAACTTTGTATTCCGTCACTTGCGTCTAAAAGAGCGCCAAAATGTACGGCAATAACCGGTACGAGTACCACTACAACGACAAGAAACTACAACCTAATCCAGCATTCCGGTGCACGGTGCACGTTTGACACCATAATAAATTTCGCAATTGGAAAAATTGACTATAGGGTGTGCTCAGCTCTATCATTTTTTTGTTTCGTTTTATTCATGAGGACCGCGCAGGAGATGGCGCTGGGAGCCCAAAATCGTCAAACTCAAATTTTAGGTAGCCCATTTGGGCGACAGGCGACTTCTCATATATTTGTATCGCCGTTTCGTCCGTGAAATAGCCCAAACGGTGATAAATCGCCCAATCTGGCAACCCTGCTCCCAAGCCGCCGCATAAGTAAACGACGTGAATTGAAAGTACGCTTAGATATCTTTTTGCACGATATTGCAACGTTTAAAGCAAGAATACGCGACATATCAGAACTCCGCGCTTTAACAGTGGCCATAAAAAAACTCGATCTGAACAATGGATTTCACGCTCGTCAATCAAACAGGCCTTTTGGAGTCCATCCGCCCCGTCAAAAAACTGACCGAGCTTGAACCCGGCAAAGATTACCGCATCACGTGTATTCGAACCGTCGAAACGAAATGGGGCAAGCGAATTGCCATGGACGTGGACAGCACATTTACATGCTTCCTACCGACAAGATTCGTCAAAGCTTTCGAAAATGCGAGCAGTTTATTCCAACAGATGTGCGAGGCAGCCTCAAACAAAAAATTAATCATGCTATACCACGGCACGAAATTCAACAGACTGCAGTTCAAACCTGCTGAAGAATAATCATAATCAGGTATGGGGCAAAAACTCATTTATCAACCATCTGAACACTCCCAAATGTACACGAACCTCTCTCACATTATGGTATCTCTATCGACCCAGTTACAGCATCGTCTGACCATCTAAGCAACACACCTCGTAAACCACCGCTCCATGGTCATCGACGCCGTCGTGAAAACGAACGAAAAAACCAAAAATATCCACCAAAAAATATCCACAAAAAATACCCCCCTACTACTATATGTATTGTGAATTATGTACCATATTATAACCAAAATTGTAAAATTAATAAGAGCTGAAATATATATACGGAGAAAAAAAAAAAAAGGTGGCACACTATGGTGACACGCTCATCCCCCGCCGGACACCCGCAAACCTCTCGCCCACAACGCCGGCCGCTCGGCCTAGTGGGGGAAAGGAGTGGGGGTAGGAGTGGGGATAGGAGTGGGGGTCGCCATAGTGTGCCACCTACTACTCATTGAATCTAGAGTTTTTCAGTTTGAGGCGTGTCACCAAATTAAAACAAAAGCGACAATTAGACTTTAATTTAAGAAGATTTTCTTTAATCATTTTTTGTACAATTTAAATTCCGAAAATTGAGAAATTAAAAATTATCTCAGACAGAGAATTTGCAACGTTTTCGGGTCTTTCGAGTCTTTTTCTCGCCAGATCCGATTAAACAAAGCAAGACAGTTTAAAACAAAAAACACAAAATTGTTTTTGAAATCAGTGAGCCAAAGCGCGAAATTTCTTTTATTTTGTTAGAATTCGGTAAATTATCTGAATAAAATTGATGATTTTATATTTTTACTAAAAAACACGGTGTCCGCGTTTCCTTCATACCTGCTCCTTATTATTAAGGTTGCTCGAACCGACGCGTTCAGGCCAGGTCGGCAAGAGCGTTTCGTTACAATATGTATTCATAGGGAAATGAATGAATACTTACCGATATTTGGAAAATAGCAGAGCGCAGAGTACCTGTTTATTATGTTCAATATTGAATTATTATTTTTAACAAACGGAACTTGGTTGGTTTTTGGAACAGTACGATCTCTTGACAAATATACGAGACACTCACTAGATATCAAATACTGAGAAAAAGGAGTTAACGGAAATTCATTTCATCATGGGATCAACTTTTAGCAAACGACCAATCACTGACAAACTATGCATATATCCTGTTTCTAATTGGTATGTTATCGTCATCGGCATACAAGTACACCGCGAGTCAAATCCGCTCTCGAAATTAAAAAAAAAAAATGTTCAATCAGAAATTATGAATACGGAATTTATGAGGAATACAAAAGAACGTATCGATCCAGTGAAAAAAATCGATTCTCAAAAAAATCGAACCGTGTAGAATTGATACAAAAAATCGATAATACGATGATCAATACAGTATCGCACATCACTATAATATGCTGGTGTATTACAAATGACACCCCTTGAATCGGCGATGACAGCAAAACGGAAACAGTTTTTATCTCGGCGACTTGATTGAAATTACATTTCACAGGGAAAACGTAAGGTTTTCAACATAACGTAACCATTTTTTGATAACTTTTTTTTCTTTTATAAACAATTTTGTACTGAGAAATCCACAAAAATTGTCATCTTTTTCTTCAAACGGTGGCAATTTTTTTTCTAAACAATATTTCGAAAGTCTTCTACGTCTTGCGATAGCTAATAACATATATTTTATACGAATCATTTTGGTTCTTTATACTCAGATGTTCCATTTTTAAACATTGTTATCATTTGAAATTTGCTGTCAACGCCGATTCAAGGGGTGCCATTTTTAATACACCATTTTACAGAAAAATACCATGAAAAAAAATTTTCCAGTACTTCTGAGTGTGTAAAAAATGTGAACAAGGTTTCATGTAAATCCATCCAACCAATTTTTATTTATAAAATAAACAAAAAACACTCAAATTTTCAATGTTATCATTGTTCATAGCTCCTAAGTGAAGCAAAAACGTTTCCAAAAACCAAATTGAAGATGAGGCTTCTACCTTTGAGTATTCGCTCGCGGAACTGAGGACAAAAAATTGAATCTAAAAATACCGGTCCAATTGAAACGGGAATCAAACGAATGAAAATATCAACGTTTTTCAAAAGAACGTAGTAACCGCAAAAAGGTCACAGTAACTTTTCGAATAATCCAAAGTAAAGCCGAATGTCTTCCCTTCAAAATAGGCCTTGTTGCATCCGAGATCTAAACCAGCGGCCCAGTAGAATACAAGAGAGCGTGGGAACTTTTTCGGACTTTTATCCACAAACTTTTTTGTGGTAATGTCACTGTAATATCACTGTAAAAACATAAAAAAAAAAGTAAAAAAGAGAGCGACAAACATTAAGGAAGTTGAGGCATTAGAATGAAAATGATGTCACCGCTTTTAAACCGATTGCATCTTATAAAGTGAAGTGTAAAAAAAAAATTAGTTAAATTTTCAAACAGTTTAGGAGCGTCGTTGCTGAGAAAAATCAATAACAATTTGGGCCAAATAACATGTAATCTTATGGTAGTCAAGACACATGCATCAGTGATATCTCCGTTAAAAATGATGCTAAACATATGAAATTTTTTGGGCAACATGAACAAGGCTTGCTGAATAATGTCAATTTTTTCAGATTTATTAGGAGATTTTCTGAGATTATATTAATAATAATCCGTTTCCCGTGCAGTTTTTTGAGGCTAGGATCGTCACTGTTCGTGTTTTCGACTGAGCTTTCACCAGTTTTTCGTCTTTTTTCCCCCAACTTTTCTTTAAAGTGTATGCAACATTGTTAAACTATAAACTGGCCTAACTTTTGAAAGGTACAGGTCATCACTTTTGGGTAAAAAAAAATGACTGTACAGCCTCAACTTTCTTAAAAGACCGCGACCTTAGTTATGAATGATTTTTACTATATTTTCAGTCAATTAAAAATTTCCACCTCCACTATTTATTGCTACGATGACACAATAGGATGATCATGACAGGAAAAAAATATGAGACTATTCTAGCATAGCCAAGAATAGTGAATGAATTTCTGCAGAGTATCGTGTTACGCCTCCAACGGTACTAGCTAGGAGAATTTTGTCATCCCAAGCGTTCTCAGCATGATTTTGCGATTAAAAGATTTTTATTCTGATTTTATACACAAATTCACTGTCAACATTACACAGAAGCTTCTCAAGTTTTCAAATAAAACACGGGTTGATGCAAAAAAAGTGTCTAGCAATATGAATAATAACGAAGATTGTCAATATTTGTTTTGCAGAAATTTGTATTCTTCATCCACATAATCATGAATTCAGTGTCAAAGTTGTGCGGAGATGGCATACGATTCTTGTGTAGGTCTGACCATACATGATGGTCCGCAAAAATAGGGGAGCTTGGAGCAAAGTGGACTTTTCTGAAATGAAAAATTTTGGGGCATAGTAGACTTCCTCTTGGAAAAAATGCTTTACCAACGATTCTAACTGATTGTCTCGAATATATGGTGAAATTGAATGAAATTTGATTTTTTTTTTTCGTAAAATTCAGATTTTATTCAATTTCACCTTCACAGAGTTTACTCAACCATTACAGAATTTGTTCCCATTCACAATGTTTATTCAACAAAAAAAAATTCAAGATTCAAGAAAAAACACGATGTTTTGTAAAAAACGGTTTTTGTTCATTTTTGGACAGCTATAAAAATTGAAAAAATAAAACAAAAAAATTTCCCAACTTTTTCGGGTATCCTGTTTTGCCCCGGTCTCTTGTGTGTATAATAAACCGTCACACGTATTTCGCTGTACATCAGTATAATTATTACACAATCAAGAGACGCGGTAGCGGCTCGACGCCAAGTATTAAAAAGAAAAACTGCAGTGCAAAAGAAAAGCCAGCGCGAGCCCTGCCGCTACTCTTATATACGCGAATATGCTGGTTTTATGACGTCACAGAATTTTCAAACGGCTCTCACAAACAAATCATTTCATGAAAGAACCTGAAAATTGCTGACGATTTTTTTTTTCGATTTTTCCCTTTCTATTGATCTTTGTTGCAAGTAAATTCGTCCAGTCGATCCTAAGATATGCAACGTTAGTGATTTAAAATCCATCGTTTCGGGAACTTTAATTTCTTAGAGACAGACGGACGTAAGTTCAGAGTGTTTACAATTGGACTTACACGTCCTTAGCGGGACTGGTATACATTTCTCGGCTCTCTTGTCACGCACTACCAGGGAGACTAAAGGGAAGGAGTGTACACACAGTACTCGGGAAGTTAACCCAAAATTCGGTAGAAAGTGTGAGGCGCTACGATCGCAAAATACGATTTTGTAATATATTTATATGCCATATCAACACCTCTTATAACTTCAATTCTAACGTGCTGTATAACCTCAATTTCCCAATTGATGATCATATCATAACCTCAATATTTTCAAATTAGGCTGCATAAATGAAACGAATCTTGCGCAACATTTGTATGGCTGGCTTAATCATGAAATAAAAAAAAAAAACAAAAAATATTAATAAATCGATATGTGAATATAAGCTATGTTATAGAATATAAATATCAATATTAAGGTCAATCTAATTTAGCTAAATGGTGAAGATCCCTCGATGTCAGTCATGGAGTGCAAAGATCAAAACCCCCAAGAAAATTTGTTTTTTTCCATAATTTTTTTCAGTATTAATAACTTTTTTTGGGGAGAAGATTAATAAAAAGATACAAAATGTATTGGAAATTTTTTTATTTTTGATCAGCTTTTACATTTATTCGATTGATGGTTTCGCATGTTCAGATTCATCGATGAATGTTTTTTTTTCATTAATTAATTAGAAATTCGTGTAAATAAATTGTCTCGATAAATGGCCAAACATATAATCTGCAAAACGAATTTTAACAACAAATTAGGATAACTAACATCGCGCAAACATAACTTCTCGCTATCATAAATCTTGAGAAAATTGGTGATTCATTCGTTGTAGAGTCAAAATGTTGGCCGCTCGGAAAGTAATCACGATCAGTCAATTCACGAGACGTTTCCTCATTCCCACTAGAAGAACGACCCCCGCATAATCTACAATTCAAATTTCGTTTCCTGTAAATAAAATTGAAAACATATTTTAGTTTTACGTTTCTTCCCATGCAAATATGGGAATGACATTATGTTTTTTGATAAAATTTTTAAATTTCTTTATAATCGGAAAATTTTTGCATAAATTCACACAAAGAATTCTTACCCTGAAGATGTATACTGCACGGAGCTTACGGCTTTGCATTCTTTTTGATTTTATCCTATTTTCGTTCTGATTTTGATTAAAAGATTTCATCAAGAAGTTAGCACGCATTATCACGTAGAAACACGGTCTTACATACAGGTCTAGAAACTTGAAGGGTGGGGAGTGACTCAGATATTGGGGCACAAGCGTAGTTCTTGTTCTCGGCACATGCAGCTCTGCCACCCCGGGGTGAGCCAATCCTAAATCAGATCCGAACAGCTGTGTTTTGATGCTAATTTTTCAGAATCAACATTTCTAAATATTACTTTCAATCAAAGCGATGTAAATTGAAAGGATACAATTAATGACTGCTGAGCCTATCGGGATAGTGATGATTATTTTTATTATGTTAAAAAACAATTCTTAAACTTTTTTACGAACAACACCTATAAATATCAAGCAACGCCATACAACTTTTGATATATTAAAATGCGAATATTTCATATTCCAACGCATAGCGTAATGGTAGAGGTTCTGCCTGTAACGAGAGTAACGCGCGTTCAAACCCTAGGTAAATTTTTTTTATTTTTACAATCATTCATGCTTTTTTATTTTCGATTCATTCATTTAGACTATACTTTTTCTTTTTTTCAGAAATTATAACTTTTTCGTTGATCTTTTTCTCTTTTTTTCATCAGTTTTTCGTTTAGCTCTTTCTTTTTTTTGTCAGGTTTTTGTTGATTTTTTTCTTTTTTCTTGTCAATTTTACGTTGTGAATTACACTACTTTGCTTATCTGTTAGTTCTTTGACTTTTTTTTATGCCTGCAGCACATTTGACCCTTTTTTTTATAATTTAATGTCGACCTGGAAAAAAAACAATGCAGGAAGATGAAAACGAAAATCAACGTACCGTGAATGTTTCAGAAACAAAGTGTTTTTTAATCTTTTTTTAAGGTAGTTTTAAGTATATATTTGCAGGGAAGTTGTAAAAACGTGTACTGGGTTATTGCATGATTTTTTGCTTCCTCATAGAGGAAGCTTTGTATCGATAAAAATTTTTTTTTTCCAGTTTGCAATGTCAATGTGCTCAAAATGTTCCAAAACATCGAAAAATCATATCTAGAAAAAATACCCGGATGTGTGTGTGTGTGTGTGTGTGTGTGTGTGTGTGTGTGTGTGTGTGTGTGTGTGTGTGTGTGCACACGCGTGCGTGCGTGCGTGCGTCCGTGCGTGTGGTATAGCACTGCAAAATTCAAACGTTTATAACTCGGAAACGGTTTGAGATACAGAGCTACCGTTTTGCACAGATGTTAATCTATACAAGCTTTTCATTCTCTGATAATTTTATCAGAATTAAAAAAAAAAAATACGAATATGATGGCGTTTTGAAATCTTCATAAGAATGGTGTGGACGCTCTAACTTTCGAAAATTTAGAGATTTATTAATAATTTTTTTTTTTTTATAAATAGACTATCATAATAAGAAGGTTGGTATTGAATTTGGGGAATATCGGTTTAGCGGTTTAAATTTTATGACATTTTGAATTTTACGAAAATATGAGTTTTTGAATAAATCGTCTAACCATTTCAATTTTTGGAAATTTTGTAAGATATTGTGTATAAGTCTGTACTTCCTCTATACTTTCCAGCAAAGTTGACGGAATTATTCAATTTCAATGTAAATTAAAAAACCATGAAAATTGAAAGTTGCAAACTGTTTTCTAATGGCTCGTCTTCAGTTTTTTTTATGGATTTAAACAAAGAGATAAATTAAAGTTCGTAAAAGAAGGTAGAGAAAATACATTATTTCCTTGTATACAAAACAAATGCTGCAAATTAAAATTTGCAAATTGCTTTCTTAAGATGGTCAAGATGCACGATGCTTACTCTATGAAGAAGCCAAAATGAAAAATATAGCACCTCATAGAGCAAGCTTTGAGCATCGTGCATCTTGACCATCTTGAGGAAGCAATTTGCAAATTTTAATTTGCAGCTTTTTTTTAAATTTTTTCAAGGCAGTTTCATGTTTGTATTGCCAGGGACGTTGTAAAAACGTGTACTGGGGTTGCATGTTTTTTTATTTTTTCAGGGATAGTTTTAGTCTAATATTCCCAGGAACGTTGTGACGTATACTCTTCTCTTCTGCAGCTCATTCATTCTTTTTTTATAATTGACTAGGGTCACCGCGCTCGCAAGCGCGCGCTTGTCTTTAATTGTTTTAACCACGCACTCTTACTAAATTACTCCATCACTTCACTCTTATGTCGCTAAATAAATTTATCTGACACGATAGCGATCGAATGTGTTGCAATTGTTTCTTCCTGTTTTCTACGATCTGAAATACGCACATGAACGAACTCCGAGCACAACATCAACAACCAATCAAAGTACGTCTATAGCAGCTTCAAAAATAACTCGCACTTCGAGATTTCGTGACAACTTTTTTTTTATGAAAGGATTGATGACCTGGAAAAAAAATAGAATACAGAAGGTTAAAAAAAAGAATAAATGCACCGTTCAAGTGGATTTGTTTTTATTGGTTCGTCAATTTGGCAAGTTTGTTTTTGACAACGAATCGTTTTTGCAATTTCTGGTTTTGTTGATACGTGAATTGACGCATTAAAGCATGCTGTATGCAAGGAAAGGTAAATGTATAAATAGCCAAAACCTCTTCCACGGTCAAGTCAAAAACATATTTTTCATGAGCGTGCTTGGCAAAACAGGACTCAACATGAGAAATTAATTTAAAAAAATGGGTATTGGCGTGGATCAAACGCCCGCGGGACTTCTCATCAACGAGCTTTGATGCCGGACACGAGTACTCGCTTCTTCTTCGCACAGCATTTTGGCACTCTTCACACTCACCATACCGTCGAAGAATTTGCTTGCACAAGTAGCCTGCAAGCGTGGTTAAAAATTGTTACAGAAAAACCATGCAAACACAACATGCGCCAACCCTGAGATGTAGCGGAAATGGGACACAAAGATGAAAATAGTAATGAAAATAAAGCATTATTTCTGTATCAATACCCCCTGTTGAACTGAGATTAAAGTTAGGCAGAAGTTAGAATAAACAACCCTAAACAAGTGGTCAAACATATGGAGAGTATGAGGAGAGTATGAAATCCGTCAAACCAGAATACGTGAGATTCTTGGCAGAAACTGAGACTGATTTTCGCAAATTAATTTCGTCACAAACCAGCATTCCATGGCGCTGCTTCGATTGGAATTTTAATTTCAGCAATTCAAAAAATTTATCGTCGAAGCCACATTTTGAATTGATGAATGAGAAATAATTCCGAACAGTCCTCGAACATGGCAGCGGAAGGATCTGATTTTTCCTCAAAAACTCGTAACAATTTGTTGATCTGATGTTCATCAACATGCACAACATAATCCAATCTTTGGTGTAACGTCTACCCCGGAGATCTTTCAGTTTTGCTGCTGCAAGAATTTCTTGTAGAAGAGTACTGTGAACGTACGGTACCTGAAATTTTGCGCACCGTTCTTCAAGTGCATGCTCCTGTATTGCTACTAATTCATCCTGCTTCTGTTTCAAAACCCCTCTGAATAATTTGATACGTTTTGTTCGACGATTTTTTGCTCGGTTCTCCCAATTAATTTTCAACCACAAACCCTTTAACTTTTTTTTGTCAATAAGATTCGAAAGTATAGAAAAACGTTTCATTCCAGTGCATTTTTTGTAACAAAAATCTTTTTGCCGTAATGTTTTTCTGAGGCGTGCACAAAAGTTACACGTCTTTTTACCTCCGATTAACGTACACATCGCTGACCGATACATCTCCATGGTGTCTTTGAAGATTGTACCAGCCTCAGCAATATTGACATTTAAATCTCCCAATCCATCACAAATTCGAAGAACATAAAAATCTTTAACAATTTTCGGCAGCAATTGAAGGTTAATTAGTTTCTGGGGAAGTTCTGCGTGATAATTTTCCCATTTTCATCGATGACTATTGACGATCCACACTACCGATGGCGGCGCTCGTGTCCCTCGGAAAAATGGCGCTTTTGGAGTGCAATTTTGACAGTTGTGTATGATTTAGCATTAGAAACATGGACCAGTCGTATTTAAAACTCCGACAAATTTATGAATACATACATTTTTGCTGATAACTGCTCCAAAAACCACTTAACGACATTAATATTACGTGACAGGTCGTCTGCTTTGCACTCCAACAGCAGTTCAAGAAAAATCTGCGAGGCATCGCATGCTTAGTGTGGGTCGCCAATACCTCTGTGAATTGCAGCGACATTTTTATTGAAGGCAATCTCAGACACCGACAGAAGGTTTTGTTCTGATGATGGTCCACTAATGCTCCATAAATTTGGCAAAGACACTGTACAGCCTCCGTTGATGGTTTTGATTTGTACTTGAGAATCATGCGATACAGAAAATTTGAAACGCAGACCTTCGCTTATGACATCCGCTTCATTTTGTGTGCTTGTCTCACACGCAGTACAATTGACCTCATCTGTTTCGTTCGTTGTCTGGGACTTGTTATGAAATTCGGGCTCTTCTTATGCATGGAGTAGCAGCAGGTCCATATCTTTTTTGGTGGATGACTGATTGGAGAATTTGTATGCAGCGTCTTGCAAGTTTTCGATTGATGTCAAAGGTGCTGTTTTTGACACCTCGCGGAATCCTTCACCAACAGCTACAGCAGCTTCGGTTACGTTGATAAATTTATCTGCAATGTCATAGCACTGAATATTAATGATAAACGTTTAATATCAGTTATTAGGATAGTTCTGTTTTCGCTCTACTTACTTTCTATGTTAGTGTCCTCATGATGCGTTGAAATGTCATCACCAAAGATTGATGGGACGGCATACTTATCGAGGCAAGGATACTTGTATGGAATCTGAAAGAAAACCAATAAGTAATATGTTAGAATAGGATAATATATACAATATTTGCTTTTGAAGAGGGTAGTTTTAGTCTACATATATTCCCAGGGACGTTGTGGCAACGTGTACTGGGATTCCATGTTTTTTTTCTTTTTTCAGGGTAGTTTTAGTCTAATATTCCCAGGGACGTTGTGATAACGTGTACTGGGATTGCATGTTTTTTTATTTTTTCAGGGTAGTCCCCTTATAAAAAGTTCTAAGTAACAATATATCTCGAAAGTTATTGTTGTCGTTTTATTCGTGCTGTGATTGGTCGGTTCGGTTATACGCCGTGTTTCAAGTCCCGCTGTTGGTTTGTTTGATAGTTGCAGTCTCGCTGTAATTTTGACAGTTGCGTGAATACATGCGCGGTTATATGTTCCTATCAGAACAACGCTTTTTTCATGTGCATGAGAGTATGTACTATTTTTTAGCTCGTAATGAGAAATGATTTTCCGTTTGAATACATTTCAGCTTGAAATGGAATATCATGCTTCTGATTCCATTCCCATAGAAATGAGAGTTTATTTTTATTACGTATTAGTTTCGGATAATAATAGATTTATTTATTTATCGTAGGACAATTCTGTACATACACAAATTTTACAAGGAATTGAATTGTGAATCGTTAGTATGGAGCATAAGAAAAACTATTATAATATAAAGTGCAAGACGAGATCCCAGGGTCCGAAATTTCGTGGTCCGGGTTGGTTTTTATCAAATTTCAGTGATTACATCGACAATTCTTAGTTGTCGAGATCCAGGTAAACTTTGTGATAATTTTTAATGTCCACATCGACGACTGCAAGGGTTTCGTTATCGGAACAAACTCTTCATCGTTTTCGATATCCAGGACAAGGTTCCCATAGTTTTTCTGGCTAATAAGTCGAAGGCTCCATAGTTTTCGGTGTCTAGGCATATTCCCCCATGGTTTCCGATGTCCAGGGATATTTCTCCATAGTTTTCGATGGCTAGGTATGTTTCTTCGTAGTTTTCACTACCCAGGTTGACGGCTCCATAACTTTCGATGTCTAGGTATATTTCTCTACGGTTTTCGATGTCTCGGTCAACGGCTTCATAGTTTTCGATGTCTCGGTATAATCCTCCATGGTTTCCGATGTCCAAGTATATTTCTCCATAGTTTTCGATGTCTAGGTATATTCCTCCATGGTTTCCGATATCCAAGTATAATTCTCCATAGCTTTCGATGTCTAGGTATGTTTCTACATAGTTTTTGATGTCTAGGTATGTTTCTTCGTAGTTTTCACTACCTTTACCTTATTTTAATTCATGAATAAACTTTTGGAGTAATGTGTTTTTCAAATTAGACTCGAAACGTACTGAAATATTGAACCACAATAATTCAAATAAACATTGGGATGTATAGATTTGTATATATGCGTACTTACGCGTTGCAAAATTAAAACTTCAAACATGGGAATAATAATCAAGTTTAAACACAAGTAAAACAAAATGCCCTATGATTAATTAATTTTTTATGCATGCTTACTTGATTTGGACTTGAAGCTGTTCCATTCGGTGATATCACTTATCCTACCGACTCAAATCACTTTCAGCCCCTTAAATATTCGCAATTTAATATTTATCTATTTATTTATTTTTAATTCCGTGGTCTTATACTATAACGAATAAGTGACGTTTACTGATTTGAAGTTTGAAGATTGTAGATTATTTGTATTTCGTTTCATTTGTTACTAACTAATACAGCGGTATTTAGCAAAATCAATCGATAATTGATTAGCCTGATTAGGTGTTGAATTACATGTTTAAATTTTCTTTTATGGCTGGACTCCAAAAAAAGTAAGGTGTATATAACACCGTGGAATTGAATACTTCTTCGCACTTTGAGACGTCTGCGACGATTTGGTGTCAATGACTCATTTCTGCATAATTATTAATGAAAATTGTACAGATTATTCTTTAAATGTCCTTTATTATATACTCCTGGCATGAATACATCAATTATTATCTTTATCGTCAAAAAAAAAATTATAGTAAGTATGTGTTTTATAGCGAAAATAAAAACGAATTTCAATATTGTCATTATTTAAGAAAAATTATTTATAAATACTTTTTGGGGAGTCGCAGTAATATTAATCATTTGTTCTGGCTGCATTGCCATTCCCGCCGATACTATAATTGCAGCCCCATTCGCGACTTACAGGTATGTATAGTTGTCACTTTTTAATATTCCGGTCATCTCAACTGCCTGCCCTTTCTTAAAATCTGAATTCATTTCAGTCCAGGCGGTGATGCGCACCTCCAGTTTTTCTTTTCCGTCAGTCACCGCTCCTATTCCGAATGTGGCTTGGCCACTTTTATGACGTGTTTATTCGAAAGTCGATTTAATCCAACCCTGAATTTCTGAAAAAAATTTCAAAAGTACATTAGTCACAAAAACAATATACTTTTATGTTATTCAATCAATAATAATCATTCTAATTATTTCAATGTTAATTAGCTTACTTATCTTTTTGCCCTCCATTTCCGCAATATTTTTCCATTCTGTTTCCACCGCTACCGCTTCGTCTTGTCCACCCTCATTGGTTTTGTACCACCCTTTCTCTATAATTTCCGTAGATTGTCTGATCGAGAGTTCGAAGTCAACATTCCCAAGATTGTACTTTGGTTCAATCTTTTTTGCCGCAACTCTGTCCAGGTGGATAATCTGAAAAATATATATTTGGAAATATGTAAACTTAATTTACATCACAATACTGTCATTCCATTGTCTTGTTTTAATTTTTACACCAACCTTATTTATGCCGATGACATCTACGACTTTTTTGACGTTGTCCTCCCATGCCAAGCATTGGATCCGTCTCCCGGCTCCATTGTTGATTACAAACTTCATGATTTTGTATTTTTTTGTTGATCCGACCGTTTTCGGACTCTCACACGCATCAATAAATCCAATAACTTCTCTGTAAATAAAAAATGCTAGAAAGAATTTGAAGTAGAATATATGTAGGAAAGCACGAGCAATTGTTGCGAACGCAATACCGTTAACAGAAAAATATAAAAATATCTATCATCAAATAAATAAAATTCTACAATCATTTTCTTTTATTTAAATAAGGAAAAGATTATGCAAATAAGTTGTCAACAAAAACTCACACGGTCGAATCAAACACATTTATTGCATCTATGGCTTCGTTCGACGAAAACAGAGGTTTTTTTTCACCTGCTTTAATCTCGCGATCCGTCCTTTCATCATTCTTATGCTCGTCGATCATATCTAAGAAGCATTTGCTTGATTTGATAATTCGTCAAAAATTCTTCGGGGAAACACAAGTATTTGTATACACAATTGAGTCGCAAAAGCGTGGTTTAATGCACATTCATCTGTTGATGACATTGAAACACAAATTCCTGACGCCAGAAATGGTTGATAAATGTATTTCTGCTGAGATTCCTGATCCGGAATTGAATCCAGATTTACAATGGAATAATTATGGGTAATATCCCTGCTCTTCAAGAAAAACCGCAACAACAAAATTCCGCTCTTCAATTTCAAGCCGCTGCTCTGCAACAACAAGAACAACAACAATTTCAGCCCATTTAAAAAAAAAATCACGACAATCAAAACAACAACACTTCGCTATAAACTATCAACTTCAATTTCAACAACAACAACAAGAACTACAACAACAACATGAACTACAACAACAACAGCGGAATGCTCTACAACAACTACAGCAACAACAGGAAGAAGAAAAAAAGAGTCACCCGCAGAATCTCCATATGCAACAGCAGTCAATTAAATCAGCCGGAAGATTACATTCAGCACCAACTTCAATTGAGTCACCCGGATGTCTCATATGCAGCTGCCACAGCGGCGGGCATTCCTGCAGTTATGAGCATTCCCGTAATAGGTGGAACTTTAACGGAGGAGCCTCAAAATTTATGCAACCAACAATTTTTTGAGCTGCACGCTCAAATAGCTGAATTGCAGCATGCATTGCAGCAAAAAGATTGGGAGCTAAAGCTTGTAAAAAAGGAAAATGAGGTTCTCAAAATTCAGGCCAACAAAAGACATTGGACGGGATATCAAAGACGAATTGCTCAGAAATTGCATAACTTAGAAAACCAAGAAAATCGTTTATACGGGAATGAAAGATCGATTAACAATATGAATAAAACAAACAGTAACGCAAACAGAAAGAACGATAACAATATAAATAACAACAATTGAAAACAATCTTTCTTCTATCTATATCCAGTACTACTCATAAACTTTGAAAAATCAACAATAACGAAAATAAAAAAACAACAAAAATCGGAAACAAGGATAACAAAAAAAATAACAACAATTAAAAACAATTTTTCTTCGATCAGTACTCAATACTACTATTAAACTTTGAATAATCTACAATAACAAAAATAAAATAACAACGAAAATCGGAAAAGACGATAAGAACAAAAATAACAACAATCACAAACATATTTTCTTCTATCTGTACCCAATACTACTCATAAAAACTGAATAAACAACAGTAAAAAAAATAAAAAAACAATAACAATCGGGAACAACGATAACAGTAAAAATAACAACAATTAACAATTTTTTTTTTTCATATGTACTGAAAACTCATCCCATTCATATGTACGCATTTCAATTGAATAAATACAAATTCTTGTTTATTTGTGTCTAATTCGGTCTCTATCGCTTGCCGTCACGGTTGTGTGTGTCCAGAATCATTCCAATTTATTTGGAAATTTGTGAAAAATAATTAATTGTCAATTAGTTTTGCAAGATTCCGAAAACAATTACTCGCATTCTTTGTATGATTACGAACGCTTTTTGTCCTATGAAATTTTATCGTAGAGTGAATAATTTTTGAAAAAAAAAGTTATGAAGCTATTAAAAACGCATAATTTTATTTATCGAAAAGTATTAACTCTACGATAAAATTTCATAGGACAAAAAGCGTTCATAATCATACACAGAATACGAGCAATTTTTTTCGGAATGATTCAAAACTAATCAACAATTTCTAATTTTTCACAAATATTAAAAAAATTTGAATGATTATGAAAAAACTGACCTGTATTCTGTGGATGATCCTCGATACTTTTGGAATTTTTTAGATAATAATTTTTTAATCTTTTAATTTTGAATATTTTTTGATTAAACTTTAAAAAATTCAAAAATTCAAAAATAGCTTAAACAATTCCACAAAAAATCACTCATACTCTTTAGATTATTCTCGATACTTCTTGCCCTACAAAATTTTATCGCCAAGTCAATATTTTTCGAGAAAAAAAATAAAGCGGCTCTAATAGAGTTTCATAATTTTTATCCTCGAAAATCGGCAACTTCACGATAAAACTCCGTAGAGCAAAAAGTGTTGATAATCATCTAAAGAATATGAGTGAATTTGTCTGGATTTTTTAAAGCTATTTTTGAAATTTTTCATTCTTCATATTTTCTGAAAAAATGTTGAAAATTGAAAAATTTAAAAATAGCTTGAAAAAATCCGAAAAAATTCACTCTTATTCTTTAGATGATTCTCGACACCTTTTGTTCTATGGAGTTTTATCGTAAAGTTGAAGATTTTCGAGAAAAAAGAATAAGCGGCTCTCATTGAGCTTCATAATTTTTTCTCTCGAAAATCGTCAACTTCACGATAAAACTCCATAGGACAAAAAATGTTGAGAATCGTCTAAATAATATGTGTGATTTTTTTCGCAATTTTTAGAGATACTTTTGAATTTTTTAATTTTCTCAAAAAATATGAAAAATTAAAAAACTCGAAAGTATCTTTAAAAATTCCGAAAAAAATCACTCATATTATTTAGACGATTCTCAACACTTTTCGTCCTACAAAATTTTATCGTCAAGTCAATGTTTTTCGAGAAAAAAAATAAGCGGCTCTCATTGAGCTTCATAATTTTTTCTCTCGAAAATCATCAACTTCACGATAAAACTCCATAGGACAAAAAATGTTGAGAATCGTCTAAATAATATGAGTGATTTTAAAAAATTCAAAAGTATCTTTAAAAATTCCGAAAAAAATCACTCATATTATTTCTCAACACTTTTCGTCCTACAAAATTTTATCGTCAAGTCATGTTTTTCGAGAAAAAAAATAAGCGGTTTTTATAGAGGTTCATAATTTTTTCCCTCGAAAATCATCAACTTCACGATAAAACTCCGTAGAGCAAAAAGTGTTTAGAATCATCTAAAGAATATGAGCCAATTTCTCCGGATTTTTTAAAGCTATTTTAGAAATTGTTCATTTTTTATATTTTCTTGAAAAATGTTAAAATCGAAAAATTTCAAAATAGCTTGAAAAATTCCGAAAAAATTCACTCTTTTTCTTTAGATGATTCTCAACACTTTTTGCCTTACAAAATTTTACCATAAAGTCAATATTTCTCGAGAAAAAAAGTTATGCGACCCTCGTAGAGGTTAGTAATTCTTTTTTCCTCGAAAATAATCAACTTTACGATAAAACTTTATAGGGCAAAAAGTGTTTAGAATAATCTAAGAAATAAAAGAGGTTTTTTTTTAGTTTTTAAATATTTTTGAAATATTTTTAAATATTTCAAAGTTTTTAAGTACCTTAAATAATTTCAAAATAATCAACTCGTATTCTGTGGATGATCCTCAACACTTTTTGTTGTATGACGTTTTCTCGTTAAGTCAATGATTTTCGAGAAAAGAAATTATGAACCTCTATGAGAATCGCTTTTTTTTCTCGAAAAGTATTGACTTGACGATAAAATTTTGTAGAGCAAAAAGTGTTAAGAATCATTCGGAAAAGCCGTGTGCGTTTTTTCGGAATATTCTTAGCTATTTTTAAACTTTCGAATTTTCTAAATTTTTTGGAAAAATTTCCAAAAAAATACTCATTCGTTTTTTGGATGTTCTGAAAACTTTCCGTTTTACAAAACTTCATGGTAATATTGATATTGTTGAGGGAAAAAATTATGAACCTATTTAGAGTCGCATAATTTTTTTTCTCGAAAAATATCGATTTTACGATGAAACTTTGCAGAACAAAAAATGTTTAGGATCATCCAATGAATTTTGTAAATTTTTCAAAAAAAATTGTAAGAATACATAAATATAAAAATAGCTAAAGAAATTTTGAAAAAAATCACCCTTATTTTCTGAATGATTCTAAACACTTTTTATTCCACATAATTTTATTGTACAATTCATACGGAGAGTTCAAAATGTATTGAACCCTCTTGCAGAGAAGACTGCCCGGTCCTCGCTTGAAAAAGCGGTACAAGTGAATTAACAATTCATATTGTTTATATGAAAGAACGATTGTCGTTCCAGTAATCTCCAACGATATTCATCACTGGGTAGTTCAACGTGAATTGAACTCCTCCAGTAGTGAAACCTGCTGGGTTCTTGCTTGAAAAAGCGGTACAAGTGAATAAACAATTCACATTGTTTATATGAAAGAACGATTGTCGTTCCAGTAATCTCCAACGATTTTCATCGCTGGGTAGTTCAACGTGAATGTAACTCTCCAGCAGTGAAACTGCTGGGTTCTCGCTTGAAAAAGCAGTACAAGTGAGTAAACAGTATATTTGTTTATACGAATGATTGATTGTCGTTCCATAAATCTCCAACGATTTTCATCGCCGGGTAGTTCAACGTGAATAACTCTCCAGCAGTGAAGACTGCTGAAAAAAGCGGTAAAAATAAACAATTTATATTGTTTATATCAAAGAACGAATTCTCGTTTTGTATATTTTTACTTAATTTAATTACTGGTTGGTTTGAGTATGAATTATACTCTCCAGCAGTAAACACTGCTGGGTTCTCGCCAGAAAAAGCAGCAAATCTAAAAAAACAATGAATATTGTTTATTAAGAAGAACCATAGTTCCTCCGTTTGTTTCCAATGATTTCTAGTGGTCGGGGTTACCTCAATGTAGATTGAACTTTTCAGCAGTGGAAACTGCGGGGTACTCGCTTGACAAAGCGGTGAATGTTAATAAACAATAAAACCTGAGTTTGAGTACTTTCCTACTGTCAACCAGGGAGACTGCCTGAAAACATACTGTCAGAAAATAAGGAGCTAGCTTATAAGAATCACGGCATTTTTTGAATGCCAAGGAAACGCCCACCCGCACTTACCCACTTATACCTAAGTATAAGTACGTTCCCTCTGCTGTTAGTTTGATCGGACAACGGAAAAAAATGAGTTCGACCTCAAATCCTGAAAGTACTCGAGTACCTCGGTAGTAAGCAGCAAACAACATACTTTTATTAGTTAAAGCATTTTGTGGATGCCAAGGAAACGCCCACCCGCACTTACCCACTTATACTCGAGTATAAGTATGTTCCTTCTGCTGCCAGTTTGATCGGACAACGGAAATGTGTTCGACCTCAAATCTTTTAAGTATTCGAGTACCGCGGTAGTGTACGCTAGAGTGGTTAGCACGACACATACTGCTACAGAAACAAGCAGCAAACTACATACTTTTATTAGTTGAGGCATTTTTTGGATGCCAAGGAAACGTCCACCCGCACTTACCCACTTATACTCGAGTATAAGTACGTTCCTTCTGCTGTCAGTTTGATCGGACAACGGAAATGTGTTCGACCTCAAATCTTTAAAGTATTCGAGTACCTCGGTAGTGTACGCTAGAGTGGTTAGCACGACACATACTGCTACAGAAACAAGCAGCAAACAACATACTTTTATTAGTTGAGGCATTTTTTGGATGCCAAGGAAACGCCCACCCGCACTTACCCACTTATACTCGAGTATAAGTACGTTCCTTCTGCTGTCAGTTTGATCGGACAACGGAAATGTGTTCGACCTCAAATCTTTAAAGTATTCGAGTACCTCGGTAGTGTACGCTAGAGTGGTTAGCACGACACATACTGCTACAGAAACAAGCAGCAAACAACATACTTTTATTAGGTGAGGCATTTGTCGGATGCCAAGGAAACGCCCACCCGCACTTACCCACTTATACTCAAGTATAAGTACGTTCCCTCTGCTGTCAGTTTGATCGGACAACGGAAATATGTGTTCGACCTCAAATCTTTAAAGTACTTGAGTACGTTGGTAGAGTTCGCCAGAATGGCTAGCACAACATATACTGCTACAGAAACAAGCAGCAAACAAGGAGCGGCATTTTTAAATGCCAAACAAACCCTCACCTTTTTCAGTATAAGTACATTAACTATTACTGCTATTGTAATTTATTCCAAAGGGAACGATGTTAGTTCACGAGATCTCAATATTTGCGCCAAACGTGTTCTCATTTGTATCGCATCTCGGGAATAATTCCTACCCATAGGTTCTTCTTCTAGTGCAATACTGGTAGAAAAAGCAGCTGCATATACGCCACAAGAAAAAGAATCTGGCTGCCGCGTATAACGGGCTGCATGATTACATTGTCATCATGCACATGAGGATAGCGCTTAGAAATATAACGCTTAACTTCTTGGTTCAAGAGCACATATTCCGAACAATTCAGACTGTCATACACAAAAATATCTAAACCGTCATAGTAAAGACAGATCCAATGTATGCTTTGGTTACCACCGACTATATGAATATCCTGTTGTCCCGGAGGACAAGGCTTTATATAGTTGTGATACGCCGTGTATGAAGCGGGATTACATTGGAATGAACTGTTTTCCTGCAACACGTTTTGGAACAAGTCTATGCTTATGTCATCGAGCAAACTGGTTGGCGATAGAACCAATGTCACGACATCGTCGGTAGAAATATTTTTCCGAAGAGTATCGAGCAATTTTACATGGTCGTCTGAAACTTGCAATTCTTCATCACTCGAAATTGAAACCCAATCTACACTTGCAACCTGGTCATAACTTTGAGACAAGGTGATTCAAAATTTTCGACCTGGTCCAGTGCGCGATCTACGATTTCAACACATGTTGTACTAGTCGTTTTCATTGATAAAACGTGAGTAGCGCGTTTTGCACCTTTTTTGAGCAGTGCTTTCCGGCGAGCATCTATAATGTACTGCGGATCCCGAATTGGCATTGATCTACGTCGTCTACTGTCAACAATCTCCGGGAGCAAACAAAATGTATAGAACCGGCAAAGTAAAGGTTTCATTTTCGAAATCCAGAATTCATCGTCTCTTCGTACAGTGACGATTTTTAAATCTGCTGAAGTCCACAGCACAAATAGGCAGTAACTTCGTTTAGTTACATGCAATTGCCCTTGTACTTGATAATAGTACGCGTGAGACTTGCTCAATGAGTTAACTTCCTTCTTGTCGAAAATGTTTCTCAGGCTAGGCTTTTGTTGTATAGCCTGTGTCAAATCAGCGTCTTCGGCCGAAAATGGACATTTTATTTCAACAATGCCGTCATCGTCGATCAGACCATCTGGAGATGCTCCCAGATAAGGGATCTCTTGATCAATAAAAAGGCCGCAGGAAACGACTTTTTTTCCTATCTGACGTTCAATCTCTTTCCTGGCCTCATTTTCGTGGTCGCGGCCAAATTTGGTCGCTGCCGTATCCACCATCTTTGGATAAAGGATCCGCGAAACCATGTTTGCGCATGAAGTTTTCGGCAACATTCGACATATAGGACCGAATCTTGATGCCGTGATAATTTTTGTATGCAGTCGATGCCAAAGCTCCGAGGAATCCTGCAATACAGTTTCTCGTTCAATCTGCTGCCAATCATTTTGATAAGCTTTCAATTGTTTTAAATGTTCTTCGACGAGAACATCGAACACATCCTTTTCAAGATCGGGTTTTCGAGCCGATGGACCATAGTCTTTATCGGTACTTCTAAACTTTCGAAACTTGCGAAGACGTCTTGGTTGATTGCGAATGCGGCAGTTGCATTCGTTCTTTCGATGTCTTCATGCTTCCAATTTAGTTATGGTCGCGGGTACTTTGGAACCCTTTTGCGAACGCAGTTGCGACAACACCGATTGCGTGTTGTATTGTAACGTCGCAGCGATGCATCTCATTTGATATGAGTTACCAGGGCAATAATTAATTCTTTTGCCTGAATTGCATTTGTTGACAATCGAATTGCATGCTTCCGCCATGTTGTTGGTTACTTTTTTCAACAAACTTTTGACGTGGCAGCTTAGATATCTCACCGCTTCGTAAACGGCTGGATAAATACCAGTTATGTGGAGTTCAATCATAACATTCTTTTCATTCTCTTTGGGTTCGCAAGAGAATGAAAGAGTTCGACAATTTGTGTGTTCACCGTATACGTGACTAAATACATTGAAAATGTCTTTGCACAATCGTGTTGCTTTCTCCTCTTCAGAGACATCTTCCATCTTGCGGAGATCTCTTGCGTGCTCAACAAACTTACGTATTTGTAAGCCGCTAGAATGCACGAATCGTCGAAATTCTGTGACATTCAATTTTCCTTTCGTGGGAATCATTTCCAACTTCTTTGTGGAAGCGATGCGAATTTTTCCGCACAAGTTCCGAAACAAGTGATTATTGCATTCAACTTTTTCCACAATAACCCCATGCTCACCATATGGGTCAGCATCTCGAATAGCTTGAAATACGCTACTGTCACCATCGGAAATCAACGTCTTGTAAATAAGACCGTTCTGCTCGACACTCGTTTTGAAACCTTCCAAAATGATGTCGCTTTCCATTGCCGTTGAACTGTGATCTCGACGCCAGTTCTTATAGCATGTATGAGGACGGGGCTCAACATTTAGTCGCTCGGCTCTTTCGTGAATTGCACAATATTTATTGCGCACACCGACGAACAAGGCTAACTTGCTGTCGCGACCAAAAATCATGGCTGCACCGAATAGTGCATCGTGCTTCCCACTCGCGTAGGATCGCTTTGACCAACATCCATCTGCAATTACCTGAATGTACGGAAGCCATTAACAACGTGGCCTTTCTTAATCGCTATTGCCCTTTCTATAGCTGCTGCCTTTGTTCTTTCTTCTTCGGCAAGACTGTGAAATATATCGTATAGATTGTTCCGATACTTGATATAAGTATTCACTGCCATAGGTGGAATAGACATTCCGGCAAGAGTTTCTTGCAATGTACTATGGCCGATGCCCGCAGTCAGCGATACATCTACAGCACTGTTACATCCAACTCCTATTAGATTTAACTAATTAATAATAACTACTTAGTCTAGTCATAAATAATAATCATAATAACAAGAAAAATCAGAGTATTGATCGGAACCTCTCGAAGGGATTCCGAGGGCCATAAAACTCAAACCAGCTATGGGAACTGCCATGAAAATTAGCCCCAAATCTGTAACCAAGGGGGACAATAGGTGATTCTCTACTACCCCATATATCAGAAGAATCGGGCTACTGTGACTCACAAGGAACATCACTTTGGTGTCCCCCTCCGATTTTCTTGAAACTGCTGTATGTGAAAGAGCATTCGAAAGTAAGAGACACGTATTTTTTTTTATCGGCGGAAAAACGGTTTTAAGGGGTGAAACCACCCTTGAAAGTAAGGCATGTCAGGGGGTGATTTTGCAGTTTCACCAGCAAGCACTCAACAGATTTTGATAAAACCAAAACCAAAATGTTTCTTATCTGAAGTGATGAAAAGTTCACCCTGTGCACGAAAAAAAAAAAAAAAAACAGGGGGTTAACCACCCTTACATTCTTATATTTCTCACGCCACAATGAAAAGGAACGAATATGATGGAATGAAACGGGTTCTATTTCCATGAAAACATGAAAATAAAGTTCACATGTTTTTGCATTTTTGCAAAATAGCAGTCTTAAGGGGGTAAACTACCCCTTTTTTGAATTTTCGTACTGTATGTGGCTTATTTCTGTTTTACATGTTTTTGCTGATTCGAAATATTATAATAATTTCGAATCAAGATTTTCTGAGGTATCAAAGTCAATACAAGACTCTGAAAGTGTGAATCTCCCCCACTCGATTTTCCTCTTTATTCGCTATTTCAAAATTTCTCCCTGCATTTCGTTCAATTTGGTTGCTCTGCATCGAAATTACGAATTCAATAATTTTAGGAACGTATAATGATCGTATTGACCTCAATCTTGGCGGGCAAGGGAAGGAGGAGGGGAGCCATTTGATATTTACTACGATTCAACTTTGAAGTCTGAATAAGTCTATGCTGTTGATCTTGTTTACTAACGAACATTTTTTAAATGAAACTTCAATACACATTAACAATTCATTAACCGTCTCATAGTATAGAATCGGATTTTATTAGATAAGTACATATATCGAAATAAAATATAATAAAACCTATCATTTCCAGCAATTATGGCTCATACGTTGTACAATAATGATATTCATCAAAAAAATGTTTCAAACACAAAGATTTTTTGCACCATGCACATTTTATAATCGCTATATTATTGCAACCAGGTATTTCACAGTGTGTTTTTGATTGACCGAACCCAAAATCAACAGGATTTTCGAAATATTCCGGTTTTTCCGTAATATAATTACTTTTAAACCATGAATATTTGAAAAGATTGATATAGCGTGGAGATGACAATTGATTGTGGGCCAAAGATTGCAGTTTGATTATATTATTCCTCAAATGTAAATTTATATCAGCATCCACTAATAGAACACTATCTGAAAAATGTCGTACAAAATTTTTCCATATCCTGAATCCAAATACATCAAGCGGTTGAATTTTTCCAGTTGTACCTTTTGGGATAATCATTGTGATGATTTTTTTATCATGAGGGGTGGCTTCACGTACAACTTTGGGGCAGTGTCCACTCCAGGAATCAATCAGTAATACATTGTCACTTCCAACATTCGGAAAAAAAACTTTTTCCATCCAAATTTTAAAATGATCTGTAAACATATAACAAATTATATATTTATAACTATATTTTGGAAAAAGTTGATGCACCCTTAACGATAATACGCACCGGAAGTAAGTTTCCCAGATTTCGATGCTGTTACTATGACGTTATCTGGCTTAAACAATTCGTTCGTTACTCTCGGTCCAAATTCACCTTTTGCCTCCTTTAATACTATGAAAAGTGGAGAAAGTAGTTTCCCGTTGGCATTTATTGTTGGCTGAATCGTGTAGCTATGGGTCGTTGAAGACACTGATTGTACAACGCATTCAACTTTTTTCGATCCTTCCATCGCTAAAGTTCGTGCTGAATGGATTTCCAGTTGAAAACCGCTTTGGTCCGAATTATATACATTACTTGACCCATACTTTTCTATTAGTAATTTAACATCTTGAACAAATTTGTCCGCATTTGTTTGCAGAAGCGCTTCTTCCTCCACAGTTTTTCTCGTTATAAATTTATTAATTTTTCTGGAAACAATGCGATGCGATTTCTTAAATTTCCATAGCCAGTTATGAGAAGCTTTGAATCGTATATCTTCATGGCCTATTTCTTTCTGTGCCTGTAGAGCCCACTTTCGAAGGTCAATATCATGAACAATGACACCCGCGTCTACAGCAGTTTTCATATTCCGTAATGTGTATTCAGAAATTCGAGCAAGTTTTTCTTTATATGTACCACCCTTGTTCAGTTGTTGTGCCCAGCGTCGTAACTGCCGTATGGATTTTACAGATTTGTATTTTTGTTTGACGGTTTCAACACTGTAATTCTTTTTTTTACCAGATCTCCAATATTCAACAGCTTTTTTTTTATAATCATAGCTCAGCTCATCGTCACCAGAACAAGCGTCGGAATCGACATCATCATCCTTTTGCCATATCATATCTTCAACAGCAATTGCTTCGAACTCTTTAAATGGTTCTTGAAAATCAAGAGTTTCTTCCTGTATCATCTCAATCCCGTTGTAATCTTGCATAGAATCGATTAAAATTTTTTCGAAATTCTCCTTCATCTCTATTTCTGCATTATTAACAGGAGTTTGTGCAATGTTCATAGCTTCAAATGTAGCCAGTAACAATTTGATAACGTTGATTGGGTTGACTTTCATGCTGGTAAAAGTAGTAGGCACAATACACCAAAAGCACAGAAAAAGCACGCACGATTTGGAGCTCACTCAAAAATGCACTAGTACAATGCTAATGGTTACCGCCTTCGAAAATAAGTATCGAAAGAAAAAAATATTTATTAATCTCACGATGCCTGATAACGTTTTTATCTGATGCATGACTCAAGAATATTCGGAATGACTAATGTTATTCGGTGTGTGAGAATGCCAAAAATATCAGGTGATCATAACTACTTGATAACATTTTTATCTAGCACAAACACCGGGATCATATGTCTACGCCTCTATTTTTCCGCCAAAGTTATGAAAGTGTTTTATAGAGGCATTTTTATCTGTAGCATGGTACCTATTCATTTACGTGCAGTTTACAAGCTTTCTATGATCACCGAAAAAGTAGTTGTGAGAACTTCCCCCCCCCCCCCCCCGCCAAACCGACACCATCCAGGTCAATACGAGTTTTATATGTTCCTAAAATTATTAAATTTGTAATTTCGATGCAGAGCAACCAAATTGAACGAAATGCAGGGAGAAATTTTGAAATAGCGAATAAAGAGGAAAATCGAGTGGGGGAGATTCACCCATTCAGAGTCTTGTATTGACTTCGATACGTCAGAAAATCTTGATTCGAAACTATTATAATATTTCGAATCAGCAAAAACATGTAAAACAGAAATAAACCACCTACGGTACGAAAATTCAAAAAAGGGGTAGTTCACCCCCTTAAGACTGCTATTTTGCAAAAATGCAAAAACACGTGAACTTTATTTTCATGTTTTCATGGAAATAGAACCCGTTTCATTCCTTCATATTCGTTCCTTTTTATTGTGGCGTGAGATATATAAGAATGTAAGGGTGGTTAACCCCCTGTTTTTTTTTTTTTTTTTCGTGCACAGGGTGAACTTTTCATCACTTCAGATAAGAAACATTTTGGTTTTGGTTTTATCAAAATCAGTTGAGTGCTTGCTGGTGAAACTGCAAAATCACCCCCTGACATGCCTTACTTTCAAGGGTGGTTTCACCCCTTAAAACCGTTTTTCCGCCGATAAAAAAAAATACGTGTCTCTTACTTTCGAATGCTCTTTCACATACAGCAGTTTCAAGAAAATCGGAGGGGGACACCAAAGTGATGTTCCTTGTCAGTCATCACTCCAACGCAACACGATCATTAAAAGGCAGGCGACACACAGGCGTGACAGGACTAGAGCAAAGAGATGACGTGATCCGCTATTTCCCTTAAACATTATTTTCCTTAACAAACTATTTTCCTTAACACGCCATTAACTTTTTCCACTCCAATAACTACAAGTGAACAAATTCCTTGTTGGGGGATGAGAACTCTGGACGATGCGCACCGCTGAGAACGCAGCTTTATAACTAATTCACAAATCAGTGGACAAAGCCATCTCCCACTCCGAGGACGAAGGACCAACGTCAGAAATGAGCCAGATCGCGACTCGATTTAACGACTTATCAGCAAACCAAGAATCAAAAAACCCCTCCTTACACCAGAGAGAAAGGGATAGAAACAAAACTAGTCACAACAGGGCTTGATCCGCGCATCCGCGGACAGGAGCCTTCTCCTCCACCAAAGGAAAAATGGGCTGTACCAGAAATTAGTCATATCACGCAACTCAATCCGCAAATCTACGTTTAGGAATCTTTTCCCACCACCGAAGAACCAAAAAAGGAGTAGGAATCTTCAGAGGCACCCTTGGAAGGGATTTCAAGTATAAAACTGACCACCCTGGACCACCGGGGCGTCTTCTACTTCAAGTCAGCGTATCTGCCGGAGGCTCTGCTCCACCGGTACCCGGTTCACTATACTTCAAAATCTTCCAGTTCGGACTTTGTCATTTTCGCGAAACATCCCAGTTCGGACTTTGTCATTTTCAGAGGTCGGCGTGACTGGTTTTTTCAGGACTCATATCGGTAAATAGTATTGAATCCTAGAGGAATTAAGAATTGATCACAGAGGAGTCACGAATATCCGATTATTCGTGATTTGACAGGAGAAAAGTCTTAAGTACTGAAGGAATTGGGAATTCGTTGGCCAAAAGTCACGAATATTCGGTGATTCGTGATTTGATCGGATAAAAGTCTCAAGTACTGAAGGAATTGGGAATTCGTCGGCCAAAAGTCACGAATATTCGGTGATTCGTGATTTGATCGGATAAAAGTCTCCAGTACTGAACGATTCAGTAATTCATTGGTGAAAAGTCACGATTATTCGATTATTCGTGATTTTAATGCATATGAGTCTTCAGTACTAAACGATTTTGGAATTCGTTGGCGAAGAGTCACGAATTTTCGATGATTCATGATTTGATTCGATAAAAGTCTCCAGTACTGAGCGATTTGAGAATTCATCGGCGAAAAGTCACGAATATTCGATTATTCGTGATTTAATGATTTCATAAAATATGACCGAAAAATTTGTAACCTCTTAGGTGGCATTCACGCCACTTGGCGTCATAATTTTTCCTGGCCCAGAAAAAGTGTCTTTTGGGCCATATAGGTTTATTTCGAGATTGGCTCAATCGATTTCTATGAAAATTAGTGCTCCGGGAGTTGCGAGACGCTGATTACGAATCTGCACTCAAAATGCACAATTGCAAAATGGCGGATCCAAAATGGCGGAACAAAATGCAAAAATTGATTTGAATCGAATGAAACTTTGTACTCGAGGGTTTTCGAGGTCGCTGATTACGAATCTGCACTCAAAATGCACAATTTCAAAATGGCGGACTAAAATGCAAAAATTGATTGGAATCGAATGAAACTTTGTACTCGAGGGTTTTCGAGGTCGCTGATTACGAATCTGCACTCAAAATGCACGATTTCAAAATGGCGGACCAAAATGCAAAAATTCATTGGAATCGAATGAAACTTTGTACTCGAGGGTTTTTGAGATCGCTGATTACGAATCTGCACTCAAAATGCACAATTTCAAAATGGCGGACCAAAATGCAAAAATTGATTTGAATCGAATGAAACTTTGTACTCGAGGGTTTTCGAGGTCGCTGATTACGAATCTGCACTCAAAATGCACAATTTCAAAATGTCGGACCAAAATGCAAAAATTGATTGGAATCGAATGAAACTTTGAACTCGAGGGTTTTTGAGGTCGCTTTGATTGGACAAAAGTCTCCAGTACAGAGCGATTTGAGAATCCATCAGCGAAAAGTCATGAATACTCTATCGCTGAATTTTCAAACGTTGGACTTCAACGATTTTGAAATAAATAAAATTTTTGATTCTAATTTTTTTTTGTACGAATCGCTTTTCGTGCTCGAAAAAAGAAGACTTGCCAAGTTTGAGCGAAAAATTCTTCCCGGAACACCCCCGTCATAGGGGTTGAAATATCGAAAATTTCGTAAAATTTTTCGTATCAGCATTCTCATCTTGTTTATTTCACGAATCGATTCGTGAGGTCAAAAAAGAGAGACGTGCCATGTATGATCGAAAAATTCTTCCCGGAACACCCCTATCTCAAGGGTTGACATTTTCGGAAATTTCGGATAATTTTTCCGGACGCCATTCATATATTTTTTATTTCACGAATCACTTCGTGAGGTCAAATAAGGGAAACGTGCCAAGTTTCGTCGAAAAATTTATTCCGGAACACCCCCATCGACGTGGGTTGGAATTTTACGAAAACTTCGTATAATTTTTCCTATCAGTATTCATATATTTTTCATTTCACGAATCACTTGGTGAGGTCAAAAAAAAAGACGTGCCCAGTTTGGTCCAAAAGTTCGTTCCGGAACATCCCCATCTCAGGGGTTAAAATCTTGGGAAACTTTCGAAAATTTTTGAACCCTGGAATTTTTTCAAAGTCTACTGCCTGAGAAAAATAATTCTCTTTGGTCATTACAACTGTGTCTCATTCGACTCAGAATCACGTGAAACATGTTTCGAACCCATCGGTAGTGGTCAATTTTTCAATTAGTGGAATTTTGGAATATTAAAAAAATTTGGAACCCTGGAATTTTTCCGAAGTCTTGGAAAAGGTTTTTTTTCGGTTCTTACAACTTCGTCTCATTCGACTCAGAGTCGCGTAAAAAATGTTTCAAACTTATCATTGCAGGTCATTTTTACAATTTTCAGAATTTTCGAAATTTTTCCAAATTTTCGAAGTCTATTGCGTTGGAAAAATTTGTTTTTTTTTCGGTCATTACAACTTTGTCTCCTTGGACGCCGGATGACGCGAAACGTCTTTCAAACCCATCGTGGGAGGTCATATTTTCAATTTTTGAAATTTTCGAAATTTTGGAACCCTGGAATTTTTCGAAGTTTATTGCCTTGGAAAAATTCGATTTTTTTCGGTCATTGCATCTTCGTCTCATTCGACGTAGAATCGAATGGAACGTGTTTCAAACCTGACGTTGGAGGTCATATTTTCAAATTTTCGAAATTTTCGAAGTCTATTGCCTTGGAAAAATTTGTTTTTGTTCGGTCATCAAAACTTCGTCTCACTGGACTGAGAATCGCGTGGAATATAATTCAAACCCATCGTTGGAGATCATATTTTGAAACTTTGAGATTGTCGAAATTTTTCGAAATTTTCAAAGTCTATTGCCTTGGAAAAATTTGATTTTTTTTGGTCATTACAACTTCTCCTCATTCGACTCAGAATCGCGTAAAACATGTTTCAAACCCATCGTTGGAGGTCATTTTATCATTTTTTGAGATTTTTGGAATTTTTGAAATTTTCGAATTTTTTCGAAGCCTATAGCCCTCGAAAATTTTTTTTTTGGTCATTACAACTTCGTCTCAATCGACTTAGAATCGCGTGAAACATGTTTCAAACCCATCGTTGGAGGTCATTTTTTATTTTTGAAATTTTCCGAATTTTTCGAAGCTTATAGCCTTCGAAATTTTTTTTTTTTCGGTCATTACAACTTTGTCTCATTCGACTCAGAATCGCGTGAAACATGTTTCACGCGATTCTGGTTGGAGGTCATTTTCACGATGTTGGAGGTCATTTTATAATTTTTTCGAAGGCTATAAAAATTTTCGAAGGCTATATGCTTCGAAAAAATTTGTAAATTTCAAAAATTCCAAAAATCTCAAAGAATGATAAAATGACCTCCAACGATGGGTTCGAAATATGTTTCACGCGATTCTGAGTCGAATGAGGAGAAGTTGTAATGACCGAAAAAAATCAAATTTTTCCAAGGCAATAGACTTTGAAAATTTCGAAAAATTTCGACAATTTCAAAGTTTCAAAATATGATCTCCAACGATGGGTTTGAATTATATTCCACGCGATTCTCAGTCCAGTGAGACGAAGTTTTGATGACCGAACAAAAACAAATTTTTCCAAGGCAATAGACTTCGAAAATTTCGAAAATTTGAAAATATGACCTCCAACGTCAGGTTTGAAACACGTTCCATTCGATTCTACGTCGAATGAGACGAAGATGCAATGACCGAAAAAAATCGAATTTTTCCAAGGCAATAAACTTCGAAAAATTCCAGGGTTCCAAAATTTCGAAAATTTCAAAAATTGAAAATATGACCTCTCACGATGGGTTTGAAAGACGTTTCGCGTCATCCGGCGTCCAAGGAGACAAAGTTGTAATGACCGAAAAAAAAACAAATTTTTCCAACGCAATAGACTTCGAAAATTTGGAAAAATTTCGAAAATTCTGAAAATTGTAAAAATGACCTGCAATGATAAGTTTGAAACATTTTTTACGCGACTCTGAGTCGAATGAGACGAAGTTGTAAGAACCGAAAAAAAACCTTTTCCAAGACTTCGGAAAAATTCCAGGGTTCCAAATTTTTTTAATATTCCAAAATTCCACTAATTGAAAAATTGACCACTACCGATGGGTTCGAAACATGTTTCACGTGATTCTGAGTCGAATGAGACACAGTTGTAATGACCAAAGAGAATTATTTTTCTCAGGCAGTAGACTTTGAAAAAATTCCAGGGTTCAAAAATTTTCGAAAGTTTCCCAAGATTTTAATCCCTGAGATGGGGATGTTCCGGAACGAACTTTTGGACCAAACTAGGCACGTCTTTTTTTTTGACCTCACCAAGTGATTCGTGAAATGAAAAATATATGAATGGCGTCCGGAAAAATTATCCGAAATTTCCGAAAATGTCAACCCTCGAGATGGGGGTGTTCCGGGAAGAATTTTTCGATCATACATGGCAAGTTTCTCTTTTTTGACCTCACAAAACGATTCGTGAAATAAAAAAGATGAGAATGCTGAAACGAAAAGTTTTACGAAATTTTCGATATTTCAACCCCCATCACGGGGGTGTTCCGGGAAGAATTTTTCGATCAAACTTGGCACGTCTCTCTTTTTTGACCTCACGAATCGATTCGTGAAATAAAAAAGATGAGAATGCTGATACGAAAAATTTTACAAAATTTTCGATATTTCAACCCCTATGACGGGGGGGTTTCGGGAAGAATTTTTCGCTCAAACTTGGCAAGTCTCTTTTTTCGAGCACTAAAAGCGATCGTACAAAAAAAAATGAGAATCAAAAATTTTTTTTATTTCAAAATCGTTGAAGTCCAACGTTGGAAACTTCAGCGATATAGTATTCATGACTTTTCGCCGATGGATTCTCAAATCGCTCTGTACTAGAGACTTTTATCGAATCAAAGCGACCTCAAAAACCCTCGAGTACAAAGTTTCATTCGATTCCCATCAATTTTTGCATTTTGGTCCGCCATTTTGAAATTGTGCATTTTGAGTGCAGATTCGCAATCAGCGACCCCGAAAACCCTCGAGTACAAAGTTTCATTCGATTCCAATCAATTTTTGCATTTTGGTCCGCCATTTTTAAATTGTGCATTTTGAGTGCAGATTCGTAATCGGCGACCTCGAAAACCCTCGAGTACAAAGTTTCATTCGATTCCAATCAATTTTTGCATTTTGGTCCGCCATTTTGAAATTGTGCATTTTGAGTGCAGATTCGTAATCAGCGACCTCGAAACCCCTCGAGTACAAAGTTTCATTCGATTCCAATGAATTTTTGCATTTTGGTCCGCCATTTTTAAATTGTGCATTTTGAGTGCAGATTCGTAATCAGCGACCTCGAAAACCCTCGAGTACAAAGTTTCATTCGATTCAAATCAATTTTTGCATTTTGTTCCGCCATTTTGGATCCGCCATTTTGCAATTGTGCATTTTGAGTGCAGATTCGTAATCAGCGTCTCGCAACTCCCGGAGTACTAATTTTCATAGAAATCGATTGAGCCAATCTCGAAATAAACCTATATGGCCCAAACGACACTTTTTCTGGGCCAGGAAAAATTATGACGCCAAGTGGCGTGAATAATTTTTATTATTCACGCCACTTTTTTTTTCACGCAACAAAATTAGTCCACAAGTGGCCTGTGGACTAATTTTACACCGAATTAATCCGAGACATCAGAGTTAAAAAATTCTGTCATAAAGTTTAAATACCAAGGAACAATTTCTTTTAATTTCAAGTCTATGTTTTTTCTCGCCGCGAAAAAATCACGAAAAAACCCCAAAAAATGCGCTTGCCACACGGGGTGACCCTCTCAAGCCGAATCAGTTTTTTTGAAAATAAAAATCGTTTCATTACACATCCAAGTTGTTTCAGGTATTTAAATACACACACAT
Organism: Venturia canescens; assembly: GCF_019457755.1. Lineage (NCBI taxonomy): Eukaryota > Metazoa > Arthropoda > Insecta > Hymenoptera > Ichneumonidae > Venturia > Venturia canescens. The sequence continues at coordinate 13,058,836 of NC_057431.1, read as the reverse complement.
ACACACACGCGGACATATTTTATTTCGAACTCAAATTTTACTTTGTTGGAATTGAAATGAAAATTCTCCGTGATTATCAATTTTGTCTTTTTTATGAATAAAAAAAAAATTCCACCAAAAAACGAAAAAAATACGGATTTCCTCAGTTTCGATTTACCAATAAAAATTTTGTAATCAAGCATTTTCGAATAGTCTGTCATGCGTTTACAGGCAATGCGATTATACTTCTCTTTTGGGTTATTTTATTATATATTTTCCAATAACAAACATCGACAAGTTTGATAATACAATCAGAGAAAGAGAGAGAGAGAGAGAGAGCTGATGAGAAAGAGCGGAGGCATGGATGTTTTTTCTAATGTTTCAGAATCCGGTTTACATCTCAAGATATATATAGAAAAAGTCTGTAACCTTTCTAAATATTTTATACCATCAATCCGTACGTTGTTGACAATTTTCGGTTTATTTTCCATCACATAACACTCTTGGATTCCTCGGCTTTTATTTCTCTTTTATTCTTCTTCCTGTTTTTCTCATCACATTCACTAAAATATTGTCCTGTTTTTATCTATTTTCTACAGAACCGGAAAAAATTGGAAGTGTCGGTGAATTGTCACTTTCGCGATCTTTATAACCTCATCTAGTTAGCATTTAAACAACTCGCCATACGTCATATTATAACGAAAATATATAGGTATATTAGGGTGGTCCTTAAAAGGGGTGTTTTCGAATTTCTTTGCTCCCAGGGGCTCAAATGCTTCCAAATTAATTAAAAATAATTCCCTGAAAATTTGAGCTTTTAATATTAACTCTAAGATAGTCCGCATTCCAACCTAAGATTCTTATCTAAATAACATGAGAAAAATTCCTTTCGTTCTTTAGTATTTCATAACTCTGGGACAAATAAATTAAAAATTTCGAGACATACATATTTTCATAGAGAATTTGACGCTCTACAAAAAAGGTCTGTTATGATTTCTAGCTAAGTCTATTGGTTTAAGAGTTATTTGAGCTCATAGTTTAATTTTTTTTCTCATTATCAATATTATCAAGGATATTCATCAAACCCTTAGGGAAAAAACGGTTGGGACAAGTACATTGATGCTTCCGTGTTTCCTGATCATATCACGAAAAATGTAATAAAAATTCCTTAAAAAAATTATGTGGCCAACTGTAAATAATTTCAACAGAACAATTGGAAAAAAATTTCACAAATTTTGAAAAAACATTACATTAAAAAAAATACAAATCTGTAATTCGTTTGTAAAGTGAAAAAAATTCAAATAAAACATGAGAAATAAAAAACCGAAATATCGCGCTTGAAAACATTTCGAAAAACGATGCCCCATTTTTTTAATCTTATTCTAACAACTAAATCAATTAAAAAAAAAAATGGCATCAAGAGACGCGGTAGCGGCTCGACGCCAAGTATTAAAAGGAAAAACTGCAGCGCAAAAGAAAAGCCAGCGCGAGCCCTGCCGCTACTCTTATATACGCGAATATGCCGGTTTTATGACGTCACAGAATTTTCAAATGGTTCTCACAAATAAACCATTTCATAAAAGAACTTGAAAATTTGTGACGATTTTTTTTCGATTTTTCTCTTTCCATTGGTCTTTGTTGCAAGTAAATCCGTCCAGTAGATCCTGAGATATGTAACGTTAGTGATTTAAAATCCATCATTTCGGGATTTTCATTTTCTTAGAGACAGAGGGGCGTAAGTTACGCTTGTTTACATTTGGACTTACGTCCTTTGCACGATTTCTTACTTTTGTCACACTCTACGTCACGCACTGCGCTGAACGCGGCTAGCCCCTCTCCTTCTGCGTCGCCGAGCGAGAGAGACAGAGAATGGGCGCACAGCGGGGGCAATACCAGTTCCTGGTTTGCGCATAAAATATGTATATAATTAAATATATATTTTATTTATTAATATTAATTAATAATAAAATATTATTATATTAAATATTTTATTATAATTAATATGTAATATAATATATATATTATATTATACAATATATAATATAAAATGATAATAATATAATAAAATAAAAAAATTGAATAATACGAATAACATTAAATAATAAATAATATAAATAAAAAAATATAAAATTCTGGTCGACGCCGCTGGATTTTTCGAGGATGTCTAGGGCGATAGCTCATGGGTTTTGGAGGACTAGGTTTAGGTACATTCTATCGCGATTTTCGATTTCTAGGTGGACGACTCCATAGTTTTTTATGTCCAGATATATTCCTCCATGGCTTTCGTCGTCTAGGTATGTTTTTTCATGGTTACCGAGGTCTGGGTCGACGGCTCCTTAGTTTTCGATGTCCAGGTATGTTTCTTCATGGTTTTCATTGTTTCGGATAATTCCTCCATGGATTTCGATGTCTAGGTATATTCCTCCATGGTTTCTGATGTGCGAGTGTATTTCTCCATAGTTTTTCATGTCCACGTGTATTTCTCTATAGTTCTTGATGTCTAGGTATATTCCTCCATGGTTTTCGCGATCGAGGTTGACGGCTCCACAGGTTTCGATGTCCAGGTATGTTTCTCCATGGTTTTCGTGGTCTCGGATAATTCCTCTATGGGTTTCGATGTCTAGGTATATTCCTCTATGGTTTCTGATGTGCAGGTGTATTTCTCCATAGTTCTTGATGTCTAAGGTATATTCCTCCATGGTTTTCGTGGTCTAAGTATGTCTCTTGATGGTTTTCGCGGTCGAGGTCGACGGTTCCACAGTTTTCGATGTCTAGGTATGTTTCTCCATGATTTTCGTGGTCTAGGATAATTTCTCCATGGGTTTTGATGTCTAGGTATTTTCCTTCATGGTTTTCAATGTCTAGACGTTTTCCTTCATGGTTTTCGTGGTCCAGGTATATTCCTCCATGGTTTTCGTGGTCTAGGTACAATCCTCCATGGTTTTCGTGGTCTAGGTACGTTTGTTCATGGTTTCAATGTCTAGGCATGTTCCTTCATGGTTTTCGTCATCCAGGTATATTCCTCCATGGTTATCTCGGTATAGGTAGATTCCTCCATGGTTTTCGTGGTCTAGGTATGTTTCTTCATGGTGTTCGTAGTCGAGGTCGACGGCTCCACAGTTTTCGATGTCCAGGTATGTTTCTCTCGGGTTTTCGTGGTCGAGGATAATTCCTCCATGGGTTTCGATGTCTAGGTATATTCCTCCATGATTTTCAATGTCTAGGCATGTTTAATCATGGTTTTCGCGGTCGAGGTCGACGGCTCCTCAGTTTTCGATGTCCAAGTATGCTTCTCCATGGTTTTCGTGGTCTAGGATAATTCCTCCATGGGTTTTGATGTCTAGGTATATTCTTTCATGGTTTTGAATGTCTGGACATGTTCCTTCATGGTTTTCGTGGTCCAGGTATATTCCTCCATGGTTTTCGATGTATGGATATGTTTGTCCATGGTTTTCGTGGTCTAGGTACATTGCTCCATGGTTTTCGTGGTCTAGGTAGATTCCTCCATAGTTTTCGTGGTCTAGGTAGATTCCTCCATGGTTTTCGTGGTTCAGGTATATTCCTCCAGGGTTTTCGATGTCTGGATATGTTTTTCTATGGTTTTCGTGGTCCAGGTATATTCCTCCATGGTTTTCAATGTCTAGGCATGTTTCATCATGGTTTTCGTGGTTCAGGTATATTCCTCCATGGTTTTCGATGTCTGGGTATGTTTCTCCATGGTTTTCGTGGTCTAAGTTGATGGTTCCACAGTTTTCGATGGCTAGGTCTGAGTTTCCATAGTTATTGTTCTCTAGGTATATTTCTTCATCATTTCCGCGATCTAGGTCGATAACTCCATACTTTTCGATGTCTAGGTATGTGTCTACATATTTTTCAATGTCTAGGTATATTCCTCCATGGTTTTGGATGTCCAGGTATATTTCTTCATAGTTTTAAATGTCTACGTATGTTCCTTCATGGTTTTCGTGGTCCAGGTATATTCCATCATGGCTTTTGATGCTAGGTCAACATTTCCATAGTTTTCGACGTTTGGTTATGGTTCTCCATGGTTTTCATGGTCTAGGTCGACGGTTCCATTGTTTTCGATGTCTACGTCGACAGCTCCATGGTTTTCGATGGCTAGGTATATTTCTCCATGGCTTTCGTCGTGCTGGTATGTTTTTTCATGCTTTTCGAGGTCTAGATCAACGGCTCCGTAGTTTTCAATGTCCAGGTATGTTTTCCCATTGTTTTCGTGGACTAGGTTGACGACTTCATAGTTTTCACTATTCCGGTCCATAGCTCCATAGTTTCCGATGTTAAGGTGAATTTGTCCATGGTACCCGATATGAAAGTCAATGACTCCATAGTTTCCGATAGTGTGGTGAGTTTTTCTAAGGTTTTCGATATCTAGGTCGTCGGCTCTATAGTTTTCGAAGTCTAGTTTGGCGACTATAGAGTTTTCGATGTCTAGGTGGATGCCTTCGTATTTTTCAATATATATTCGACAATTTTATATTTCCCGATATTTAGGTAAACGGTGCAATGGTTTACGATATATTTCCTCATAGTTATCGATATCTAGATCTGCGATTTAATAGTTTACATTGACGAGGCAGGTTCAGACGTTACAGAAGACCATGAAAAAATATCACTGGACACCAATAACCATAAAGCTGTGGTCTTAGACATTGAATACCATGGAAACATCTCCTTGGACATTGCAAACCATTGACAGTATCCATGTCAACATGGAATCCATGAATGAGATGAAGATAGTTTCAAAAATCATTTTTCCAAGTAAACAAGTGGAGCTTTTCAAAAAAAGGAATAGAAAATGAAAATATCATCCCATTGCATAGGAATTTCCCAATCTTTCATTGGAAAATTCGATTTGCTGAATGGATAATCAAAATCGTCACCATTATTGCTTGTAAAAGGTTTCAACTCACATGAACATAACCGCACAGTTTTCGTCCGTCTACATAGAAAAATTGGCTGTGTCGATTGCTTTTGGTACATAGAGAAAAGCACTCAACTTGAAACAAATCGTTTTAAAAATTTTCGTCGAAGACGAGGAATGTATTTTTTCTCTTAAGTAAATATTGTCACGCCTCTAAAAAATCAGCTAAGTTAGAAAAAAAATAATTGACAAAGTAAAAAAAGAACGCCAATTATTAAAAGGTCGCGACCGTAGTTTCCAATAATTTTCTATATTTGCATTATCAATAAAAAACTTCAAAATATAAAAAAAAAATGAGATCGTTTTCTGAAGTTGACAAATATAGTGAATGAAATACGATTCCTATATAGTTGTCACGTCTCGCAAAAAGAAGTGAAATCAGTAAATATTAAAACTTCAAAAAGTAAAAAAGGCACGCCAAGTATTAAAAGGTCGTGACCGTCGTTTTAAATGATTTTCTATATTCGCATTGTCAATAAATAAATTTAAAAAAATGTTTAACTGTGAAAAAATATGAGATCTATTGTAACATATACAGTGAATGAATTACGTTTCCTGTAGGAATTCTGAATTTTGGAAATAAAAAAAAATGAGATCATTTTCTAACGTAGCCAAGTACAGTGAATGAATTAAGGTTCTTGTGGAATTCATTCGTGTACACTTTTAGCCCTAATCCCTCACTTATTCATAAAAATTTTCCAGCAAACGTCACAGAGCAACAAAGGTTTCTCGAATGATTCTGCAATTATTAAGAGATTATCATCTGTTTTTATGCTAGCACGGGTTATAAACTTAAAACAGTTTACGCGTACAAGTGCATGCATTGTATCTATACGATGAACTGCACAAATTCATTTTCAACATTACACACAAGCTTGGCGTGCATGGTTTTCAATCGGAAGCTCGGCGAAGGAATGCCTCATCCGTCCATATATTTGAAGAAAACTTGATGATCCTCTCATGTAATTGTTTTTTAATTTGCCATCCCTTTTCCATCCAACTATTTTATTGAGTAGTTCGACGTAAGATCTCGCGCTGTGTACACAAAGAAAAATATCTATTCTTGACCAGTTTGACTGATAAATTCATTACTCCAAAAGTTTCGTATTCAACGCGTTTTCTTTTCTCAAATCAATGTTTACACAGCTTACTTCTTTGTTCATCCATTTCAATACTTGTGTAATTCATCCAATCATCTGCCCATTTGGTAAAAAAAAGAGTGTACGGACAAACGAGTGAAAGTGACGCGTCGATAAATTAAAATGCGTATGGGCATGAAAGAATGGCCGTATCTATCCGTACAAGATAAAGGCATATAAAGGGATTGATTGATTTCATTTCTTTATCCGTTCGTTTAATTGTTCAATTTTATCCACAAATTTCACCCATCTGTATTGTTTACCAAATCATTATATAACAGGGCCCCTCTTATTTTATTGGGGGATCGGTTTTTTTCACACTCGTTCATACAATTCTAATTAATTATTATTTTCATAGTAAATTTAAACAATTGTCTCTTCCCGAGCTTCCGATTGAAAACCATGCACGCCAAGCTTGTGTGTAATGTTGAAAATGAATTTGTGCAGTTCATCGTATAGATACAATGCATGCACTTGTACGCGTAAACTGTTTTAAGTTTATAACCCGTGCTAGCATAAAAACAGATGATAATCTCTTAATAATTGCAGAATCATTCGAGAAACCTTTGTTGCTCTGTGACGTTTGCTGGAAAATTTTTATGAATAAGTGAGGGATTAGGGCTAAAAGTGTACACGAATGAATTCCACAAGAACCTTAATTCATTCACTGTACTTGGCTACGTTAGAAAATGATCTCATTTTTTTTTATTTCCAAAATTCAGAATTCCTACAGGAAACGTAATTCATTCACTGTATATGTTACAATAGATCTCATATTTTTTCACAGTTAAACATTTTTTTAAATTTATTTATTGACAATGCGAATATAGAAAATCATTTAAAACGACGGTCACGACCTTTTAATACTTGGCGTGCCTTTTCTGAGTTACTTACAGCATTAAAATTAATAATATCAATTTGAGGCCAAGTGTTTTCTAATAAATTGAAAAAAGTTACCACTCGAGTTACGTGCAGCACTAAAATTTATGATATCCAATCGCAGGACAAGTAATTTAAGTAATCCAAAAAAATCACATGCAAGCTAGTCATTTCTTACTCTATGGTGGCAGAAACTTATAAGAAAATCGATTCAGACTTTCAGGATCTTCTGGTATTATTCATTATTCACAATATTCGACGTTGATTGGACCCATACAAATTATGTTTAAATATGAGTTAAAAGTAGTTGTCCGGCTATAAGAAATGACTAGCTTGCATGTGATTTTTTTGGATTTAAAAGCTTCTTAGAACAATTTCATAATGGTGATATTTGGAGTTACTCATAAATTACTTGTCCTTCGATTGATATCATAAATTTTAGTGCTGCACGTAACTCAAATGGTAACTTTTTTCAATTTATTATAAAATATTTGGCCTCGAATTGATATTATTAATTTTAATGCTGTAAGTAACTTAGATGGAATTTTTTTAAAATTGATTTAGTTGTTAGAATAAGATAAGAAAAATGGGGCATCGTTTTTCAAAATGTTTTCAAGCGTGATATTTCGGTTTTTTATTTCTCATGTTTTATTTGAATTTTTTTCACTTTACAAACGAATTACAGATTTGTATTTTTTTTAATGTAATGTTTTTTCAAAATTTGTGTAATTTTTTTCCAATTGTTCTGTTGAAATTATTTACAGTTGGTCACATAATTTTTTTAAGGAATTTTTATTACATTTTTCGTGATATGATCAGGAAACACGGAAGCATCAATGTACTTGTCCCAACCGTTTTTTCCCTAAGGGTTTGATGAATATCCTTGATAATATTGATAATGAGAAAAAAAAATTAAACTTTGAGCTCGAATAACTCTTAAACCAATAGACTTAGCTAGAAATCATAAAAGACCTTTTTTGTAGAGCGTCAAATTCTCTATGAAAATATGTGTGTCTCGAAATTTTTAATTTATTTGTCTCACAAGGAACATCACTTTGGTGTCCCCCTCCGATTTTCTTGAAACTGCTGTATGTGAAAGAGCATTCGAAAGTAAGAGACACGTATTTTTTTTTATCGGCGGAAAAACGGTTTTAAGGGGTGAAACCACCCTTAAAAGTAAGGCATGTCAGGGGGTGATTTTGCAGTTTCACCAGCAAGCACTCAACTGATTTTGATAAAACCAAAACCAAAATGTTTCTTATCTGAAGTGATGAAAAGTTCACCCTGTGCACGAAAAAAAAAAAAAAAAACAGGGGGTTAACCACCCTTACATTCTTATATATCTCACGCCACAATAAAAAGGAACGAATATGAAGGAATGAAACGGGTTCTATTTCCATGAAAACATGAAAATAAAGTTCACGTGTTTTTGCATTTTTGCAAAATAGCAGTCTTAAGGGGGTGAACTACCCCTTTTTTGAATTTTCGTACCGTAGGTGGTTTATTTCTGTTTTACATGTTTTTGCTGATTCGAAATATTATAATAGTTTCGAATCAAGATTTTCTGACGTATCGAAGTCAATACAAGACTCTGAATGGGTGAATCTCCCCCACTCGATTTTCCTCTTTATTCGCTATTTCAAAATTTCTCCCTGCATTTCGTTCAATTTGGTTGCTCTGCATCGAAATTACAAATTTAATAATTTTAGGAACATATAAAACTCGTATTGACCTGGATGGTGTCGGTTTGGCGGGGGGGGGGGGGGGGGGGGGGGGGGGAAGTTCTCACAACTACTTTTTCGGTGATCATAGAAAGCTTGTAAACTGCACGTAAATGAATAGGTACCATGCTACAGATAAAAATGCCTCTATAAAACACTTTCATAACTTTGGCGGAAAAATAGAGGCGTAGACATATGATCCCGGTGTTTGTGCTAGATAAAAATGTTATCAAGTAGTTATGATCACCTGATATTTTTGGCATTCTCACACACCGAATAACATTAGTCATTCCGAATATTCTTGAGTCATGCATCAGATAAAAACGTTATCAGGCATCGTGAGATTAATAAATATTTTTTTCTTTCGATACTTATTTTCGAAGGCGGTAACCATTAGCATTGTACTAGTGCATTTTTGAGTGAGCTCCAAATCGTGCGTGCTTTTTCTGTGCTTTTGGTGTATTGTGCCTACTACTTTTACCAGCATGAAAGTCAACCCAATCAACGTTATCAAATTGTTACTGGCTACATTTGAAGCTATGAACATTGCACAAACTCCTGTTAATAATGCAGAAATAGAGATGAAGGAGAATTTCGAAAAAATTTTAATCGATTCTATGCAAGATTACAACGGGATTGAGATGATACAGGAAGAAACTCTTGATTTTCAAGAACCATTTAAAGAGTTCGAAGCAATTGCTGTTGAAGATATGATATGGCAAAAGGATGATGATGTCGATTCCGACGCTTGTTCTGGTGACGATGAGCTGAGCTATGATTATAAAAAAAAAGCTGTTGAATATTGGAGATCTGGTAAAAAAAAGAATTACAGTGTTGAAACCGTCAAACAAAAATACAAATCTGTAAAATCCATACGGCAGTTACGACGCTGGGCACAACAACTGAACAAGGGTGGTACATATAAAGAAAAACTTGCTCGAATTTCTGAATACACATTACGGAATATGAAAACTGCTGTAGACGCGGGTGTCATTGTTCATGATATTGACCTTCGAAAGTGGGCTCTACAGGCACAGAAAGAAATAGGCCATGAAGATATACGATTCAAAGCTTCTCATAACTGGCTATGGAAATTTAAGAAATCGCATCGCATTGTTTCCAGAAAAATTAATAAATTTATAACGAGAAAAACTGTGGAGGAAGAAGCGCTTCTGCAAACAAATGCGGACAAATTTGTTCAAGATGTTAAATTACTAATAGAAAAGTATGGGTCAAGTAATGTATATAATTCGGACCAAAGCGGTTTTCAACTGGAAATCCATTCAGCACGAACTTTAGCGATGGAAGGATCGAAAAAAGTTGAATGCGTTGTACAATCAGTGTCTTCAACGACCCATAGCTACACGATTCAGCCAACAATAAATGCCAACGGGAAACTACTTTCTCCACTTTTCATAGTATTAAAGGAGGCAAAAGGTGAATTTGGACCGAGAGTAACGAACGAATTGTTTAAGCCAGATAACGTCATAGTAACAGCATCGAAATCTGGGAAACTTACTTCCGGTGCGTATTATCGTTAAGGGTGCATCAACTTTTTCCAAAATATAGTTATAAATATATAATTTGTTATATGTTTACAGATCATTTTAAAATTTGGATGGAAAAAGTTTTTTTTCCGAATGTTGGAAGTGACAATGTATTACTGATTGATTCCTGGAGTGGACACTGCCCCAAAGTTGTACGTGAAGCCACCCCTCATGATAAAAAAATCATCACAATGATTATCCCAAAAGGTACAACTGGAAAAATTCAACCGCTTGATGTATTTGGATTCAGGATATGGAAAAATTTTGTACGACATTTTTCAGATAGTGTTCTATTAGTGGATGCTGATATAAATTTACATTTGAGGAATAATATAATCAAACTGCAATCTTTGGCCCACAATCAATTGTCATCTCCACGCTATATCAATCTTTTCAAATATTCATGGTTTAAAAGTAATTATATTACGGAAAAACCGGAATATTTCGAAAATCCTGTTGATTTTGGGTTCGGTCAATCAAAAACACACTGTGAAATACCTGGTTGCAATAATATAGCGATTATAAAATGTGCATGGTGCAAAAAATCTTTGTGTTTGAAACATTTTTTTGATGAATATCATTATTGTACAACGTATGAGCCATAATTGCTGGAAATGATAGGTTTTATTATATTTTATTTCGATATATGTACTTATCTAATAAAATCCGATTCTATACTATGAGACGGTTAATGAATTGTTAATGTGTATTGAAGTTTCATTTAAAAAATGTTCGTTAGTAAACAAGATCAACAGCATAGACTTATTCAGACTTCAAAGTTGAATCGTAGTAAATATCAAATGGCTCCCCTCCTCCTTCCCTTGCCCGCCAAGATTGAGGTCAATACGATCATTATACGTTCCTAAAATTATTGAATTCGTAATTTCGATGCAGAGCAACCAAATTGAACGAAATGCAGGGAGAAATTTTGAAATAGCGAATAAAGAGGAAAATCGAGTGGGGGAGATTCACACTTTCAGAGTCTTGTATTGACTTTGATACCTCAGAAAATCTTGATTCGAAATTATTATAATATTTCGAATCAGCAAAAACATGTAAAACAGAAATAAGCCACATACAGTACGAAAATTCAAAAAAGGGGTAGTTTACCCCCTTAAGACTGCTATTTTGCAAAAATGCAAAAACACGTGAACTTTATTTTCATGTTTTCATGGAAATAGAACCCGTTTCATTCCTTCATATTCGTTCCTTTTTATTGTGGCGTGAGATATATAAGAATGTAAGGGTGGTTAACCCCCTGTTTTTTTTTTTTTTTTTCGTGCACAGGGTGAACTTTTCATCACTTCAGATAAGAAACATTTTGGTTTTGGTTTTATCAAAATCTGTTGAGTGCTTGCTGGTGAAACTGCAAAATCACCCCCTGACATGCCTTACTTTCAAGGGTGGTTTCACCCCTTAAAACCGTTTTTCCGCCGATAAAAAAAAATACGTGTCTCTTACTTTCGAATGCTCTTTCACATACAGCAGTTTCAAGAAAATCGGAGGGGGACACCAAAGTGATGTTCCTTGTCAGAGTTATGAAATACTAAAGAACGGAAGGAATTTTTCTCATGTTATTCCCATAAGAATCTTAGGTTGGAATGCGGACTATCTTAGAGTTAATATTAAGAGCTCAAATTTCCAGGGAATTATTTTTAATTAATTTGGAAGCATCTAAGCCCCTGGGAGCAAAGAAATTCGAAAACACATCTTTTAAGGACCACCCTAAGGTATATACTTGTATTATGGCACCAGAAAAACAATATATAGGTATATAAAATGTATTATGACACCAAATTTTTCACTAAATAAAAAACAAATAAACATCAAAAATGTGTGCGAAAATCCGACCCATTTTTTGATGCTATTAACAAATAAATAATTAATATCTCTTCAATCCGTTGAGCTACAGAATTCGAAGAGTTCGTAAACGAAAGAAAAAAAAATAAAAAATACGTCAACTTATAGTATTCTCTGAAGTACTGTAATTAAGAAACAAATTTTGAAAATTTTCGAAAACAATTGGAAACGCTATCGCTCCTGTAAAAACTCTCTGGCAGCGACTCGTCATAACATAAATGTACTTGTCTCAGAGTCGCTGCCGCGACTCTAGATAACTGCCATGAAAAATCCTAAAATCTTAATACTTGGCCTCGAATTGATATAATAAATTTGAGTACTGTTCGTAACATCCATGATGACTTTTTTTTTATGAACTTATTTTTTCTCAAAAATAATTATTATGAATGATTAGTGGCTCCTATGAATAAAACGTCAATTTTTCAATTAAAGTTTCTGATTCTCTCCGTAAATGTTCCAAGTTATGAATAAAAACTTGGCCTCCAATTGATATCATACATTTTTATATTGCACGTAACTTGGATAGTAAATTTTTCAATTTGTTCAATATTTATGGATTAAAAAAAAAATTTCTTTTTCTTTATAGAATTTTTTTCCTGATTGATACTTTTATTTATACTCTAATAGAATTTTTTTCGATTGTTCTTTATTTTTGTTGAATTTTATTTTTAACTTTATGATTTTTTGTTTTTTATTTCTATAGAATTTTTTTCCTGATGTTGAATTATTTTTCTATGTCATCCAGAACAAGAGACTTAATGTACTTGTCCCAACCTTTTTTTTCCTACGGGAATTTCGGGGTTTGATATAACGTTTTTTTTTTCAACATCCTCGATTTCGTTTTGATAGCCTATAAGATTGAAATGTCAATTTTTATGTCTTTTTTTGTTAGTATGTTTTCTTAGAGGGTGGGGATCAAATGTTGGAATGACTAAAATTTCGAACAGCTAAAATCTCGAGTTTATACATTTCGAATGATAATATGGAGACAGATAGATTCGACTAGAGCTTTGAATGCCGAAAATAAATAAAGCAGAAACTGCAAGGTTCAAAGCATGTCTACATCGAAAATAGAATGTAACGAATCGCCCATAGGACGATGACTAAAATATCGATTTTTCAAAAATTCGACTATTACTCTTTCGATTCATAAATTACTATAGTTAGCGATACTGTGAAAATTCACAATTTTGAAAATATAATAACGAAAGACCAAATATTACTGAGGTTGAAATACTGAAACACCAAAAAGTCGAACAGTCAAAATAGCGAAACGTTAGAAAGTCGATCGATCAAAATAAAGAAATGCAGCGGAGCTCCGAATACACGCGTCTCACTCACTCACTTACTCAGACCGGTGATCTCCAATTTTAAACATCGCCATTTTGACTTTCGCCTTTTCGAGCTATCGCTATTCTGCATATCTAAGTTTTATAGGTTCGAAAAATGCACTTTCCATTTTTTGCTACTCTATATTCTGGTCTGTCTGTAAAACAATTACTCTTCATTTTGAATTCGAAAATATTGTAACGGTACGCTTTTATGACGTCACCCGCTACGCGTGTTTTCGAGCTACTAAAATTTAGGAGCAGGCATGAAATGAACGAGAGAGTGAAAATTTGTGGTCAAAATTATAATGATCGTGTTTATTCACAACGGGTTTAGTATACAAAAAGAAATTGTGATGCAAATCGTTGGTGTTTTTGTGATAGATTTGAATTCTTTCTCTAATTTGTCCAGTTTCGCAATTCTGTTCTTTTATTTCAATAACTTGTCCAATTTTACGGAATCGCTCTCTTGTTTCAATTAACTTGTCCAATTTGACAAAATAGCTCTTTTATTTCAATAAACTTGTCCAATTCGATAAATTCTACAATCTGATAGTTCTTCCTGTTATTCACTAACTCATTCAATTTGTTAATAATTTTGTCCAATCAATCCGATCTGTTAAGTGGCTCTATACAATTTTTAAACAAACTTGCGGTTTGGCTCGATACAATTAAACTGAGATTGATTAATTTTTGGACAAACAAAAATAAATTTTCTTTTTCTATCAAAGTTTTGTCTCTGTTAAATAATTGAAATAATTTGGAGAATGGAATCAGTTCTCGCCTCTAAGAGGATCATGAAGCTTTTATTTTCGAATTAAACTAATCTTTTGCTTCCAACAAAATAAAATCAAAAATGGGTTGAGGAAAAGGGGCCTATGCCAAGAATCTGCAGACCGTACGGAATCGCACCGTCCCCTCCCTCTTTAGCATAGGAAAGATGGATCAAGTTTGAGAATCTTCAGACCCCACGGAATCGCAAGGTCCCCTCCCTCTCAAACTGAATGGATAGGAAATCACCCTTGAATCTTTGGCCTGAACGGAATCGCTCAGTCCCCTCCATCTCGGCGTGATAGGAAAGGAATTTCACCCTCGAATCTTTGGCCTGCACGGAATCGCACAGTCCCCTCCCTCTCGGCGTGAAATTTGGACTTTTTTAAGGTTATTGGTTCGTTGGAGCTTATCCTCGAGAGTCACTGTTTTCCAGAGTCACTACCTCTGTACTAGAAGCGAGAGCTGATTCAGAAATGAGCTGCCGTGGTTGCTCCGCGCGGCCTTTTATACTCGTTTGAACAAAGGAATAATGATGATAATTCATTCTAAAAATAACTTGGACTTTGATTCGCTTAGAAAATAATCTCGAACCAGAGTTTCGATTGCTAAATTCTGGGGTTGGTTCTCCAATTCCCGCTCGAACTGTAATTGGACAAACTAGAGGCTGTTTTCCCTCGCTTTTGTAAAATAAATGTTTTTAACGAACAAAAATTGTATTCTGCTTTTTTAAGTTTCAATGGATCAAGTTTGTCTTTAGTAAACGTGGAATTAATAAATTGTCATCATTTCGGAGCAAGTTTTACCTGAACTCTCTTAATTGTCTTTTCAACTGGATTTTTAATCTGTTTTATTCAATTGAACCTTGCCTTTTCTGAAAATGAAATTAATAGTGTCTTTGAGACATAAAATGAAAGTAATTACGAGAAAAAAGAGTTTTTCTTATTAAAGCAATAGCCTTTACGCCGAGCCACGGAGAGTCGCGTCGAGCGGCTGAGTACAAGCTCGCGTGGCGCGTGATTCAAATATCATATTTCTTTAAAATAAAAGGGAGTGCCGTTTCAATATGAACTTTCAACATTCGGATGGTCTGTTAAAATTGCATTCGAAATGAAAACTATTGAAATATATATTTTCGGGTAAATACGAATTCAAAGAAGGAATTTTTGATTAAACACGCAATCTGGTGAATAGTCGATCGGGAATAAGAATTTCAAATTACTTATTTTTCTCCAAACTGAAATCACAACTTTTAAAATTTCGAAATATCGATCGTTCTACAATTCAGTTATTCGACATATTGAACCCCACCCTTCTTAGATTATTATTTCGTTAGTGCATTTTCGAATATTTTAAATATTCTCGATATAGATATGATACTGTGAACTCTTATCCGCACCACCGCTGGGGTAGAGTTCTAGGGGCGTTTTTTTTTTACGTCACGTTATGTCCACTAGAGATCCAAAAATATGGGAAAGTTCATGTTGGAAACCGAGAGATAATTTTCGGCTCTTTACGTCGGTTTCCGAGAAAAATAAACCAATTTTTCATCAAAATTGTACTGAAAGTATTTCGTGACCCGGTCTGTCCTTGGACTTTGGCGATTTTTCCCCTTTTACACTAATATGTTACGCTCAAGAGCACGGAGGAATGCGCGTTGGAGGCCGAGATATGATTTTTGGCTTGTAGCTTTGGTTTCCACGAAAAAATACCATTTTTCTGACAAAAATGTACTGGAAATATTTCGTCCCAGGTCTGTCCTTGGACTTTGGCGATTTTTATTCTTGTGCTCTAATATGTTATGCCAATTGGGAACCCAAGAGTACGGAGAAATCCGCGTTGGAGGCCGAGATATGATTTTTGGCTTGTAACATTGGTTTCCACGAGAAACGACCAATTTTTCGTCGAAATTGTACTGGAAATATTTCGTCACAGGTGTGTCCTTGGGCTTTGGCGATTTTTCCCCTCCTACTCTAATATATTACGCCTATTAGAAGCCTAAAAGCACGGAGAAATGCGCGTTGGAAGCCGAGATATGATTTTTGGCTTGTAACATTGGTTTCCACGAGAAACGACCAATTTTTCGTCGAAATTGTACTGGAAATATTTCGTCACAGGTGTGTCCTTGGGCTTTGGCGATTTTTCCCCTCCTACTCTAATATATTACGCCTATTAGAAGCCTAAAAGCACGGAGAAATGCGCGTTGGAAGCCGAGATATGATTTTGGACTTGTAATATTGGTTTCCACGAAAAAGACCACTTTTTTGTCGAAATTGTACTGGAAATATTTCGTCACAGGTCTGTCCTTGGACTTTGGCGATTTTTATCCGTGTACTCTCATATGTTATGCCAATCGGGAACCCAAGAGCACGGAGAAATCCGCGTTGGAGGCTGAGATATGATTTTCGACTTGTAACATTGGTTTCCACGGAAAAAGACCAATTTTTCGTCGAAATTATACTGGAAATATTTCGTCACAGGTCTTTCCTTGGACTTTGGCGATTTTTATCCTTATACTCTAATATACCATGCCTATTAGGCGTTCAAAAGTACGGAGGAATGCTCGTTGGAGGCCGAGATGTAATTTTCGGTTTGTCACCTTGGTTTCCACGAAAAAAGATCTATTTTTCGTAAAATTTGATGTCATAAATTATCGGTACAGATCTATCTCTAGACTTAGGCGATTTTTCCCAAGTTTTCATACCAGGAAAGAAGCAATGTAGTGACTTCTTCAATAGAACCTATTTTTTCGATCCCTTTTCTCCAAAGTTCAAGTGAAAGATTGATAAAATTCAATGCACAACAAATCTAATAAAATTGACAATTTCAAGATATTATATATATTGCATTCTGAACCTAGAAAGTTTCA
Organism: Venturia canescens; assembly: GCF_019457755.1. Lineage (NCBI taxonomy): Eukaryota > Metazoa > Arthropoda > Insecta > Hymenoptera > Ichneumonidae > Venturia > Venturia canescens. The sequence goes on along the minus strand of NC_057431.1, from coordinate 13,041,801 downwards.
CATTATTCGAAAATGGGCTTTCCAATAACTTGTTCAAGTTTTCTTCTTTATTCATATCACTATATCCAGAGATGCAAAGTTAATACACGTATGTTGATACACAAAATTTTCAAATTCTGCATGTACCGAGGTACACCGAGGTTCAATTGGAGCAAGAAAAAGTATAATGTGTCTGGACCAATAGAATTGCCTATTTTTTGATATATGAATTGCATTCTGAATCCGTCAAATGTTATGCAATTCGAGCTACCGATAACTTTTTGTAACATTTATGATTATTTGTTATCTTCCTTATTACTTATTATTTATATTTATCCATATTTTATATTTTTTCTGTAATTTTTATTCTTTATATATTTTCATATTCCATAATCAATATATATATGTATACAATGGGGCGTCCAAACTGCCCGGTGACGTACCTCTTACCGTCCCGAGACTCTACCGAATCTCTTGATACGTGTCAGAACCGAAAAAAGTATTCTCAAAAACACCTTCAGACTCTGAAAATATCGAGAGTCTCCGTATTCTAAACGTTTCATAAATTCCTTATTGAATGGTGGATAAGTGTCGGGAACGAAAAAAAAACCATTAAAAAAATCAATTTTCAATAATAATACTTGAATCATTCTCTCTAATTATTCAATAATTATTAGAGAAAATGAATTATTAGTATATTCTTAGTGTTTTCTAATTATATTAAAAAAAAAAAAAATTGCCGAGGGCTGGGATCGAACCCTCGACCATCGAGTCAGGGTACAGGGATCACCGAGGGAATTCCGGTGCATTGCAATGATGCACATAATAGCATAAATGAAGCAATATACGAGGAAAAGAAAAAGCATTTGATAGATTGACAGCGATAAAGACGGAGGGGTCATAAAAAAAAATAACGAAGAAGTTGCGACAGCGGCAGATTCGTAATTGAGGAGAAACAACGCTATCGACAAAAAAAAAGTCAGGTTATTAACTTACCGATAAAAGTACGGAGACTTTCTTGTCAATCTATTTGTTCGATTGTGTTTGTTGCCCATTTGCACACATGCTGTACTTTCCTCTGATTTTTTTTTCTTCCACAACACTACACTTTTTCCACAAAATTACTGTACAACTTTCCGTCAAACCCACGACGCTTACTAAACGTCACTGTTATGCTCTTTCGTTTGTCTTATGTTTTTTACCCGCGCCACGCATACTATTTGCAAACATGTGTACATGTATATGTGTATACACTTGTACGATCGACGTTTATATACAATAATATGACCAACGCGACCCCGCGAAAATACATATATACATATTGTAACGAAACGCTCTTGCCGACCTGGCCTGAACGCCGCCACGCGTCGGTTCGAGCTACCTTAATTTTAAAAGGAGCAGGTATGAAAGAAACGTGAGAACGCGGAATTTCGATTTTGACAATTTTAACAATTCGGATTTATTCAACTTTTATCGATTTTACAGGATCATTGATTTTTTTATTTATTATTTTGATTGCGTTCGACAATTGGGGAAAATTTCGATTGTGCTCGCCGTTTTCGAATTGATCAAATTTTTAATTTACACGTTTTTTCGCTCGCTTTTCAAAATAGTAGTTTCAATAATTCAAAAATGTTTCGATTTTATACATTAAAAGAAATTATTATAGGTTTGACGCGATATAACCTCAAATTCGTACCGCGGCCTTTTTAATTATTTAAAATTTACAAAATTTACAGAAATCTTGGTTTTGTTTGACTCGGACTCGATTAGTTTCAACTTTGAATTTAAAAAGAGAATTTACAAATTTACAAATCAATTTACAAGAAAAATCATTCCTGATTCTAGCAAGCAAAAAGAAATAAAAATTGGTTAAGTTGAGGAACAAACCCCAGGCTCTGGGATTGAAACGTCACCGAATCGCTCCGAGATCCTGAGCATCTGCAAGGTTAGGTTATTTACCGTCCACGGACTCTGGGATTGAAACGTCACCGAATCGCTCCGAGATCCCGTGCAACGGAAATTTGGAAAGTTTAGAGGTTAGGTGCGGACCCTGGACTCTGGGATTGAAACGTCGCCGAATCGCTCCGAGATTCCAGGCATCCAGGAAAAATTAGGATAGGTTAGATTGCTTGCCAAAATCAGGAAGAATGTTTGAGGTCAGCCTTTTTGTTCCGAGTCAGAATTTTGAGGAAGGACTGCCTCCCGAATGAGTCGCGCAGCGCTTCTTATACCCGTGTCCCCACCATAAAATTATCAAACGCCGAATTTTTGGTTTTTGGATCGGTTCTGCGCATCTTTTCGTAACGCCTTCTCTGATTGGCCCGTTGCCATGATTCGCGCTCGCCCGTTGGTTGCGCGGGCTAATATACGATGCGCGGACTACCGCCCTTTATGTTTTTCTGCTTATTCCGATTTTCAATAACAAAAACTTCGATTTGATCCGTTATTATTTAATTTTCTTCATTTTTTAACATTGTTACTTCGTTTAATATGATTCGAATAATTACAATCGCTAAAAGTCACGTACGCGTCCTATAGCCCATTAACGCTCTATCCGCTGTAACGACTTTTCCCGTGAGTCGCACAAACGCCTCAATCTCGAGAATCCCTGGGCGCCAGCTCGATAATTATTCGAACAAATTTTTAGATGAAATTCCTCGAGAAAGAGATTTTAAAGTTTTCCCGGTCGTAGCTGTAGGAACAACGAAGTGGTAGAGGGGCGAGGTCAAAACGTAGACAAAAGTAATTCACACATCAGATACAATATTCCGGAATCACAGGATGATTTATTAAATAAAAACAACTGATTAGAAAACACGGGAAAACAAATATTTGGTAGTTTTCAAGATAAGTAGTTTCCGGAAAATGTTCGATAAGTAGGTTCCGGAAATTGAAGTGATGGTTGCAATCCAATAATTGGTAACAGAAGGTCTTAATTAATGGAACAACTCCTGTCAGATCTCTTAACCTACGGACTTCGCGGAACAAGAAAGACGAATTCCTCTCGGCAATTCTCGAAATAAGTAACGCGAAAACGGTAGCTCTTATACCGCGCAAGACGATTACACAACTTTTCTCAAAAGCCAACGTTACCCCGAAACAATATCGCTCTCGAAATCGAAACATTCACAATATTTTTAGAGCTTTTTTCGATACAAAATTTCACAAAATAAATCACAAAAAGAAAGCGAAACGACAGCTCACCGCTACGGTTTTAGTCAAGAAATACTCCGGAAAAGACCACGGAGTTCTCCCCAATATTCCGGTGATGTCGAATTCTTGACGGGTTGGCGAAGGCTCGAAAGAATACGTCAGGTCACGTAGTGTTCCAGAAAACGAAGTCTTCCCTTAACGACAGGGCAGCGTTCTTATACTTTCGGGTCCTAGCCCCCCACCCTTCGCCTACTCGCGGGATCTAGATTATTCTCGAAGGTTTTGATTTTATTTCGATTCGCTTTCGGTTAAACGATCGACGACGGACGATGACCATTGACAGCCGAGATGTTCCGATGATTCCCGACACTTTTGACATTTCAAAATGGCGGATCCAATAAAGCGATCGTTAAATGCTAAAAATACATCTATTTCCAGGAAACTCAGTATCTAGAGGTTTTCGCGATCACGGATTACGTAACCGGCATTGGGTTTTCAAAATTCAAAATGGTGGATCCAATGTGTTGGACATAAAATTCTAAAAACTCAACAATTTTTCTTCAATCCTGTATGTAGGGAATTTTTCGTTCACTTATTACGAATCCGACATTAGATTTCTTCAATTCAAAATTGATCCAGCGATAGATTTTTCAAAAGCAGTAAAAAAAAATTACAAATGACCGGAACATCATTTTAAAAATAAAAACCTGGCAAGATCAAGGAATGGGTTAAAATCATAATTACATCAGAAACTTTTTTCTGCCAAAACACACAAAACGGTGTGAACATATTGATTTGCCATCGTGCCAATTTTTTCGTGGTTTGTAGACAACGAAAACAAATACTTCTCAAACTTCTAACTTTCTAAAAAGTGTCCTTCTCAATGAAAAAAAATACATTTTTTTAATTTTGTTGAAAATTGCGCAAAAATTAACGTGGACCGTTAAGAAAGTTGTTCTATTGGAAAGTATGTGCAAAAACCGAAACTTTATCTTTTGACAGTTTTTTTGTGTAGCCATTAGTTTTCAATACACAGAGAATTGAAAAAAAAAACGGAAAATCAAAAATTGTGAGTAAAATTGAGCAGTTAAAAATTTGAAATTATTTGTAGATATTTCTGACACTTCAAACGACACACCAAAAATTTATGAAGTCATTTAGAGATTGTAAAAATTTGGGGTGGCCCACTTGATATGGAATATCCCATATAAAAAATAAGTAAAAAGTGTTTAAATAAAATTACAACCGTGGAGAGTAGAATCGACAGTAGTCGCAAGGCGCGACGAATTATCTTGCTCGGAACAACAACCAAAAATTAAGAAATATAGCAAAAATGAGCCAAGAACAACAAGCAGCGTGGGTAGAACAACAAAAGATTCTGGAACAACGACGTAACGAATTAGAAGCATTCAAGGAGAAACTTCTAGAACAGCAAGGTTTATTACAGACTCAGCAAAAAAATCTTGCCGAACAATCGAATCATTTCGAACAACAGCAGCAGAGTTTCGAAGCGGAATGAAAACAATGGGAAACCGCAAGATCAGATTCGCCCGGAGAAACGATAACAACAACACCTCAGGTATCGAACGTTAATTTTTTTTTACCATCAGATCTCTCGCCGAATTTCGTATCGGGGAAGATTCGGACGTCTATGAAGAGCGTTTAAACCAGTACTTCATAGATAATAACGTATCGGGCAGTCATCGTATTGCTGTTTTGATAACTCTGGTGGGCCAAGAGGCTTACAAAATTTTGAGAGACCTATGTGATCCATTGTTGTCGTCGACTAAGACGTATACCGAGCTGTGTGAAATTTTGAAAGGACAGTTTGCGCCCAGAATAGCTCCGTACAACGAAAGGAGGGAGTTTTTCAATTTAACGCAGGGCGAAACAGAGTCGGTGAATGATTGGTATGCTCGGATAAAAAGCAACGCCATTAATTGTAAATTTGGGTCTCAGCTAAATGACAAAATCAAAGATGGATTTGTCACCGGTCTTCGTAGTGGTCCAGTTCTAGACATGCAAGGTGTTTGAACAGAATGCTACCACTACGCTACAAGAAATTCTGGAGGCAGCGAAAACCAAGGAGGCTTCAATCGCTGTGTCGTCGAGAACGAGTATGGCTGATCTATACAAAATTAACACGACAGCGTCGAAAAATCACTCGAGGAAAGACGCTTCGCATCACGGCAAAACAACGCAAAAATCGTCGACGCATCGCTCCGCGGACGAGGTGTCATCGAATCAAGTCAAGGAGGCTCGGTCGGAAGCAGTATGCAATCATTGCGGCGGCGTGCGACACAAGTTTAAAAACTGCAAGTATAAAGAATACTATTTGTAAAAATTGTAAAAAAAAGGGCATTTGGCCCCGGTGTGTCGAAATGAAAAAACAACTCATCAGTCAACACAGAATTATGTTGGTATTGAATTAAACGAGTCAATAGAATTCTCGGATATGTTAAATCTCTCTAACGAAGCAGGGGCTGTAGAAAAACCAGATTCGGTAGAACTAAACGTAGAGGGAAAAACAGTTTGTTTTAAAATCGATTCTGGAGCGGGCAAGTCAGTAATTCCAGAGAAATTGTATAAGAAATACTGGTCACACTGTGCTCTTGAAAACACGCCTGTTGGATTGAAGATGTATGATAATAGCGTATTGGTCCCTGTTGGTCAAATTAAAGTCAATATTAAATTCAGAGAATTGGATGAAAGAGGTACACTAATAGTAGTCAAGGGAGGCGAAAAACCCTTGTTAAGTAAAGACCTCATGAAAGTTTTGGGATTTTATATCGCATCGTGTAAATTCATGGAGAAGGACAGCGATATCGAAAACTTGATCAAACAATTTGCGGATCTATTTGAAGAAAAATTGGGAAAACACAAATTTGGAAAAATTGATATTAGAATTAAACAGGAAGCAATGCCGAAATTTTGTAAACTAAAACCAGTACCCATGGCTCTTAAGAAAAAATTAAACGAACAACTCGACATTTTAGTCGAAAATGGAGTAATTTCGTTACAAAACGCGAATGCGTGGGGTACTCCACTGGTCCCAATTTTAAAATCGGACGGTACCTTGAGAGTTTGTGCGGATTATAAGACCCCCGTAAATCATTTCGTCAAAGATGTGAAATATCCATTTCCCAGAATTGAGGACATTTTCGCGGCGTTGTGTGGGGGAGAAAGGTTCTCGAAATTAGATTTATCCGCGGTGTACAACCAGTTGGAAGTAACAGAAAAGTCCAAAAAAATATTAGCTTGGAGTACACATCGTGGTGTTTATGTCGTTAACAGATTACTCTTTGGGATTAAATCGGCATGTTCAATTTTTCAGCGAACAATGGAAAAAGTTCTGCAAGGAGCAGACGGGGTGGTATGTTTTTTAGACGACATTATTGTAACCGGAACAGACCGTAAAGAACATTTACAGAATTTACAAGAAGTTTGTAAAAGACTGTCAGAAGTAGGATTCAAATTGAACGCAAAAAAGTACGCATTTTTTCAATCAGAAGTCCGTTATCTTGGGCACATAATTAGCCAGGAAGGGTTAAAGAAAGATCCCGAAAAAATCGCAGCAATTGTTAAGGTTCCCAGACATTGGCATGGTAAACTATTATGCGAAATTTGTACCCAAATTCGCTGATATATTATCGCCTCTATATCAAATTTTAAAGTGTGAAGAATCATTTCAAAACATTAAAAAGAAGATGTTTGCAGAAAGCTTTTTGACACATTTCGATGCCAAATTGCCAGTAAAATTGTCGTGTGACGCGTCGAATACAGGAATCGGAGCCGTGCTTTTGCACATATTTCCAGACGGTTCAGAAAAACCGATCGCTTTCGCTTCGAGAATACTCCGCAATTCAGAAAAGAATTATTCTGTGATACATCGAGAAGCATTAGCTATATATTGGGCAGTTAACAAATTTTTCCAATATTTAGTCGGAAATGAGTTTATTTTGTGCTCTGATCATAAACCGTTACAAGCATTGTTCGGGGGAAACAAAGGTTTACCTCAACTAGCGGCAGGTAGATTGCAACGCTGGGCTCTGTTTCTTAGTGGGCTGAAATATAAATCTCATTATGTACCAGAGAAAGATAACGGAGGCGCGGATGGTTTGTCAAGGCTTTCGTTACAGATAAAAAAAAAAGTGGAAAAAGAGGATCACGACTATTTTCATTTTTTAGTGGAAGATCGAATCCCCGTTTCCGCGGAACAAATCGGCAAAGAAACGAGTAAGGATAGTGTCGTTAATAAAATTTTTTGTATATAAGAAACGGATGGCCGAAGGCACTAGAGGAAAAATTAAAACCATACGCTAGTCGAATAAACGAAATGGTATCGTCCACCGCACATCGGCACTGTATCACCCATCGACCAATGGATTAGCCGAAAATGCAGTAGGTTCGTTTAAGCGAGCAATAACTACAGTTTTAAGTGACCCTCGAGACAAATCGAAAATGACGACGCGAATAAGCAGATATTTGTTAGCATACAGAAACGTTCCTCATTGTACAACGGGAGAAACCCCGGCAGAAATGTTATTAAAACATAAAGTGAAAACAAGATAACATTTTTTAAAGCGACAGCAGTGGAAAAAGCAAGAGAAAAATAAACATAGTACTTTCTTGGAAGCCGTGAAGTCAGTTTCGAAGTAAATGAAATTGTATATGCTCGTTCGTATAAAAACCTAAGTAAGCCATCGTGGCAACGAGCGATAATCCAAAATAAACTTGGTAAGAGGAATTACATTTGCAAACCTTTTGATGAAAATACTGTGTGGAAAAGACACATGGACCAGTTGATCAAACGCGGGAAGTTTTATGATAACGAGCGCATAGAGCTAAAACCCAAACAAACCCAAAAAGTCTATTTGAAAATCTATTCGCTAATGAACTGACTGATTCCAAATTCAGATACATCTGAGAATCGTGCATTACTTTCGTTACTCAAGTAGTTTGGGTACTTGAGTACTCGAGTTTTGGGTACTTTCGCTCATAACTGACTGTTTTCATTTATAAACAGATTACTTGAAGTGACTACAACTCAGTTGAGCCTTTTATACAAAATAATGGGAAAATTGTTTTATACAAGCCTCTTCCGAGGTTATATTCGCTTGTGTCAGCACTTGATGGTTCAATATTTCAAATGCATCTTTTATTGATTTTTTTTCTATTCGTAAATAAGATTCCAACTGATTCTGTTTGTTTTGCCACACCAGGTGGAATAAAACTCTACAAGAGACCGTAACACAGAGAAGTGTTGTTTCGAACTCGCAATATCATGTCAATTTCTCGGTTTTGTTTCTCGGTCACCCAATAAAGGAAACGCCAAGAGATTGCGACAATGATTTTGTCACATGACCGAGCCATTTATTTATAATTTACTTATTAGATAGTTTAAAGTATATTAACTAATTGTCATGAATGCATGTATTTTATTACTAACATAAATCGTATAGTCTCGAAACGTTCAATATGAATCGCTTCCTCTTGCGAAACCGAATTCTTTTTACTATACGAAATTAACCTCTTTTAGTCAACTGCAAAACTTATTTCACAGATTCTAAGAATTTCGAATTCCTTCACTCTAAAAAACATAAACGAAATGCACAATTCATTGCGAGAGCCCGGAATGACACGCGCTCACTCAGATCTACTTTTATAAATATTTTTGCATACGCATTTGCTCAACAGTCTAAATTCTTACGCTGCAATTTGCCAATATCGGAAGCATCGATAGAGAATTGATAATCAAAATTCATCAGTCTTTCGCTAATCTTCGGTCTAAGCGGAGCTCCTCAGGTATTATACCTTGAGTCCGAGTCTTGTTCCAGGTTCTTACAACATAGTTAATATGAAGTCACGTGTCTTCGAATCTTCGCGATCAAGCGTCACTGCTCAAGGCATTGTGAGGCATTGAGGTGCAGCGTTTCTTTACTTCTCGAAGACAAATAAGAACTCATTAATCGATTATTTACATATCCAAACCTTCAAAGTACTAGGAATAAAAACCCAGAAATCGAACATTATTTCGATATATTATATGCTCAAATTTATCGAGTGTACTACGCGATTTGTGTACGTGAGTGGGCCGACTACACTGTCTTCGAGGAGACCCGCAACGCACAGCGTCCGCACGTCTCAGATTACGCGTAGAACATCGACCCGTAAGTCCAAAACTGTATCACCACTTTTTTACGTAAAAAGTGTACTTACGTAAAGCCATACAAAAAAATCATAAATGGTGGCGGGACAAAATTTTTGTTTCAAAGAATCCCATTCGCAAATCTAATTTTAGTTTGACTATTTTTTCTAATGCTTTACTCTCTGGATGGGAAACTTCTTGCAATGGTCGAGTGACTTATGGACACTGGTCTTCGGAAGAGAAATTAGTACATATAAATCACCTCGAGTTAATATAATTTTTAACAGATTAAAATCATTTACAAATGAGGAACTTCACTTTCATTTCTGTGGGGTGATCATATTGAAAAAAATCCTTTAATGTCACTAATAATGAGAGGAATTGCAAAATCTAGACCGAGCAAACCGAAATATGAAAGAATTATAACCTAGACCCTGTTATCAGAACTAGAGCAAATGTCTCCGGTGGAAAATTTGACTCTTCAACAGCTTACAATTAAAACAGCGATGTTACTAGCACTCGTTACAGTGCATCGTAAGCAAACGTTAATCGCTGTCAAAAGGAACAAAATCAGAAAAATTGAGAACGGTTACGAAATCGAAATCCCATTAAGGATTAAAACAAGCAGACCTGGAGCATACCAGTCTCTTCTGTTATTACCAAGATTCACGGACAAAACGAATCTGCGCATAAGTTCAAATTCGAAAAAAACCATTTCGAAACGCTTCAAAAGATACTCTAAGTCGCTGGATTAGAACATTTTTGTTGGAGTGCGGTATAAGTTCAGAATTCGCACCGCATAGTGTCAGACATGCAGCCACATCGCGAGTTCGTACTAAAGGGGTAGACATCAATATAATCAAAAGTTTGACAGGGTGGTCATATATTTCAAAAGTTTTTTATAATAGGTCGCAAAAGCCGTTAACTGTATCACGTACTCATTAAGCCAGAGAAACTGGATAAATGTAATAATATATTTTTATAAACGATAATAATGGTAAAATTTATTCACGATGAATTGTGATAGCTCTAAACATCCTACAGAGTGATTTCTTCAAATGAAGCATGAGGCATAATCGAACGGTCGAAGAAATCACTTCCCACCCTGAGAAAAAGAGTTTAAAAAATGAATTTAAATCCCTTTCCGTGATCTCTTCACGGAACTTTAAAATACATGAAGAACAACTACGGCAACGCAGGAATAACAACCGTATTTTGTTTATCAGTTCATTGGCTAAAATATATGGTGAAGTGAGCGTATACTAGCGGTACTATAGAGTGATTTCGAGAACGAAGCATGAGGCATAATCATAGTCGACATTCACCCGCCTTCGGCGGGCTCACTCGACCGTTTGATTTGGCGAACATAAATTTTCGGTCGAAACGACTACAAAAACTACCGAAATCCTGGTCGTACAACCCTTCGACATAACCGTGGAAATCTCTAATTGACGCCGAGTGGGAGGGTATAAGACATTCTATCTACAACAGACATAATGACCAAAAATAATAACGGAGCTAATTAACCCTAATCATTCACTTGGGGTCTAAACGACCCCACTTGTTTTGTGTAGTTCTGACGTTTTCCAGCAAGCGACACTGTTAGAATATTGTGCAACACAGTGTCGTATGGTGCCCGTGCTATTTCCCTGTTGGAACGCATTGTGTAACACAGTGTTGCTCCGTGATGCTTCCTGAAAAATGTTCCTAAAGAAGTGTGAGTAATTAGGGTTAATATCCTTCATTATAAAAAATTTCAATGTTAAGTGATAAAAAGTTATACACTAGGGTGGGTCAAAATAATCGACTTAATTTTTTTTTTAGATCTGACACAGAAAAACTAGTTTTTAAACACCTCTATAAAGTTCTCACAAAAAATGAGCTTTTAATATTGAGGAATGGTCTTTATCACTGTTTTTTATTTTTATTTCAGTCTCACATAAAAATGACCATATTTTATCTTTAAAGTAGTTCGGCCGTTTGATAAAGTACGGTGAAGGTCCACTTTTTTTACGGTAAATTAAAGTTTAAGATTCCCTAATAACGATAAGCAGTTTCGGAGCCTCTTACGGGGCAAAATTTGGAATTATTTCATTTATAATTTTAAGTTTTTAAAACAGTATCCTATGAGTAACTCACAATAATATCAAATGTAAAGAGATCGTACGATGTTTGATCTTCGGAAAAGTTTATATCGTGAAGAAAATTTATCACAGATTCCGATCCTTTAAAAAAACATTACCTTACAGGATTCTTAAGAAAGAAAACATGAAAAAACTTTAGTTTTTGACGTGTCGAAAGCCGATTTCAGTCATTACGTCGGACTGCTGATAACAGCTGATTGAACTTCGGGCAAATTCGGGAATCGCGGGAATTTCATCAAATTTAGTTTTGAGACTGACTCACGTGCGTTCATTCGTCTAGTAGCTTCGCTTTTTTTTCAATGAATTGACCATTCTTTTTTCTTGGTGTCATTACACCGATATAAACTTTCTTTCGCACAATAAAAATGTTTCCTAGGTTATGTGTATTTCAAGTGTTATCGATATCAACTCAATCATCAACTCGGTCAAGTTGAAGTATAAATTTGATCTGTTATGATATTTTTAAAGCATTTTATCACATTTTTATGATAAAAATATTCAGAATGTAAGTGTTTATTAATTTTATTAATAATTTAGACTTAATATTAATCAACATAAAGTAGTTGCAAACATGACTAGTCATAGAACGGCCGAACTACTTTAATCGATTGTTAAGCCAATCCCCCTCCCCTTCCATATTTTTGTAGCAAATTGAGCACTACAAAAAAGGTTTTTTACACTTTTTTCATTAACCTAACCGTTTACAGGATATTCGAGGTTAAAGGTTGAAGAATTTGTTGAATTTTTTAATTTTTATTTTTAGCTTGGTCGTTTACGGAAAAACAATTATTGCCAAACGAGTACGGCATATTTCCGTAAGAAATTAAACACTACAAAAAAGGTCTCTTGCGTTCAATTGATTACCCTAACCGTTTGTATTCGAATCACTATGCGTGCCGATTTCAACAGTTTTTTAATAACTCTTTTTAATTTCGTTGGAGTAAGCAATTAAACGCAAACGACTTTTTTTTGTAGAGCTTTTAATTTCCTAAAAAAATATGTGGGGGAGGGGGGGGGCTTAACAATCTATTAAACATGAAGTATGGTAATTTTTATACGAAACTGAAATAAAAATAAATATCGTGATGAGGAAGATCTCCCCTTCAAGATTAAGAGCTCATTTTTTGTGTGCCCAGGAACTAGTTTTTCTGTATCGGATTAAAAAAAAAAATAAAGTCGATTTTTTTTACCCACCCTATTATACACACATATCCATGTTCGGGTATTTGTAATTTTAGAGACTACATCGATATGATGCTAGAATGAACAACAGATTGAAATAAAAAGAACTTGTCATACTTCAACCAACTTTTATCTCGCAGATCATTGGTATTAATTAATTAAACGATAAAAAAAACTTTCATTGACAAACATGAAACTACACTATAAGAAAAAGATAAACTTGTAAACATTTTCAGGGAAAAAAATGAAATCTCAACAAGAACAATTTATTGGTTTATTGACCCTTTCTTTCTCTGTACTTTTCTTTTCATTGGTGTAGTGAAAAATTCGAGTAAGAATCACGAGAACAAAAGTCCGAGCTTTGGAATTTTAAATCAGGAATTTCTCATCGTACATTGGTGAAAAAAAAAGTTAGAAAACAAAAAAGGTAAAACAAAGTACGTGAATCTACAAAATAATTTTGAACTTAAGTCTCGCGAAATTCGAATTGCGAATGCTAAAAATATTGTATCCGTGTATTTTTTTTTTCGAACTGTTGGGAAAACGTTTTCATAGAAAAAAAACTGCGACAAATGCTTTCTTTCCTGCACATGATTTTCATACGCATTCATTTTTCTTCTTTGCATTATATTTTTCCACTGTTTTTAAGTTTTAGTCATTTTTTTGTCTATTGTTGAAGATTGAGAAGGACATTTTGGCTTGAAGGCAAATAAGCGACATTTCTTGAACGTGATAATTGATAGGCGATGTCCTCGGCAGCTTCGATTCTTCTCAATTCAACGAGACCGTCACCCGCGTCTCCAAGCGATTTTGCCAATAAACTGGCCGCTTGGGCGTCACCTTCGGCGCTGATAATCGATGCTTTCTTTTGCTGTTCCGCTCTTTCTACCAGGAAACGAGCTTTTTCTGCGTCTTGCTGTGCCACTTGCTTCAATTCAATCGCCTGACTGAATTCTTTGCCGAATGTCAAGTGTGTCTGTAGAGAAAATATCATTGATAACATTGGGATTTTTATATAAACAAAAAATAATATGAATTTTAGTCGTTCCCATGAAAAATTAGCAATGTTCCTTCCAAAAAACTTTGACTTTGTTCTATAATTAGCAGAAGAATGAACTACTCGTAGAAGTATTTTTTTATCACTCTAAAACTGTAACGATATTAATTCTGATTGATAAAACAAACAATGTTAAGATATGTATTTTCGTAAAATTAAAAAATTATTCAAGAACATTTGTTCCATCATAATTCTTTGCATTCTTGAATGCATTGAAATTTTAATATTTTTTCTCGAAGGTTTTTTGAATTTGGTTTCTATCTATACTTGGTGACTATGAATTTCTGAAATACACCTAAAGTTTCAATATGTCAAGAAGTAGATGATAAAATGTTTCGTTCCTTTGATTAAACCGATGCAGCAGTGAAAACAAGAATCGTTATCTATTACAATGATGCAGACAAACACCTTAATTTCCTATGTGTTTTCGTTTAGTTTGTCAAATGTCCATGAACTTCTTGGAGTTCGTGTATTTTTTCGATTAATATTGCGTAATATGGGACTAGTGTAGGACTTCTGTTTTATGTTATAAAGAAATCAATGACACATTTAGAGGCATTTCTCGAATAGAGAAATTTAGAGAATATTCAGCAATCGAATTTTACTTCTACTTTTTCAAGTATTTGTCGATATCATTTCCAAAATTGCAGTAGTATCTTTTTTTAGTATTTTCTGAAACTTGCATCATTCGGAAGTTTTAATATTCATTTTTATTTCCTTTTTCCAATTTCCTAGGAAGAATAATTTTTTGATCGTCTCGGTCCAGAGATCTATTCGATTTAATGTATTGAACATTAAAAAATTTTTTCACTGCATTCAAAAATTCTGACCACGCTAAAAGCGTTAAAGGTGATCAGAAAAATAATATAATAATAGTTCCAGAATAATGAATATCCCATTACAAAATCAAAGTGTACGTCTCTAAAAATAAGTAAATTTATTTTTTTGGATTAACTTACGATTGAAATGTCATCAAGGATAACACCAAATTGGGCTGCTCTTTCGGTAAGATCTTCGCTAACTTTTTGGGATACCATTTCTCTCTGGGTGATCAATTCACCAGCATCAAATTGTGCGACAACAGCTTTGAGAACTTCAGTAGTGATGGATGGAAGAACTCTTTCATCGTAGTCAACACCAAGAATCGTATAAATTCTGGGCAAAGAGTCTGGTGTTGGTCTGAATAATATACGGAGTGTGATGTTCACATTTTGTAAGTCTTTGCTGCCTGTTACAACAGGAACGTTTCTTGGTCTTGAGCGAATGTCAAATATTATGGGTTTTTGTATCCATGGTATGAAAAAATGGGTCCCTTCGCCTACAACTGCATTCTTTACTCCTGCAAATCTGTCGAAGATTACAGCCCGATGACCACCATCAACTGGGGAAAAACATATCGATGAAAAATCATTAGAATTGTAGAATACTTTCCCATGCTCTTATCTCTTCATAATGGGTAACATTAATTTTGTGAGTGCAAATTATAAATGGTTTTTTGTTATTATTTTGCTTTGAACTGCTTCAACTCTGCTCCAAGTTTCAAGATTCTAGGCCACTTATTTTAAAAAGTACCATGTTAAAGTAATTTATAACTAGTAAATGTTTAAATTCATAGATTCTTGGACGTAAGATTTCTGTTGAATATTATGTTTAAAATTATCTGTTATTTCACAGGGGAAACTTAATTAGGATATTTTCTTGAATCCAAGAACCATATAAATAAAACAACTTCGGATAATTGAAAATATTTAGGAATTTTATTAACAGGAAATAAATATTTTGATGTATATGCAAAACAAAGGTTTAAAGTTCTTCCAAGTTGAAAAATAAATGTCTTTTACTTTTTAGCACAAAAATTGACGTTATAGGTCCTATTAACGAATCAATAACACCCTAAGCGATATTAAAGTTTTACTACAAAAATATTTATAAAGACTTCAATGTGCTTACTGTTAGATATAATTATCTATTTGAATATCTATAGAGTTTTTGTCTTTGGAGTTAAGCAAAATTGATATTGTAATTTCATAGTTGGCTTGGTTAATACTTTTAACAGTTAATGAGTTTTTATTGGTAGAATTAGTTGAAATTTTATTATATTCTCATACTGTGATCTCTGACATCAGTAATTACCTCAATCACACTCAAACTCATTTTGTTTACCATCTACGAGTACAAAAATGGGCTATAACTTTTTCAAGGATCCAAAAATTAAATGAGTAAAACTTTGAATATTTAAAAAAATGATCAAAATAGAATGTATTATTCATCTCTTTGACATTTCAATTGTTTTATAATCCAAAGCTGTGAAATTGTTCACAAGACGACGTGGGGTTTTCAAAGTTGCAGTATTATAAGTTTGAACCAATATTTTAACTGGTTCTAAAAGATACGAACTCCTCTGAAGCTAAAATGTTGAAAATTCGACGTTTCTTACCAGGTAATTAAGATTCTATTGATAATTATTGATAATTAAGAATTTTTTTCAATCTTACCATTGTAAAGAGCAGAATTGACGACGCTGCCTGTGAGAGCAACGCCAAGACCCAACTGACCGATCCTATTGAAAAAGTTTGATGCCATTTTTTTTCCTGAAAAGATCCACAGTGAGAAAAATTATTAACAAACAGCAAACAAGTAACAAACGCCAAACATTCTCGGGTAATTCTAACCTAAAGTTGGCTCCGCCGAAGCCGGCATCTGTTACGTAAAAAACCCGTATTAACTATTGGAAAATTCAGACTAACCTAAAAATGAAGAACTCGCAAAAACCTGAGAGATGATGCAAGAAGATGTAAAAGAATGAAATTCACTGAAAAGCAATCTAAGAAAAGATCTAAGTGCGAAAACACCGGTTTGCGATTCTTTTTTTTTCTTCTACTAATTCATGTCGCAAAAATCAGCCTCCGTTTCAAAGATTCAACGATGGTCCTCACAATTAATTTACAAAAAGTTATTTATTTCCTATTGTTATGTTGAAATCAAAACTTGGTTTAAATTACTTACAAAAGTTTGTCTCGTTGTTCAGAAGTCTTACTTTATTTTGTTATAAAGTGAAAATGCAATTTCTTCAGTCTCAATCCCTTAGTGCCCTCGTGCGAAGCATACATACACACACATACATACGCCTATAAAAGAGACTGAGAGAGACACAAAACGAGGACAGTGCCGACAGTGGTGCTTCTCCCGGGTTGCTCCTCGACCTTCGGTCGGCCTATCCATCAGCCGTGATCCGGCCTATCAGGCCTATCCGCAAAGAGGCGGCGATCGATGCGCCGCTCTCTTACTGGCGGTTGTTATGTAAAATGTCACGTGATCGATGTGGCGCGGTTAACGAAATGGTTCGAATAATTTTTGCTTTCAACTGTCATCCAAATGGTTATGTAGATGTAGAATTTTATTTTATTTCGTTATTAATTATCGTTTACTTTTTTCGAAGCCCTCGGAATTGTCAAATTCATTTGTTTTCCGTACAATCAAATTCTATGAATTGCAAATTTCGGGGATTGAGAAAATTTGATAATTTATATTTGTTCAACTAATAAGTACAAATTCTTGTATCAATATGGCTCTTCATTCTCTTTTTTAACACCCGACTGACCGCAGGGCCAAAAAGACAGGAGTTATGCATTTTACTTGCGATCACGAGTGGGAGGATATTCCTTTGTCACCAGTCTTCTCGAAAACGGTGATAGTTGTCTTGACCAATTTTTGACATAACTTTTTATACAGGGTGAATCATTTAACGTGACCACCTCGAATAATTCCCAAAATAAGCGTTGTATGAAAATAATATTCAGACAAAAGTTGCATGGTTTCGAGAGGCACATTATATGGTACATATGTTGTTTTGATAGGTGAAGACGTTTCGAAGATTTGAAGGTCAACTTCATTTTTTTAAATGGAATGCTATATTTTTTATATGAAAATATGGAAATCGTGATGGTATTGACAATAGGATTATCTGAATAATAATGTAATCCATGTTTTTTTGCAGAAAATTTATTTTAACAAATGTTTGAAATAATGGCCATTAACCTCGACACATTTCCGAAGACGTAGAACTAATGATTCTCTTGATCTTCGAATAGTTTCTGGTGTGATAGCGGCGCTATCATGATATAGTGGGGTTACAATTAGAATATTTACAATCATCAGAAACATCCCAACTCGACAGTGGTGGCCAAGTGGCCAAGTGTGTAAACTCTACACTATATACAGTGTAACGCTTTTACCAGTTGAGCGACAAATTATCCCAATTCTTTTGTTGTTGGGCGCCAGCCGAGGCTTTCTCCTCGACAAATTTTTATTGAATTTAAACAAAAGAAATAGGCTCGAGAATTGACCAGACTAGCTTTCGATATTCTCGGTAGAGGAGCATGAGCCTTCTGGAGGAAAATAATTACGGGAATGCAGAGCTGGGATTACAAATACGATTTATTAGAAAACAAAATAAGAAACAAAGATAATATTAAAAATTTTCCAAATATTTCAGTTGGCAATTCCGTCAGTATAATATTTGATTAACAAATGTCACCTCTGTTGAATATATGTTCTCGGATATAATTCAAACGATACTATCTCACAATTTACAATACGAAAGTAAGGCGTGGCCTACGAAATTACGATACACAGGTTCTCGGTGACAGAACACGAAATGACGATAATTCTTAACCTAGGACTTTGATCCGGATGTAAATCTTTAATTTAACGAATTCCTCTCGGCAATTCTATTAATTCCACAACGATAAGAAATTTATTATTGATGAACAAACAAATCAAAAGGGACATTAGAATTCAATTCCCTCGTGCGACATTCGATATCGTTCAACTCTTCGATATTTCACCGATTTTAATTTGCGCACAAAATAATACGAAACGAGACACAATTATGAACGAGACAACGGCTCACCGTAATAGTTTCAGAAATTGTAACTCCAGCAATTATCTTCGGGATTACGATTCGATTTCGGGGCGTTGGCTTCTCGAAGGCAAAAGATGAGGCTCAAGAGAATGCGTCCTTCCTCGCTGTGGTCCGGATTTCGAGTAACGAGATCGATTCGAAATTTCTATAACGCGGTAGTATGGGACCTAACCCCCCACCCTTAGCCTCCTCGTTTGATCGAGATGTTAATGGGTTCTTCGAGAATCTTCGCGAATAATTCGCCCTCCGGATTTCAAATTGTCAACGTTCGAGAATATTCATTGTTGACAATATCGACGTTAGATCTCGGTGCTTGTAGACGCACCGCGAGTTCGACGGTTCGGGGTGAGGCTTTGAGTTAGCGTCCCACCGCTCGATGTTTTGAATCTCGTACTCGATGACAACGAGATCTACGATGAAATGACGGATGACCTTCTATCTTTGAACTGCCCAATTTCTCTGCTCTCGCTTCTTCCTTGATTTTTCGAAGCTCGTTGCTCGCTCATAAAATGTTTAAATGTGAAACAAAAAATTATAAAAATAAAATTCATAATATTGGTTTCTTTATCGCTTGAGACTTTTGAGAGAAGTATTCGTTCGAGAGGTATTCAGACAACGTCGAAAAACGCCTTCTCCTGAGCCATGTTTGAGGAATTATATACTTTTAAGTAACGAGCAGAATTGCCACGTCACAACAGATATATCCATGGATGTATCATTCGCGATCGTACAACGGTGGAGAATATCTATATATAATATAAAGTTTACACACTTTATCTTCAAATTCGTTTGCTTAAGAAAATAGAAGTAAACTTTAAAGAAAATGTTTTAAAAAATCATTGAAAAACAAAATTTAAACGAAATGTTTAAAAGAAAAGTTAAAAAGAATGTTTTAAGAATACATTAAAAAAACTCCCGACTGAAAAATGGTACAGCGTAGAAAATAAAATGAAGTCGAGAAAAAACGAATGTTAGAAAAAAACAACATTGTAAAAAAGATATGCGTTTCCAGAAAATGATTCGTCTTCAAACTCCCTTTAAGAAAATAGCAGTAAACTTTAAAAAGACTGAAATAAAATAGATGAAATATATATAAGATAGATCTAGTTCTTACTCAATGATTTGATTAGAGACTTTTCCCGACAAATATAAAGGTGGTTCTTCTATGAGACAGTTAAATTAGGAAATTATTTAAATTTGGCATACATATTGTTTAACATATGAACAACACCTCTATAAAATTTCAACAAGTTTCACCATCCCGAACCCGAGATATATGTAATTGAAGTTGACTCAATTAACACGTAACATATATCCAGTATCGAGAATTTTTCATCATCATTTGTAAATATCGTAACGAAGTGCGCACACGACGATTGAGGAACCGCCGATGCGACGACGAAGATCCACAACTCGGTTGCTCCCTCAGTCACGTAACATATAATATATAATTATATATAATATATATAAAATAACCATGCATAGGCAAACAGCACATTATTAATTCTACCGTTAGTACTAAAATTAGGAAGTTTATAAAAAACGAGGAAGAGCTAGAGCGGGATACCACAGATATTATGAAAAAAAATCAAGGTGATTGACCATCTATAGTTTGACAGATATAGTCTCGAGAAGTACGAAGGTTTAGGCTGCATACGATATATTTTGCAAGCGAACAAGTGAATGTCGTCGTATAAAAATTTACTCACGATGTCAGATCAAAAATACTTTTAGAATAAATTTTACGAAACCAAATGATATTTGTACTACATCTGCTGGTACCGAGTACGTAAATAGGGTCTTTACAAAGTTATTGATTACGATCCGAACGAATTATCAACTTTTTTATTATGCAGACGGTACATAACTTTTGGTTGGGGCTGTCGCAGAGGATCAACCTTAAATTCCATTATGTTTATAACATATTTTAGTTTTTTGTGAGATTACATTTTTTTTATTATCACCTTCATTCTTTGTATAATCATTCAACTTCGACAAATATAATAAAATTTCTATTTTTGTATATAAATGACTTACCTACCATCAATCAATATTAACCATAGGAATCGAATCTCGAGGGAGTAGTACTTAACTATGAAATGGTTTCTTATCTATCTTAACCCTAGAACGCATGACTGGGGTGTGAGCACACCCCACGCGAACTTCAAACTACGCTCCTGTCCCAACAAGCGACATTATCGAATGATTATCGACGGATTTTTTTATATATAAATTCAATTGAAATTAGTTTTATCGTACAACATTCTTTTCGTTATAAAAAAACGAAGAAAATGGTGTAGGATAAAGTCAGTTTAGCATCGTAGGACCGGATTTATAAGCAGAAAAAGAGTGGGGTGCGTTCAAACCCCGGTCATGAGGTTGAGGGTATGAAAAAAGGCACATGAGGTGTAAGGTTAATTATGTTTATTCTATTGTATTTCAGTCTTTTTAAAGTTTAGTGCTATTTTCTTAAGGAAGTTGAGGCATTAGAATGAAAATGGGGTCATCGCTTTTAAACTGATTGCATCTTATAAAGTGAAGTGTAAAAAAAATCAGTTAAATTTTCAGACAGTTTAGGAGCGTCGTTGCCGAGAAAAATCAATAACAATTTGGGCCAAATAACATGTAATCTTATGGAAGTCAAGACACATTCAGTGATATCTCAGTTAAAAATGATGCTAAAAATATGAAATTTTTTGGGCAACATGAGCAAGGCTTGCTGAATAATGTCAATTTTTTTCAGATTTATTAGGAGATTTGCTGAGATTATATTAATAATAATCTGTTTCCCGCGCAGTTTTTTGAGGCTAGGATCGTCACCGTTCGTGTTTTCGACTGAGCTTTCACCAGTTTTTCGTCTTTTTTTTCCCAACATTTCTTTAAAGTGTATGTAACATTGCCAAATTGTAAACTGGCCTAACTTTTGAAAGGTACAGGTCATAACTTTTGGGTAAGAAAAATGACTGTACAGCCTCAACTTCCTTAAAAAAAGGAGTTTGAAGACAAATCATTTTCTGGAAACGCATATCTTTTTTAGAATGTTGTTTTTTTCTAACATTCATTTTTTCCTCGACTTCATTTTATTTTCTACGCTGTACGATTTTTCAGTCGGGAGTTTTTTTTAATGTTTTTTAAAAATATTTCGTTTAAAGTTTTTTTTTTAACTAGTTTATTGTTTTTTCATTATTATGTCACATCTACGAAAGATCTCATGATCAAATATCACAACCATTTTCGTCAGTAAAGTGTTGAAGTTTTTAAAATATCATGGATATTGTAGGAAATTTCGAAACTACGAATATTTCAAAAATTCTACAAATCCCTTAAAAAAAACTTTTCTCTTCAAAAGAAATTAGGGTAATTATTTAGAATAGTGCGGCTTTTCTGAAAATCGATGCAAGAATTTTTGTTTTGACATGAACTGCTTCGATTAGTCACCACTAATAAAATTTCGTCGGGGGCGTGCGTGCGCGCACCCGAGCACGGGTGTGTGTGTATGTGTGTGTGTGTGTGTGTGTCCACCTGCCTTAATGTGAACTCTTAAATAGTCTGATATACTCCAAATCCCCGCATTTTTCCAACAACTACAAAATCCCATAACTCATGGTTTTTATGGAAAATGTTAGCCTACCCCGACGGAATATCATTAGTGGTGACCAATTGAAGCCGTCCAGACGAAAAAAAAAAATTATCACCATTTTTGGGAAAAGCCGCACTTCTAAATATTTACCGAAATTAGCACTGTTTAATTACATTGATAGTGATAACGATGTTTTTAGATTGAAATAAGCCCCAGATGGACTCCATGCTAGATTTCGGAGGGATTAAAAAAATGTATTAAAAACAAATTCTAGTCGAATTAATAACGAGTAAATTCGATGATAAATCTGAAAAGTGTAATGTTCGTGATTGATTTATAGACTTTTTTTTCAAAATAAAACAAAATTGTATCAATTTTTGCGAAAGCCAAAGTCACATAACTCCCCCTAATTATGACAATATTGTGACACCCTTGTGCATTTTTTATTATTTATATTATGGTTGTATATTTAAGCGCTACTGAATCAGTGTTCGATTTCTCATGAAAATGGAATTTTTGATTTTCCTCATATACTCGGAAAAACCCTAGAAATTTTTTTTCCGTTTCAGCTTATTGTTATCGTATTTTTTTGTATCTATGCGAGAAAAATGTTTTATTATAGTAAGAGATAATAAAAAAAAAAATAATCGCCCCCGGGTGGGCTCGAACCACCAACCTTTCGGTTAACAGCCGAACGCGCTAGCCAATTGCGCCACGGAGGCATGTGACTCGCATCGCATACATATTGAACATGAACTCTCCTGCAATAATTTTCCTTATTTCAGTTCGGAAACTTTGAAATTCAATAACCAATATTTTTTTGAAAAGACGGTATTATTTTTTGAATTTCAATAGAGAAAAAAAGAAGAGAATCAATGGATAAAACGATGATTAGTTTTATACAATAAAAAAATCAGATAAAGACGGGTATTGTGAGAGAATGAGAGCTTCAAGCCGATATTGAGTCTCGATAAGAAAGTTGATCCTACGTACGATGGCATTCATTATTAGTCGATAACTACTGCGCTAAAGTAACAGTTCTTAAAAATCCCGTGGCCGGATTTATTTCCCTCGAAATGTCACACATGGTGTGTCCATATTTCTACACATGTGTTCACGAGTTTGAGAAAAAACTTTGCACGGGCTCAAGATTATGCAAAAGTTACCAACACATTCAAGAATTTATGCATCTGTATTTATGAACACCATCAAAGGCACTTTGATGCTCTCGTGTTTCTGATCGGTTGGATCTGACGACATCCATTTTTAGACGTTGTGATTGGTTGTTGAAATTGGTTGTTGTTGATCGGAAATCTGATGTCAACTTCAGAACGTAGCACACGGCAGCACAGCAGACATTAAAAAAACGTAGCACGGTAACAGCAGTCATAAATTCGATCGATATATATATATATACATATATATGTACAAACCATGTGTCAGTTTTTGATCGGATAAACAGAGTTTCGACATTACGAAGTGCGTGCGAGATAAATAAAAATAATTTTCGTCATCTAACGAAGTGCATATTACTATTTATTTTGTAAAAATTTGTCATAAACTAAACCGGTAACAAAACGGCCACATTAATGTAGTTTGTGATCTATGTGTGAAAAAGAATATAAAAAAATGCGCCATGCATATGTCAACGAAATTTTTCAAGATTTTATTATTTCGTTCAATTGGAAATAAGTGTTAACTGAAATAATCCTTCAATTAAACCAGAGTGCGAGAAATATTGGTCAGTGTAAATATATCGTCAGTTGCGTGGTTATATATCACGTGTAAATAGGTGATATATACGAATTAATAAAAGAAAAACCCACGGAACTGTTCGAATGATGTTAGAAACTTTAATTGAATAAATGTTTTCTAATTTATTTCTTGTGTTATCATTATTTTTAAACATTCCTATATTTTGCTTGAAATTAAGTTTGGCTCTGCTCTCTTCGATCCTTCTTTTCACCCCATTGGTTTGCAGCGGATCGATACATATTATTAATTCGTTGCCTGAGATGTGTCCTCTGATTTTCTACTACTTCTTCATGCTGATTGAGGTAACATGATTCGAGAGGTTTCTAACCATGATCTTCAATTGGACATTTTGTAAATCAGATTTTTAAAAAAATTTCTGGTCTTGGTATAAGTATTGAGACGTAACACTCGCGTAGCGGCCCGAGCCCGCTCGAACTATCAAATACTACGCGTGCGAAAAACATCGCGGCGCGATGACGGGCGTGCGTCCCAACCGGCGGCCATGTTGGCGACTGGCACAAAGGCCCGAGCGAGCCAGCGGGCAGCGCTCCGAACAGCGCCACTTGGCAAGAAATCAAACTAAATCATAATTTCTTTATTCTAATTGTTTTCAAACTTTTTATTTATCAATATGAGCGTAATTAGGCTCAAAATGTCGGGATAAATAGCCGCTATCAAAGAAAATTAAAGAAAAGGTTAAATCTACGGGAAAATTTGTACAATTTTAAATAGAGCGAGATGCTTGATCACAGCGCATGCGCAGGGCTAATTGTTCATGGGCTATAGGAACCCGAACGTGACTTTTTATGATTTTTCGAATAAAATTGAATTAAAAGATATTAAATGAAACAATGAAGCCAAATCACTCAAATAATTAAACAATAACGATTGGCATTGTAATTTTATTACTTCAAAGTCGTGCTGAGCGGAAAATTAATCAAAGCGGAATTCGGCGCATCGGGCAAAATAGCGATCAGCCAATAACAAGGCGCGAATTAAGGCAGCGAGCCAATTGTGAAGCCCGTTACAAAGGAATGCGCAGAACGCGTCCGAAATAGAGAAATTCGGCGTTTGAGAGAATTTAGAGTGGGGAACGGGGTATAAGAGTGGGCGCACGGCTCATTCGAGAGGCAGTTCACCCTACCTCTAGAACCAACTCGGATCTCTTAGAGAACTAGCAGACTCAAATAGAAAAATACACTCTATTCTGGTATAACCTAAAATCCTTTTTCCTACTATTCCTTTGGATGCCTGGGGTATTGGTGAGACTCGACGACGTATCGATCCCGTAGTCCAGGGTCCATTCCACATAACCCATAATTTCCGAATTTTCGCTGCACGGGGCATTAGTGAGACTCGGTGACGTATCGATCCCGTGGTCCGTGGGCAAAATTACCTAACCTAGTGAATGCTCAGGACATTGGTGAGACTCGGCGACGTATCGAGCCCGTGGTCTGGGGTTCACATCCTAACCTGTCTTGTGTTTTGAACCTTGGCGCCATTCGGCGACGTTTGGGGCCCGTGGTCAAGCACAAACTTTCCACCTCACATTTTTTTGGGTTTATTAAGAATAGAGGCGATAAATAAATGATTTTATGATTAATTATTCTTAAATTCAAAATTGTTTTATAAATGATCCGATTTGGTTGGGTCGAACGAAGAAATTAGCATTAAAATTGAATAATTCAATAATCCACAGCCCATTTGAACTATCATACGACACCGAAGTCAAAATAAATCATCTCAACAAGTTATGATTATAAAAACAAATAACAAACGAATAAAAGCGTTAATTCAAGAGGCAGCGGTAAGACTAGAGTTTGTATAGCGTCCAAGCGATCACAAATAGAGAAATTGTAATAAAGAAAAGCGTACAACACTCTTGAATTGCTAGGAAGCGTAAAAATCCAGGTTCAAGCGGTATAGGATTACAGGACATCGGTTGTCAATTGTTAGTGTTGCGAATTTCATTATTTTTTATTTGTTTTTTGTCTGAAAAATCTCATGCAAGCGGAAAGGAAAGGAAACAGAATAAGCAGGGGGCATGATAAACCATAAAGCGTTCTTTATTGTATGAAAAAAAAACAAATTTGAAAATTCAATCGAAATTTCATACAGAAAAACGCTCCGTTTTTCCGGGTCTTTCGAGTCTTCTCTCGCCTGACTTGGTCAAACAACGCGGACAGACAAAGATTAAAAATAAAAACGCGTATCATTTTGTAAAAACACACAAGTATTGTTTAATAAATTCTTTTTGTTATCTTATCAACACAATTCTCGTCTCTCGTCTCGTTCATACCTGCTCCTTTTAAAATTAAGGTAGCTCGAACCGACGGGTGGCGGCGTTCAGGCCGGGTCGGCAAGAGCGTTACGTTACAGTATAGTTATTCTCTTTCTACTTAGTCTGTCGAGTGATAAATTTGGAAACTTGTTCCAGAAAGCCTTTGGATGCTTTTTTTGCTGATAACATGAAAAGTCGAATCTTCAGAATCCGGTAGGCAAACACAAATTTTGACAACAATACTTATCAAATGACGTGTATGTTGAGTATTCCTATTCTGCAAACTGCAAATGTGGAATTATTAAAGAAAAGATTCATTACGATAAGTCTACAGTTGCACAGTTTTCGATGCGATTAAGTATAATGCCTGCCAACATCATGGAATCCTACAGAATTTCTGAATGTTATGTGCGCTATGTCATTTTAATGTAACATCATGACTTTTAACAACTTTTCACTATAAAACTACAGATTTGGTTCATGGAAATACAGCAAAAATCTGCAAACTATAAAATTTATATACTGTGCCATTCATTCTACTTTTTGACTCTCTCTCTGTAACATAAATATGAAGTGAAAAATTCATTAGAAAAGTCTTCAGTTGCTCATTTATGAATAGATTTGAAATTGCTGTCTTCAAAACTCATTGCGTAGATACACTGAATCGCAGCAGATCCCTGCGAACTCTGAAATTTCTGTGCATAGATATGTGTGCCAAGTATCACCCTCTATCTTCGATTATGGTAATATGTAATGGATCTTGGTTCAGCAAGATTTAAAGTGTTTCTTTTCAAATAGTATTGAAGTTTGTATTACTGCGGTATGGAGCAAACACCTTCAAACTTTCATATTTTTTTGTCGCAGCATGTGTGCCAATCATTCAAATTATTCACTCCAACCGTAACATGTAATTTGGAAAATTCATAACAAAAGTCTTCAGATTTTTTATATTCCTAAATTTTCCTTTTTCTAAATTGTATTCTGAGTTTTTAAATTTCTAAATTCATTTTTAAATTGTCCTGAAATAGTTTTCCTCCAAAATCAATGCAGGTACCGTGAACCTTTTTGAATTCTGTTGCTCTGTTGAATTCTGGCATAATAAATGTTAGAAATTTTCTGGTGTTTTTTTTTGGTAACTGTCAAACTGTAGACAATTGGACCTCAGCGGCCACTTGCAAACCTTGAAAATATTTTTGATCAGGGGCACATTTTGGATGACACGAAAATCTCTAAATGCAGAATGCAAAAGTGACAATTATAAATGGTCAATTCTGTTGGATTTGTTGTGCATTGAATTTTATCTATTTTTCACTTGAATTTTGGAGAAAACAGATAAAAAAAATTTGTTCTATTAAAGAAGTCTCTACTTTTCTTCTTTCTTCGTATGAAGATTTGGGAAAAATCAACAAAGTCTAAGGATAGATCTATGGCGATAATTTTTCACATCAAATTTCACGAAAAATCGGTCTTCATTCGACGAAACAAATGTTACAAGCCGAAAATCATATCTTGGCCTCCAACCCGATTTCCACCGTGCTCTGGGATTCCTAATACACAAAACATATTAGTAGATAAGGGGAAAAATCACCAAAGTCCAAGAACAAACCTGTGCCGAAATATTTTCAGTACAATTTTGACGAAAAATAGGTCTTTTTCGTGGAAACCAACGTTATAAGCCCAAAATCATATCTCGGACCGCTACCCGCTTTCCACCGTGCTCTTGGGTTCCCAAAAAGCATAACATATTAGCAGACAAGGGGTAAAATCACCAAAGTCCAAGGACAAACCGGTGCCGAAATATTTTCAATACAATTTTGACGAAAAATAGGTCTTTTTTAGTGGAACCAAAGTTACAAGCCGAAAATCATATCTCGGCCTCCAACTCGGTTTCCACCGTGCTCTTGGGTTCCCAATAAGCACAACATATTAAAGTACAAGGGAAAAAATCGCTAAAGTCCACGGATAGATCGGTGACGAAATATTTCCAGTACAATTTAGACGAAAAATAGTTCTTTTTCGTGGAAACCAACGTTATAAGCCAAAATCATATCTCGGACCACTACCCTCTTTCCACCGTGCTCTTGGGTTCCCAAAAAGCATAACATATTAAAATATGTGGGAAAAAATCGCCAAAGTCCAAGGATAGACCTGTGACGAAATATTCCCCGTACAATTTTGACGAAAAATAGGTCTTTGTTCGTGAAAACCAACGTTTTAAGCCGAAAATCATAAATAATTCATAGAAATTTAAACTAAAATCCTATAATCATCTGAACACAAATAAGGAACTTTTGAGAAAAAAGACGTGATATCAAACCATAAACTTTCCCTAGGAAAAAAAAGGTTGGGACAAAGTACATTGATGGTCCCTCGTTTGCTGATAATTCCATCCATAAAAAAACTTTGAAAAAAATAAAAAAAAAATTGTAAAAAAAATTATTTTATAAAAAAAATACAGAACAATTCCAAAAAAATTTCAAAAATCTTGAAAAAACATATTTAAAAAAAAAACTAATCTGTATCTATTTTTTAAAGTGTCAAAAGAATCAAATAACAAGTAAAAAATAAAAAACTGGAAAATCGTGCTTGAAATCATTTTGGAAACCGATGCCTCATTCTTCTTATTTGATTCGAAGGGCTAAATCAATTTAAAAAAATTCCATTACGTGCAGCATTTAAATTTATTATATCAATTCGAGGCCAAGTATTTTCTAATGAATTAAAGAAAGTTACCACTTGAATTACGTGCAGCACTAAAATTTATGATATCAATCGGTGGACAAGTATTTTATTAGTAACTCCAAATTTTGACATTATTAAATTGTCTAAAAAGCTTTCAAATCCAAAAAAGTCACATGAAAGCTAGTCATTTGTTACTCTATGGTGGCAGAGACTTATAAAAGACAATCGATTCTTCTCACAAGGAAAGGTACTTTAGTGTCCGCCTCCGATTTTGATAATTTTTTTCTATGTTATAGTCCATCCAAAGATAAGAGACACATATTTTTTTTATCGGCCGAAAGTTATTTTTAAGGGGTGAAATCAACCCTCAAAGTTGGGCATGTTTTGCGTCTGGTAGAGTGTTTCATACAGAAGCACTCAACCGATCGAAACGAAACCAATTGCAAAATGTTCGGCATGTTAAATAACCCATATGACATGTCCAACTTCTTATGCACCCTTACGGCAAAGGGGTGAACCACCCCCGAATATTCAGAATTTTTTCGTATAACAAAAACTTACAATCCGATTTTAATAAAACAAACGCCATTTTGCAGAGCAAAAAAAATAAAATCGACGTGTTTTCGGGTTTTCCTCAGATCAAAAAAATTAAGGGGGTAAAACACCCTTAAAATGTCAAATTTTATTTTGAGCACTGGTCCCTTCCAATTTTATTATTCTTTTCATAGAATGTAGCTTATCAAAAAATAAGAAACACGTATTTTTTTTATCGGCCGAAAGTTATTTTTAAGGGGTGAAATCAACCCCCAAAGTTGGGCATGTTTTGCATCTGGTAGAGTGTTTCATATGGAATCACTCAACCGATCGAAACAAAACCCATTGCAAAATGTTCTGCATGTCATACCTATATGACATGTCCAACTTCTTATTCACCATTACTGCAAAGGGGTGAACCACCCCCGAATATTCCGAATTTTTTCGTATAATAAAAACTTACAATCCGATTTTAATAAAAGAAACGCCATTTTGCAGAGCAAAAAAAAAATAAAATGGACGTGTTTTTTGGTTTTCCTCGGATCAAAAAAATTAAGGGGGTAAACCAGTCCTAAAATTTTGAATTTCACTTTGCGCATCGAAATGTTTACATTCAATTCATATGGTTCCTTTATCATTGCGTATCGACTTATATGTTAAATAATATTTATTTCACATATTCATTGGCTGACATCATAATCGTATAGAAAATTGAATACTTTGACATGCTTTACGTGAGAAGTGTTAGTTTTCGTTCTATTTATATAAGTTTCTGTTTTGAACGATTTTCGAAAACAAAATAAAACTCAAATATCGAGAGTCGCATCGACAATTCCCCGCTCAGAATGCAAACAAAGCTGGCTCAAGCCTTGCCATATTCTTATTCATATCAAGAATCGCTATAGCGGCTGGTAGCCAAGTATTATTAAAAAAGCCAGCTCGCTCAGCCTAATGCTTGAGAGATATCCGAAAAACAAAAAAAAATCTGTTTTTGTGATGATGTTAGATTAAGCCACTCACTCAAGATGAAGAAGCTAAAACTGACTTTATATTACTCCAGAAGTTTAGTTGCTGTTCGATTGTTGATCTGTCACTATCGTGTCCGCTATTGCGAATAACGTATTGTCATTAACATGTCTATCAACCCAATGAACGTAATAAGACTGTTGCTTCTTACATTTGAAGTAATGAACATTCCTGACAGTCCTGTTAACAATAATGAAGTGGAATTGAAAGAATGTTTCGAGAGAATTCTGAAGGCTTCTATGGCAGAGTTCAATCGGTTAGAAATCGTGGAAGATACGACATTAGATTTTCAAAAACCGTTTAAAGATGTCATAGTAGAACCTGTCGAAGATAATAACATTTAATGGGGTCTTGGAGAATCTCCATTAAGCGTTGAAACGTGTACTGACGATGAAGAAGATTTGAGCCATGAGTACAAACAAAAAGCGGTAGAATTTTGGAGAAGTGCTAAAACGAAACGAAATAGGAAAATAGAAACAGTACAAAAGAGTTTCAAACTTGTCAAGTCGGCGCGCCAGTTGAGACGCTGGGTTCATCAACTGAATAAAGGCGGTACTTACAAGGAGAAATTGTCGCGTATTTCTGAATATACAATTAATAATTTCAAAAGCGCCATAGACGCAGGACTCATTGTGCACGATATCGATCTGCAAAGGTGGGCGTTACAGGCAAAAAAATTAATCGGACACGAAGATGTGCGTTTCAGCGCATCCCCAACATGGATTAAAAAATTTTAAAAAGTGCATCGAATAACAAGTAGAAAAGTTAATAGATTCATAACGAGGAAGACCCTCGAATCCAAGAAAGAATTACAAAACCTTGCTCATAAATTCGTGTCTGAAGTTCACTTAAAAATTAAGGAATATGGCTTGAAAAACATTTATAATTGCGATCAAAGTGGATTCCAATTAGAAATACATTCAGGACAAACTTTAGCAGATGAAGGTACAAAACAAATGGAATGCCTTGTACAATCCGTTTCAGCGACGACTCATAGTTATACCATACAGCCAACAATTTCCGCGGAAGTAAAATTGCTGTCACCACTTCTTATAATTTTGAAAGAGCCTTCTGGACGGTTGGGACCGATCGTAGAGCAAACCATTTTTCAACCTTCCAATGTCTTCATAAGTGTATCGAAATCTGGCAAGGCAACATCAGGTACGTTTGTACATTTATGATACTTTGATTGTGAAAAATAGATCTGTTACTTATATTAAATGCATTTGTTTACAGAACATTTCAAAACATGGCTTCAAGAAGTGTTTTTCCCAAACGTCGGTGAGAAAAGTGTCCTTTTGATTGACTCTTGGAGTGGACATTGTCCCAGAGTTGTCGACGAAGTTACACCGCATAATAAAGAGATTGTTACAATGATTATACCAAAAGGGACGACGAGAAATATTCAGCGCCTTGATGTTTTCGGATTTAGAATTTGGAAAAATTATGTCAGACATTTTTCCGACAGTGTCATGTTACTTGATTATGATTTGAATCTACATTTACGAAATAATATAATCAAACTGCAGTCTCTAGTACATAATCAATTATCATCTCCGAGGTACAAAAATTTATTTCGATATGCCTGGTTCAAAAGTGGGTATATTGAAGAACGACCTGAGCATTTCGAAAACCCCATTGAAATTGCTTTCGGTATGTCATCCCAAAGTCAATGTGAAATGAAAGGGTGTACAAATGTAGTCCTAATAAGATGTTCATGGTCTAAAAAAGTCCTTGTGTTTCAAACATTTTTTCGAAGAATATCATTACTGTTCAAATTATGATCAATAAATGAATGTAGGAATGACAATTGAGATGGAAGTACGAAGTGAAACTTATTATTCCTATATGAAAATTCTATCGTCTGTGCTAAATGATATGGGTGGCTTAATCTGACATCATCACAAAAACAGATTTTTTTTGTTTTTCGGATATCTCTCAAGCATTAGGCTGAGCGAGCTGGCTTTTTTAAGAATACTTGGCTACGAGCCGCTATAGCGATTCTTGATATGAATAAGAATATGGCAAGGCTTGAGCCAGCTTTGTTTGCATTCTGAGTGGGGAATTGTCGATGCGACTCTCGATATTTGAGTTTTATTTTGTTTTCGAAAATCGTTCAAAACAGAAACTTATATAAATAGAACGAAAACTAACACTTCTCACGTAAAGCATGTCAAAGTATTCGATTTTCTATACGATTATGATGTCAGCCAATGAATATGTGAAATAAATATTATTTAACATATAAGTCGATACGCAATGATAAAGGAACCATATGAATTGAATGTAAACATTTCGATGCGCAAAGTGAAATTCAAGATTTTAGGACTGGTTTACCCCCTTAATTTTTTTGATCCGAGGAAAACCAAAAAACACGTCCATTTTATTTTTTTTTGCTCTGCAAAATGGCGTTTCTTTTATTAAAATCGGATTGTAAGTTTTTATTATACGAAAAAATTCGGAATATTCGGGGGTGGTTCACCCCTTTGCAGTAAGGGTGCATAAGAAGTTGGACATGTCATATAGGTATGACATGCAGAACATTTTGCAATGGGTTTTGTTTCGATCGGTTGAGTGATTCCATATGAAACACTCTACCAGATGCAAAACATGCCCAACTTTGGGGGTTGATTTCACCCCTTAAAAATAACTTTCGGCCGATAAAAAAAAAATACGTGTCTCTTATTTTTGGATGGACTATAACATAGAAAAAAATTATCAAAATCAGAGGCGGGCACTAAAGTACCTTTCCTTGTCAGTGGACAAACTTCACGTCTCAACTGTCACATTTACAGAATATCTCATTTCCGAGAAAAATCATTACGTTCAATGCGGTTGATATACAGCTCCATGGGTTTCGTGACGCAAGCGAGAAGGCATACGGAGCGTGCATTTACATATGGTCAACAGATTCGAGTGGACAGACTCACAGTCACCTGCTATGTGCCAAATCTCGAGTGGCGCCCATAAAAAAAACACAATCAATACCACATCTCGAATTATGCGGGGCATTACTTTTGGCAAAACTGTACAGTACAGTTAAAAACGCCATGAACATCACAATAGATAGGTCGACATTTTGGAGGGATTCTACAGTGGCACTACATTGGATAAAAACATCAGCGCATCTAATGAAAACGTTCGTAGCAAACCGAGTTGCGGGAATACAAGCTAACACGGATACAAGCAATTGGAGACACGTGAGGACACACGACAACCCAGCAGACCAACTCTCGCGTGGACAGCATCCAAAAGATTTTCATGCCAATGTTTTATGGAACCATGGTCCTTAGTGGCTAATACAACAAGACAATCATTGGCCGAATTTGGAAATCGAACGCCCCAAAGAAGAAATGGAAATGCGAAAAATTTCATGTTTTATCAATACAACAAATGATGTGAGTATTTGCGAGCGATATTCGTCTATCTGGAAACTTCGTCGCATCATTGCATACTGTCTCAGACTTCTCCGAGGCAATAAATGCCAAGGCCTGCCGAGTGTCAGTGAGATGAGGCAAGCAAACGTACGCATCATGAAATTGATGCAAGCGTCGGTCTTTTCGAGGGAAATTCAGGATCTCCAAAATGGCAAACAATTACATCACAAAAGCAAATTGGCATGTCTAAACCCATTTTTGGATCATAATGATCTTTTACGTGTAGGTGGGAGATTACGACAAGCAGAAATTGCCTACGAACGCAAACATCCCATATTGCTACCGAAAGCAAATCACGTAACGAAATTATTAATAGAAGAGGAACATTACAGCAACGGTCACGCAGGTATACAGACTACCTTGTATTGTCTTAGGCGCCAATATTGGATCATAGATGGACGAAGTCAGGTCAGAAAAGTCGTACGACAATGCGTCAGATGCGTGCGGTTTAATCCGCCAACACCTAAATACCTGAAGTCGGCATTGACTATTGTGGGCCATTCTACGTGAAGGAGCGAAGTTTTCGAAATCGTGGTAAAATCAAAGTCTACGTAGCAGTGTTTGTATGTCTGGTAGTAAAGGCTGTACATCTCGAGGTGGTAAGCGATCTGACCACTGAAGCATTTATTGCGGCATTAAGGCGATTCGTGTCTAGGAGAGGGAGACCGAGCATCATAATGAGCGACAACGAAACCAATTTCGTCGGCGCCCGGAATGAAATAAAACAAATTCAAGAGCACTTGAAATTAGAGGAGCATCTTTGAGAAGTTCACAATCTTTTGGCAAAAAAGGACATCATATGGAACTCAATCTCCCCGCGTCACCTCATTTCGGTGGAATCTGGGAGGCAGCAGTTAAATCCTTTAAACATCATCTGAGACGCGTGGTCGGCAACGAATTGCTATGCCTGGAAGATTTGAATACCTTAGTTATTGAAATTGAAAGTATTCTCAACTCACGTCCAATATCTCCTTTGTCATCAGATCCTAATGATCCTATCACGTTAACTCCCGGTCATTTCCTTATTGGCGAATCTGTAACGAGCGTACCCGAGCTTGATTTCACAGACACACCAGCAAACCAATTGTCCACCTGGGGTTACATTAAAAAATTGAAGCAACATTATTGGATCCAGTGGCATAAAGATTACATCAACGAACTTAACAATCGACGTAAATGGTTTACTGGCGACATTGATAAGGGATCTATCGTCTTAATTAAGGACGGCAATCAAACTCCATTCCAGTGGCCCATGGGACGAGTCGTGGAAACGCATCTAGGACCAGACGGTGTCATCCGAACGGTCCGGATCAAAACAGAAACCGGCTATCTTGTAAGGAACGTCAAGAAGCTGAGGCCATTGTTAGATGACGTCCCAGGATTAGCAGTGCTACGCGAAAAAATGTGCAAGGGTGCTAATGAACAATTATGAACGTTACATACAAAATTACATGTTGATCCGTAACCCTCTCAAAGGGGGAGTATGTTGCGTCACACGTTTGTGATCGTCGCGAGGAAATAGATTTTTTAAGTTGCAATTAAAATACAACAATGGTTTGTCTTAACAACCTATATACCTCGTCAAGAAAGATCGTCTTTCTCACTCCTGATGGGTAATAAAGGGGTAATAAAATACTGGTCTAGTTCGGACGGGAAATGCCCGATGTCTGGCGGCCAGATGGTAACCAGCTCTTTCGTGAATTTTCCGAAAGTTATTGAAACACGAGTTTTTTGCACCAGAGCTCCTAGCATTTTTTAATCCCTTCAGCATGGTGTATCAATGAATTCATCGAGTGGCGTTAGAAAAGTCACGAAAAGAGCATAAAACAAGACGTTTGTCGCTTGACTCTTCTGGCAAGCGACTCTTCTGCATTTTTAACTCAGCTGCGTGGCAGATTTTATTGCACAGCGGGTTTTTCCGTACATGTCTTTTTAGCCTAGACAAGTCCGGCATTTTTTCTAAACCGCCTCCTCAAAAGGGAGGATCTTCACCATCCTCTGGTGATTGGCGACAAGCAACTACTCTGACTCAGCCCTTTTTGGAAAAAGAACCAATAAGCGTTCATTGGAAAGAACATTGTGTTTCGTGAGACGGGCAGAAGGTTGATGTCGCGAATCGTCAGAGTCAGTCTTAAAACGAAAACCGTCAACTCCACTTCTACAATTTACTTGTCGTGGTACATTTCTATTTTGTATCGATCATTCTTGTTATTTACAATAAACTCTGTTATTAGACCTCAATTAACATCGGTGGAATAAATACTATTTCCAACCCTTACGTCCAACGTACTGTTGGACGTGTACTGTTGAGCAAAGTGTACTACTTTGCTCAAGCGTAAAAACTTGAACAGAGTTTTTCTTCGCGAAAATAATTCGTGTCGAGAAACAGTCCTTAATTTTAGTAACAACGATTTCTGGAACATCATGAAACTTTTGGCTGCAATATTACACGTCGGGAATCTCAGTTACAAATCCGTAATGATTGGTAAGTCGACAAAGAACAAAAGAATTGTAACGTAACGCCTCCTGAACAACCCGAATTTACTCGAACCCGACCATAACCTCAAAAATACATCGCGACGCGGCGTGATGTTTTTCCCGAGAGCGAACAACGACCGGTAAAGGCGGTAAACCGCGTCACTGCTGGCTGGCGGTGGCCGTACTGGTGGGCAATACAAAGGCCCGAAACAAGCGGCGGAGCGCGATACTAGCAGCTTCGCATATTAAAAACACGAACTAATACATTTTTTCCTTTTGTTAATTAAAATTCAATACAATCTCGTAAAATTATGTAACTAGGCTCAAAAGACGCGGAAAATTATAACGAATCGAAGAAAAATAATGAAAAGATTATTTCTTTTAGAAAATTTGTGTCACTTCAAATAAAACTAGACGCGTGTTTACGGCGCATGCGCGGGTAGAGCGTACATTGGCTATAGGAACTCGAACGTGACTTTTTGCTATTTCCCGAATAAAATTAATTTGAACAAGATTAAATAAAATAGCGAAGCCAAATGATTCAAATAATTAAATAATAAGAATTCTCATAAAATTTTTGTCAATTCAATTGAATAAGAAGCTAAAAAACATAAAAAGCGGATTTCGGCGCATTGGGCAAAATCACGATCGGCCAATGGAAAGACGCGAACATTGCAACGAGCCAATAGCGAGTCACGTTACAAAAAGAGGCGCAAAACAGGTCAGAAATAGAGAAAGTCGGCGTTTGATAATTTTGTGCTGGGGAAACGGGTATAAAAAGCGCTGCACGGCTCATTCGGCAGGCAGTCCTTCCTCAAAATTCTGACTCGGAACAAAAAGGCTGACCTCAAACATTCTTCCTGATTTTGGCAATCAACCTAACCTATCCTAATTTTTCCTGGATGCCTGGAATCTCGGAGTGATTCGGCGACGTTTCAATCCCAGAGTCCAGGGCCCATTCATAACTTTTCCAAATTTCCGTTGCACGGGATCTCGGAGGGTTTTTAGCCGGTAATTCCGTTATAGGGATGGTGCACGTAGACTACCGCGCCACTAGTGCTCAAAAGTGAAAGTTTTTGGGGGTCTTCTATCTGTATCAAAGTACTGAAAGTGCTGATTTTCAAAAATAATCGACAAATTGAGTGATAATTTCGCTATATTTTTCCATCAAGATGAAAGGTATAAGTATACAGCTATCTAAAAAACTCGCATAATAAATTATTTAGCGTTACATGTACATAATTAAGATAAGTTGAAACATTTTTTTGAGGTTAAGACATTTTGCTTTCATTTTCATCAGATGCCGAAACTAACATGTTGTATTCAAGGATGCAAGAATAATACAAAAAATGCCGGAGCTGGTGAATCAAAAATAAAATTTTATTCGTTTCCATCAGCCGGCCATCATACCTGGAAGCATGATAAACGTCGACTGTGGATAATGGAAATTATAAAAAATACGTAAGTAGATAAAATGATTTAAAAAACGTACGTAATATCTTAATAATAGCGTCTTTTAGCTTACTTTAATTGAAGGTTAATTTTTTCAAATAGTTATTTAAAAATGTAACTGATGTGAAATTCTTTCAGCACATGTGCCAGAAATTGGGAACCGTTAGCAACGAGTCGAATATGCAGTGCGCATTTTTTTGGTAACGAAAAATCTGAGCATCCTCAGCATCCATCGTACTTGCCCCAAATTTTCCCTAAGAAAAGTATCAACCACAAAAAAATGGAGCAGCGTATAGCAAGATTTCAACGGAGTGAAAAACGAAAAAAGCGAACTGCGGAGTTTGAAAACCCCACCAATGAACCTTTTTCACCTGCGGAGTTTGAAAACACCATTGATCAACCTTTTTCACCTGCGGAGTTTGAAAACAACATTGATCAACCTTTTTCACCTGCGGAGAGTTCAATGGAAGTGGTGACAGCAACCATGCTGGAAAAATTCACAGCAATTGGTTGTCAAACAGAAGAACACGATATACAAAGTGACAGTGAGACTTATCATTTTTGTTCGCAAATTATATATGGCGATCGATCAGAAACTTCAGTCCAAGTAAATATCACTTTGAAGAAAGAGACCAAAAACAAGGCTACGAGTGCAAATATTCCTTTTGTCAAACCAAAATCCAATGATGTAGGTATTCAATGCGCAAGTCTTGAAAATTTGAAGATTTCTGGTTTTCATGGAATAACTTCAGTTAAAAACGAAAGAGAAATGAGTTCAATAACGGGTGTTTCTTTCGAGGTCTTTAATTATTTAGTAAAAAAAATGCCCGATTTAAAAAGTTTTAAATTGAGAAAAAAAAATAAAATGCTATTATTCCTGATGAAAATGAAATTGGGATTGAGTTCTTCTGCTCTGGCATGTCTATTTGATATTCATCGAACGATCGCACATCGGATTTTTATTATGGTTTTGCAGTATTTGAAAGTTTTACTGAAAAACACTATTTTTTGGCCATCTAAAGAAGTAGTCCGTGCGACTTTATCCGACGCTTTCAAAGAAAAATATGTGAATGCTCGCGTCTTAATTGATTGCACTGAAATACGTACAGAAGTACCATCAAGTGTGACACAACAAGTATTAATGTTTTCAAATTACGAACACGGACAAACAGTAAAGTTTTTGGTGGGCTGTACACCCAATGGTTTTGTCTCTTTTTTATCCGATTGCTATGGTGGTCGCGCTGGAGATTGTTTTATCACGGTAGATTCCGGTCTTCTTGATTTACTCGAACCTGGCGATCAAGTTTTGGCGGACAAGGGGTTTCCGAATATTAAAACTAGTTTACAAGATAAAAATGCGATTCTTGTAATGCCACCGTTTGCTTATAACCCGCAATTCACGCCTGATGAGGCGTAAGAAACTTACAATATAGCGTCAGTACGAATTCACATTGAAAGAATAATGCAGAGAATGAAAGATGCATATATATTGAGAAAAATCCCGATCCGTTTGCTCCCCTACATAGATGACATCGTATTTGTAGTATGCGCATTGGTTAATTTACAAAACCCAATTATTAGAGAACCCGAAAGATGAGTGTAATTGAAGTTTTCATGTAGCTCATAAATTTCCGAAACAAAAAAACAAATTGTACATTTTAGAATTGTATCAAAATTCATATAAAGCGTGTATTTTAAGCTACACATTAATCAAACATGAACAACCAAAAAGCATTTTTTCATAAAAATTACTATATAATTAAGGAAGTGATGACTAACGAAATAGTACGTTGAATATAGTACCTACTCAGCCATATAAGTTTCTATGGCGATATCTTTAGCAATTTCGCTGCGATCTTGAAAATAGTAAAAAAATACTGTCTGCCTTGGCAGACTTTAACATTATGTCGGAATCTTTTCAAAGCTTTTACGGAAGTTCTACCGGAAGTTCGTTTCATTCGAACTTTCCGATAATTTTGAAACCAACTTTGGTAAGTAGTGTTTAAAATAAAAATCAGTTATCTTCGGTATAACTTTTTCTAGAAACTCAGTCTTTTTTTCAATAACTAAAAGCGCGCTACCCTATGGTGAATAAACGTACAGATCACAGATTTGAATATTGGTAATATACATCAACATCTGAACTTGCGTGAAAATTGAATGCGATTCCACCAAATAGAGGTCATTTTCATTAAACTTCAAGTACCGAATATTACTTATCCGCTTTTGTCTGTCAACGACCGGCTTATCTATACACGAATGTGGACATTTCACTTCAACGATTCTTTTTTCATGAAAATCACGTCCGGTAAGCACAATGCCATCAGGGGAACAGCAAAGCCATGGTTGAGAGATTTTAACAACTAATCCCGTTTGAACTATTGTGCATCCTTCTTGTAAGAACTTCTTATATTCTCCTAAAGCAGTTTTTTCGAATGTTTTACCGTACTTCATGGCTGGAGTTTTCAATTTTTGGAGGATGTAAAATTTTCTCCACAACTAAGTTAATATCTTTTCGCAAATTACTTTTTAGGGTGTGTGCTGTTGTGGCTGATATTCTCAAGATTCTTTGCTTGAACCAATCCTCACTTTTTGATTACTATATAGTTTCAAGAACTATATTTATTGCATGTTCAATATTGCAACTAATATTATCTAGATAAAATCTTTCCACATCAGGGTTCAACAGTACGGCAATACTAATATCCTGGCTAAAAAGCTGGAGAGCCAATATGTCTTTGATCACAATTTCTGCTTTCTGTTGTTGTTCCTGTTTTTCAGACAAGCGAGCAAGGTCGACAAGAGTTTGAGCTGCGACAATATAAGTCTTCAAAGTTTCAGATAATTTTATCATTTTGGTCAAGGGCACATCCTGCAGACCTATATCTTCTAGTTCGCTAGATTTGAACTGCAAAGGCTTGAGGGCTTCTATCAATCGGGGATGTATTATGAGTGGTTTGCGCATCTCTTTCATGTTTTACATTTTACATCCTTTGTCATATCCTAACAACTGTTTAGTTGCAGGTATGCCCCATTGCTGAGCATATGAAGTTTTCGAAGCGGAGCTCTGCGCAGAATTAATGTAAAAAACTACAGCACTGATATGCTTGCAGCTTTTACTCAAACCTGCAACGCATTGGCACCACGCATCAATAATATTCCTATTATCATCCAGCTGAAAAATGAATATTCAAAAACTGTCATTTTAAGCTATAATTATATAGCTTCCATTGGATAATAAAAAATGATACGAACTGATAACGAAACATTGTATTTTTTATTTATTCTGGTTTGTGCCACTACTTTGGAGGTTATGTTACTTTTTTTCTGCTCCAAATCTCTTGTGTCTCCACGACATCGGTGACATGGCCAGCCTTGCATAATTGTTTGCCGTGCTCTTCCACGCTTTTTCGGAAAGGTTGACTGGATATGGATGAAAAACCAAATTTAATTACTTGCATTGTACTGTTTAATCCTTACATTTAATAGGCAAACTACCCCCAAAAGCTTATGATTTATGACGCTAGAGGCACCACGTATACTTTCGACCTACCCTCTACCGAATCTGCACCATCCCTATGGAGAGTCCGGCACACATTGGGCCTTATAAGCCCCTCCCCCCCCCGCCAAGTCGTAAATGCATTTTCCCCAACCTCGATATACAAATTAAAAAAAAAAATCTATTGTTGTTATTTTTGGAATTGTTTTTCCTATTGTGTTTATTATCGTTTCATTAATTTTATTGATGTAATTGACAATTTTGTTATTTTTTAGATTCTTATTATTGGGAATTGTTTCTGTATAGTCTTTATTCATGTTTTTTTCAAATTTTTTCCAATTGGATTTTTTATAATTGTATCTCGGTTGTAATTGTGTCAAGTTTCTTTTTTTAATACTATCATTGTTTAATTGTATAGTAAATGAAATTGCCGAATGATCGCTATCATAAGGTAGAGTGTCTATTTTTCCGGATGTGTCGTTTATTATCGTTAGTCTAGAGTCAGTTATTTCAATATCTAGTATTGTTTGAGCTGCGTGAAAGGTTGGATTTTTTGGAACTAATATTTTCATTTTATATTTTATACTTTGATTATTAACAAAATTGTACCAATTTTTCCGAAAGCCAAAGTCACATAACTCCCCGTAATTATGACAATATTGTGCATTTTTTATTATTTATATCATGGTTGTATATTCAAGCGCTACTGAATCAGTGTTCGATTTCTCATGAAAATGGAATTTTGATTTTCCTCATATACTCGGAAAAACCCTAGAAATTTTTTTTCCGTTTCAGCTTATTGTTATCGTATTTTTTTGTATCTATGCGAGAAAAATGTTTTATTATAGTAAGAGATAATAAAAAAAAATAATCGCCCCCGGGTGGGCTCGAACCACCAACC
Source organism: Venturia canescens (assembly GCF_019457755.1). NCBI lineage: Eukaryota > Metazoa > Arthropoda > Insecta > Hymenoptera > Ichneumonidae > Venturia > Venturia canescens. The sequence continues at coordinate 12,999,586 of NC_057431.1, read as the reverse complement.
TTTCGGTTAACAGCCGAACGCGCTAGCCAATTGCGCCACGGAGGCATGTGACACGCATTGCATACATATTGAACATGAACTCTCCTGCAATAATTTTCCTTATTTCAGTTCGGAAACTTTGAAATTCAATAACCAATATTTTTTTGAAAAGACGGTATTATTTTTTGAATTTCAATAGAGAAAAAAAGAAGAGAATCAATGGGTAAAACGATGATTAGTTTTATACAATAAAAAAATCAGATAAAGACGGGTATTGTGAGAGAACGAGAGCTTCAAGCCGATATCGAGTCTCGATAAGAAAGTTGATCCTACGTACGATGGCATTCATTATTAGTCGATAACTACTGCGCTAAAGTGACAGTTCTTAAAAATCCCGTGGCCAGATTTATTTCCCTCGAAATTTATGCGGAATGGCTGAAAAAGCCGTTGCAAACAAATCGTCTTATGCATTGGTGATTTTAATTTCACTTTATTTTCATTACCATCTCTCGAAAGTGTCTTGAGAATAGTAAAACAATAGAAATAGAGGAATTTCGAGCGAAATTATAATTACACTTAAATCGTTCTATGAAAAAATAGCTTTGGAGATAATTTTTTTATTATTTCTATCAAGGGCGATCATGTGTGGATAAAAAATATTGGAAATGGTGAATTCGACATTCTTTTGGCGGGTGAGATTGTACATAAAGATCGAAAAGAAATAAGAATACGTTTCGACGATGGGAAGGTAAGAAATGTGAAAGAATAATGTAAAAGTACTTTTTTTTGTTTTTTAGGTCAATAAATAATTGTTCCCGGTAGCTATCGTAAATGCGAAGTACTATAATCTTATCGTTTCATTTCGTTGAGTCACACATTGTGTGTCCATATTTCTACACATGTGTTCACGAGTTTCCTAATAACTCGTATCACGATATCTCTTCTCACTCAACTTGACCTTCCTGAATTGAGGATGATTTGAACATGCATTGATCGCGATTGAGAAAAAAAATAACGAATTTCGCTAAGGATGCTTTTTGAAATTTCTTATAGATATCGATTTTTTTTCAACGCTATGTTGAAGCTTTGAACAAAAATATGAAAAATACATCACTTCAGATGTAGTACTTTGCTGGGAATGAAAATTTGTGTTTATACCAGACCAGGAATTTTCGGACTAATTATTGTTTAAAAAAGAAAATTCAGATCATAATTTTTTACTGAACCATTTTTTGTTGATTAGCTTAATGGTAAAACAATTAAGCAATAATTCCGCATAAATAGCAAAATTTTAATTAAGTTGATTCATTTTTAAAATGGTTTTTCGGCAGGAAGAAACGATTGCTGAAAATCGGATTGTCAAAACGATGCATCCTACCTCGATTAATGGTGTTGAAGATTTAATCAAACTCGGCGATTTGCAAGAGTATGCGATACTGAAGAACTTGCATACACGTTATATGAAAAATCTTATTTACGTGAGTTCATCCGTAATTTATATAAACAAACAGTTGGAACACATATCAAAACCAAACGCTAACGGCAGGAAGAAAATGATTATTAATAAATTTAATACGAATTATTTTCACTTTTTTAAAATAACATTTGTTTTTCCATTTTAAGACGTATACCGGAAGTATGTTGATAGCAATAAATCCCTATTGTATTCTTGACATTTATACTACGAAGGAGATTGCGAAATATAGAGGTAAAAAGTTGGGTGATGGACCGCCACATATTTTTGCAATAGGAGACAATTGTTACACCGAAATGAAAGCTACTGGTGCTGATCAATGCATAGTTATCAGGTCAGTAGAGAGGGATTTTCTTACTCCGTTTTCAGACTGTCAGAAAATTTAATTTTTCTTTTTCAATGCTAGCCCTGATTTTTCGGTTCAATTCGATCTTAAAAATATTGATCTCATTTTTAATATTGTTTCTTTTGCATCAAAGTGGCGAGAGTGGAGCTGGCAAGACGGAGAGTACAAAATTGATTTTGCAATATATCGCGGCGATAAGTGGCGAACACTCTTGGATAGAGCAACAAATTTTGGAGGCAAATCCAATCCTCGAAGGTTCGTTTTTGCCCACCTATTTCGATACGTTAATGTCGTTAAACAAGAGTGGATTAAGGCTCAATTGTATTATTGAAATTGATTTTTAGTAACAACGATCTAACACAAAAAAAATATCAGTGGACCGTTCTAGAGAAAAAATTACACGAATTCATGACTAATGTTGTATTTCGCTGAGTCTAAATCACGTTTGTAGATTTCCGAATGTTCACAAATGATGATCAAAAGTATTCAACATTAATAAAAAATTTAAAAAATTTTTAAAAAGTTTGTTTCAATAAGATTCATTTCTCAAATATAATAAATTGAACAACTTGAAGGGTAAAATTTCAATGGAGAAAGGAAAGATATTACAATAACTATGAGTTTGAAAAAAAACGTATCAAGTTGACTTTAAGCTAAGAAATACATTTTTTCAAATCGTTTTTTTTTCGATATTCGATATTATTCTTAATTTTTTTTTCCCGAAATGGTAAATGAATCAAACATTGTTGAACAAATAGAAACCCCGATGAAGAATAAAAAAAACTGAATAAACTAATATTAACCAATAGTATTTTTCTTGATGGGAATGCTCGTGTGAAATATTCCACAAATGAAAATTTTTCATCTACAAAATCTCATGAAAAGTAATGAATTAGCTTTCGGAAACGCGAAAACAATGCGTAACGACAACTCCTCGAGATTCGGCAAATATATAGACGTTAATTTCAACAAAAATGGTCTCATCGAGGGAGCAAGAATCGAGCAATACTTGTTGGAAAAATGTCGTTTGGTGTCTCAATCGAAAGGAGAAAGAAATTATCACATTTTTTACTCCATGCTTCGTGGATTGTCCACTGAAGAGAAAAATATATTGAGCATCGATTCAGTTTCGGATTACAATTATTTGAATGGGGTAATACAATATGCAATTTCAATTTTCAACTAAAAATCATTGATGAATGCTGTTTTAAAGTGAAAGGGTTTTGGAACAAATATTTACAGGGTGGTGAATGTAACAACAGAAACGACAGCAAAGAACTCGCGGATGTGAGAGCAGCCATGAAAGTCCTTAATTTTAGTGACAACGATTTCTGGAATATCATGAAACTTTTGGCTGCAATATTACACGTCGGGAATCTCAGTTACAAATCCGTGATGATTGGTAAGTCGACAAAGAACAAAAGAATTGTAACGTAACGCCTCCTGAACAACCCGAATTTACTCAAACCCGACCATAACCTCAAAAATACATCGCGACGCGGCGTGATTTTTTTCCCGAGAGCGAACAACGACCGGTAAAGGCGGTAAACCGCGTCACTGCTGGCCGGCGGTAGTCGTACTGGTGGGCAATGCAAAGGCCCGAAACAAGCGGCGGAGCGCGATACTAGCGGCGTCGCATATTAAGGAGGCTCGGTCGCGAATGTCTGCGCAACAGAAAAAAATAATTTTTTAATATCTCATAGTTAGATTATCAATAATGACATGTGCGAAATTTCAGATGGGGTCATCGACCATTTAAGAACGAATAAAATAGTGAAAGTTAGGATTTTTAACACGGGTCTTATGGAAGAGTCACTCTCAAAACGCGTGTTCCAAGGGATATATATGCACTTACGCAACAGAAATAAACAAAAAAAATAGAGTATTGTTCTCCAAATCGTAAGGATTCAGAATGTATCAAAAAAGTTTGGAGTTATCGACCTAACTAAAAAGATATTGACTGTTAAAATGTCTACAAACTCGATGTTCTGGGACGTTTCGTGATGGTGAGACGATTCCGCAACGTCGCAGAAATCAAATGTTCAGCACAGCGCTGAAGCGCATGCGCGATATTTGAAGTATCGACTGTCTAACCTGAAATTTGTAAAAAAATACACGCACGTCCGGGCGTGTGTATACGCGTACATAGAGGTTAAAAAAACGAATTAATTGTATAAAAACGACAAGTTTTAACGATTAACACAATTTATATACTTATTTTCAATGTATGAATGATATTATTTTTATGTATGAAATCAAGTCATTTTTAGCTGTTGAATTATTTTCTCTATATTTCGACGTTGCCACTTTTTTGTGAGCAGGATCGTAACGTCAAACTGTACCTTTTTTTCTGATCTTTTTTTTATTGATGTGTGACTGATTATTTTTGTTTTAAATGATTAATAATCGTTTTATAATGCATTCTGGTAATGCAAATATGCGCATTTAAAAAAAAACGGGGTGCCCCGTTCATGCACCCACAGAACCCGGCCCTACGCGACCGAGCTTCCTTAAAAACACGAACTAATACATTTTTTCCTTTTGTTAATTAAAATTCAATACAATCTCGTAAAATTATGTAACTAGGCTCAAAAGACGCGGAAAATTATAAGGAATCGAAGAAAAATAATGAAAAGATTATTTCTTCTAGAAAATTTGTGTCAATTCAAATAAAACTAGACGCGTGTTTACGGCTCATGCGGGGGTAGAGCGTACATTGGCTATAGGAACTCGAACGTGACTTCTTGCTATTTCCCGAATAAAATTAATTTGAACAAGATTAAATAAAATAGCGAAGCCAAATGATTCAAATAATTAAATAATAAGAATTCTCATTAAATTTTTGTCAATTCAATTGAATAAGAAGCTAAAAAACATGAAAAGCGGATTTCGGCGCATCGGGCAAAATCATGATCGGCCAATGAAAAGACGCGAATCATTGCAAGGAGCCAATAGCGTATCACGTTACAAAAAGAGGCGCAAAACAGGTCAGAAATAGAGAAAGTCGGCGTTTGATAATTTTGTGGTGGGGAAACAGGTATAAAAAGCGCTGCACGGCTCATTCGGCGGGCAGTCCTTCCTCAAAATTCTGACTCGGAACAAAAAGGCTAACCTCAAACATTCTTCCTGATTTTGGCAAGCAACCTAACCTATCCTAATTTTTCCTGGATGCCTGGAATCTCGGAGTGATTCGGCGACGTTTCAATCCCAGAGTCCAGGGTCCATTCATAACTTTTCCAAATTTCCTTTGCACGGGATCTCGGAGGGATTCGGTGACGTTTCAATCCCATAGCCCGTGGACAGTAAATTACCTAACCTTGAAAATGCTCAGGATCTCGGAGCGATTCGGTGCCGTTTCAATCCCAGAGCCTGGGGTTTGTTCCTTAATTTAACCTATTTTTATTTCTTCTTTTGCTTACTAGAATCAGGAATGGTTTTTTTTTTGCAAATTAACTTGGGAATGTGTAAATTCTGTAAATTTTTCTTGATTATAATTTTTTAAAATCAAACTTGTTACAACGGAGCCCGAGTCAGACCTAAAACTTTTTATTTTTGTAAATTTTGTAAATTCCGTAACATCATCAATAAATCAAGAGGTCATGGTACGAATTTGAGATTATATAGCTGCAAATTAATAATAATTTTTTGTTGTTGTATAAAATCAAAACACTTTTGAATTATCGAAACCTTTTTATTTTTATTTTGGAAAATAAGCGAAAAACGCGTAAATTAAAAATTGTTCAATTCGAAACGGCGAGCGAAACAAAATTTCTCACAATCTGCGAGCGCGATCGCGAATATTTCACGACAATAAAACAAAAACGAATTTATCCTGTAAAATCGATCAAAATTGAATAAATCGGAAATGTTAAATTCTTCAAAATCAAAATTCCGCGTTCTCACGTTTCTTTCACGCCTGCTCCTTTTTATTAAGGTAGCTCGAACCGACGCATGGAGGTGTTCAGGCCGGGTCGGCAGGAGCGTTTTGTTACAGAATAAATAATAAAAAATCGCGCAATATCCATAACTTAGAACAATCTGTTGGATAAAAGTTAGAAAACGAATAAATATTTTATCTTTTGTTGTGTTTTTGTTAATTTGATCTTTACGCTACAGCTAATATGGACGCCTGTGAATTACAAAACGAGGCACATGCCAAATCAGTTTCTGATCTTTTGGGAGTTAATTTTCGAGCACTTAAGGATGCGCTGACAAAAAAAACGATTTTTGCCCACGGTGATCGAGTGGTAAAGTTATTAATCATTACTTCAATTCTTAAATTGTATTCATGTATTTTGATTCATCGAATACAAAAAAGCAACTCAACAATCACGCTGACTAATATTAGTTATTTGTCAATGTCACAATTACTGACAAACTTATTTTTGAATAAATGATAAAATTCTGATAAAGTTGTTTAGGAATTAATCATTCCGTAATAAATTTGCGGGCTTCACCCACAGCACATCGGTTTATAACACATAATTTAATTTTTCCATTCATTAAAAAAGAAAAGAAGCTTTTCAATTTTTAATTTTTAACATTTCATTAAAATTGCTGTACTTATTCCCCCTTACAGCATTAGACCCCAAAATCCATTACTTACTTCGATTCAAAATTTTTTTCTAATCTGTAATTCGATTTTTGAAAACCATCCAAATGTTTTTAGCGGACAAATTTATTCTTGTAGCAATAAAGCCTTAATCAATTAATTTAACGCGAAAATAATTGAAAGGTATGTTTATTCATTATTGTTTCAAATTATTTTCTTGAAGGTTAGCAATTTATCGAAGGAGCAAGCTTTGGAAGTGAGGGATGCGTTCGTCAAAGCAATTTACGATCATCTCTTCATAATGATCGTGAACCAGATAAACAACACGATATTCAAACCAAAAAATCACAAAATGAGTTCAATCGGTGTACTTGATATATTTGGTTTTGAGAATTTTCATCAAAACAGCTTCGAACAATTATGCATTAACTACGCAAACGAGCATTTGCAGCAATTCTTTGTAAAGCATATTTTCAAAATGGAACAGGAAACATACATGTCTGAAGGTATATCTTGGAAACATATTGAGTTTCTCGATAATCAGAGCGTTTTGGATCTAATCGGGGCCAGGCCCGTTAATGTGATGGCCCTCATCGATGAGGAGAGCAAATTTCCGAAGGTTGGCTCAAAAAATGAAAAAAGTCTGGTTTTGTCTGATGATTATTTTAACGTTCGGTTTAAAGTATTGAAGTTGTTTTGAAAACTTAATCAATAAATACGGTATTACTTTTCCAGGGTACGGATGAAACGTTGCTAGCAAAAGTAAATCAATTGCACTGTAATCATGGGAATTACGTGATGCCAAAATCGACCCTCGAAACGGGCTTCGGTATAAGACACTTTGCTGGCACGGTTAAATACGTTGTTAAAGGCTTTTTGGACAAAAATCGGGACACTTTCTCGGCTGATTTAAAACAACTGATAAACATCTCGTCCAATGATTTTATTAAATCTATTTTTACCAAGGATCAGCTTGCGACTGGTATTGACGGCAAAAAGCGATCGTCAACTTTGTCTTCAGAATTTCGGAACTCCCTCGATCTGTTGATGAAAACACTGGAAAGCTGTAATCCGTTTTTCATCAGGTGCATCAAACCCAATGAGGAACAAAAAGCTTCGGTAATTTACAGAAAAAAAATTAGAGATTGGCAACAAAAATCGCTTCGATATCAAGAATAATTTTCAAATTTCCAACGAATTTTCAACATCAACAAATTAAAATTTCGAGATAGATGGAAACAAATTGAATCTCGATAACGAGTGATGATAACAATGATGAAAGAAAACTTGAAACGAATGAGTAATATTGTGAAATTCAATTGAAAATAAAGTGTCTTCAAAATTAAATTTGAAAAAACTTGATAAATACAAAAATCCGGAACAATTGAAGTTTTCGATCCATAATTTTCGCAAACCAAAAATGACTACTTTAAAAATTCTATTAACCATTGAAAAAACTTTGAATAATCCGCCACATATTTAGAAAAATCGTTGAGCAATATATAAAAAAATTGAAAATTATAGAAGTCTAATAATAATTTTTGTAGATAGTTGATGAAACTGTTAAATAAATTTTTCTAGCTTTTCAATAACGCGCTTTGCTGTCATCAGCTAAGATATTCAGGAATGATGGAAACAGCGCGGATACGACGTGCCGGTTACCCGATTCGTCATGATTACGACGAGTTCGTGAATCGTTTTCGTTTTTTGGCGAAAGGAATTTTCACGGGGACAAAATCGAATCTGAGGCTCGTAGCGGAAGATATTTGCACTAAAGTTTTAGGGAAAAACAGTCTGGAATATCAACTGGGTCGTACGAAAATTTTTATCAAAGAAGAACCCGATCAAGTTTTGGAGCGTGAAAGAAATCGCGTTCTCGATGAAAGTATTCTGAGGATACAAAAATGTGTCAGAAGTTGGATTGCTAGGAAAGCGTACGTGTTATTCGTTAAATTTCATGAAATCGTATTTTGTCGTGTCATGGCAAACAATTTTTCACAAACAGATCCAAATTATAGTAATGGTGTAGTATAGCTCACACCCGGTAGATTCTCGAGGTCACTGAATTGAAATCTGGATACAAATTTCGAAAAAGTTACGTATGACAGAGCCAATGTAACGAATTAAAAAAATAAATTCTTTTCATAGTTCATTTCCCACCATTTCAATTTCGAAAATCTGATATAAGATTGAGATTTGCCAGATATGCCAAAAACTTTGGCATATTTCTTTGGTTTATATTTCGAATAAACAAAGTTTGGTTTAGTGTTCGGTATATGGAACCACCATATTGGATTTGCTGTTTAGAATTTCCAAATTCATCATTATGAACATTGTTTGAAAAATGTGTCAATTTTTCAGATACACCAGAATGAAAAAATCAGCAATAATCATACAAAAGAATTGGCGAGGTTACGGCCCGAGAAAACGGTATCGGATAATGGTGCGTGGCTATTTGAGATTCCAGGCTTGTGCAAGATCTCGAATCCTCACTCGGGATTATCAACGGAAACGAAAACTTATAAGAGCATTGCAGGTATGGCAGAGAATTGGATGCAACATTAGCAATATTGATCGAAAAGTGTTTAGAATAAAATAAATGAATCTGTCCGTGCCCTCCATGGAAAGGATTTTATATAGTATACTGAAAAAAAGATAAAAAAAAATTTTTACGATCGATGTTTTTCCTTTTTTACAACTTACTTTTTCTGCATATTTTGATTTGATTCAGATCTTTCTGCATAACTTTTCCGAAGCAATTATTTTTTCATTCTCGTTTTTGACAACTGAACTAAATGAAATTCGTGCAAAAAAACAGGAAATAATATAGAAAAATGTCCTTCCCAGGCTCGCGCACGTGGTTACCTTGTTCGAAAGCTCTGTGCGGAGAAACGTGAGGTAAGAAAACGAGGATCAAACTAGGATTGGAGCATTTCAGATATTTAACGGAAATTTGTAAAATGTGTCAAATTTGAAAATCACTTCGAAATTCAAAAGTATCAAGGCCATTCATTTACTAGGCATGATCTATTACAGTGGCGTAAAAAGAAAATGCACGAAATTGAAAAGTTGCGACGAAACGAGGAAATTACGATAAAAAAAGAGGGAAAGAAAGATTGGGCAGAAATTGCTCGAAAAAATTATGAGGAGAGAATGATCGAAGCTCAACGTCTCGTGGCTAATTATGATGGCAGAAAGGACATAGAAAAACCGACCAAAGAATCTGAGACCAATATTGATGTGATGTTCGAGTTTTTAGAGAATGAGCCTAAAGCCCCCATCTCGAAGGAACTTCCTGGTGATATGTACGCGGTGAGTCAGAAACTGTTGAAATTTTTTATGGTAAAAGAATAATGCACGAAGATTTTTGCGATATTCGGAAAAAGTAATGATTATCATTTTTATTTCTTGCCGAGTGGATGGAACTTGGCGATGGAGCAGGACGTTTCGGTGCGGCTGTTCGGCCGCGCCCATGAGATCGAATTATCGAATTCATCGTGTTTTTATTTTTTTACGATATTGAAAATAATGACGATTTTTTTTTGTCATGCGCAGAATATTTTCTTTGTCTCTGAAAATAGAAACCGAGATTTTTCATATGACTATTCCGAGTGCGTTGGAGGTAATAAATAGTTAGCAAACGCGATCCATCTCCATTTACCCACACACACTTTGTCGATTTTAAATGCTCGCATAACATTGAAACGCGGGCGAAGGGGGCAGAGCCTGCGGCGGGGGGTTCGGGGGGCGGGGCCCCCCGAGAATGATTATAAAAATTAATGATTAAACGAACTTACCTGTAAGTGAAATATGAGCGCCTCTTCCGAAAGAGATCACATGTGTAGTACTACCATTTCACGCTAGTGTCGTCACAAATTTAACATAAGAAAGAAATTTTCTGACCATCATACGCTGCCACCTGAGTCCAGACTCTTCTATGCCCGCTGCAAACTTCATTCCTTTAAAGAGCTGCCGTAACTAATAATGGGATCTCTAATGAGATACACGGGTGGGTGGGAGTGATCTCTTTCGGAAGAGGCGCTCATACAATCATGATAGAACTTCACTTACAGGTAAGTTCGTATAATCATTAATTGTATTTCGCGCCTCTTCCTCAGAGATTACATGTGTAGATGTTTAAAGCAAGTTACGGCCCAAGTTCAAAGAAACATTTTTTTAATATAACATACAGTATAATAATACAGAAAACCAAACCTTCGAACTCTATGACCACATGCTTAACTATCTAATACAACTTTTGCGAACTGATCTCTGTCATCGCTTAATAAACAACGATCATAAAATTTAGCGAAAGTTGCTGAGTCGTTTGTCCATCCGTCAGTCTTCCGAATCAGATCATTATTAACTCCGTTACATTTTGCTGCGGAGATTGAAACATGACGTGTACTGTATGCCGAAAAAGTATCTATACTTATACCACTCTTAAACATTATCATCTTTATCCAACGGGATAAAGTTTGAGTACCTACGATCGCATGTGGCCTTTTAAATGAAATAAAAAGTCTCACTGCTGATTTTCGTATATCTTTGGTCCTATTCAAATCCATTGGAGAATTAGAGAATCAGTCGTAACCTTTTCCCAATTGTTGCTCCAATATCGTAAACGACCCGCTTACTTACTTACACCGCTATCTATTGGCGTTTCCTTGTATGACGATCCTTCTTTGGGTATGTCCTTTTCTGGTCCGATTTGTGTCCGATGCTGGGATAGGTGCGTTTGTATCCGCCCGACGTCGCCGAATAATTCTTGAAAGCCTGACGGGGCGGAACTATCAAGTTTTTTGAAAACTTTGATGGTAGGTCATTACCGAAAATCCATTCACCAGTCGGCGCATTCGCTAATGTTTCTTTGAATGACGCATTGAGGTTAGCCTGGATTAAACTCTTCCGAATAATGCTCTCCTCACGTTGTATCGACGTGAGAAGTTGTCCAAATGTCCCTAGATGCTCCAAAATTTTTAATTTTTCTGGCACTTGCAATTTAAGGCTCACAGAAATTGCCTGACCAATGTCTGTTAAACACGCCGCAATTCGCCGTTGTTTTTCAACAATTCGATCATCTCGCAAAACTGTACCAGGTTGAACTGACGCCTTAACCTCAAGATTCAACTTAGGAGCATTTATAATCGTACAGTTTACTGGAACTGGATATCTATCGATCAAGTTCTTGATCTCCTCCGCTGTTAGACCCCTGTCTATAATTCTGGTCCACTGTGTCGCAACGTTCTTATGAATATCAGGACCTGTGACCTGATCGCAAACTATTTTATAGCCGAGGGTACTCAAGATATCTGCTTCCAATTCAAATTCATGATCTGGTTTCTCGATCGTTTGACATCGTCTCCATTCTCTTGCCGCACCTCTTGCAATTCTGGGACAATAAGTTGGCTCACGTTTGTCTCTAACTCCTGCGGAGTACCTGATTTAAGCCCTTGATCCTCAGGGCAGCTTCGGATTAACCTATTTTGATCGACAGGAGACGTTTCTCTACTCGAAGACGCCGATCTTTTATCTATAGAAATCAATGGTTTCTTATCATTAGAAAGAAGACACCCCTTTCCTCTTTCTAACAACACTTTTTGCTTGGATTAGAGTCCAAACAAAGAAAATGTATCACATGTCTTTGCTCAATGTGTTAAACATATATCGTCTTTTGGCTTTCCTTGACAAAAAACAAGGACGTGCGAACAGATAGAGCTGAACACACGACGCACGTCAATTAGAGTTGACTGCAATATGCAACACGATTAGAGTCGAGTGCATGCCAATTTATGAATCTTCTTTTTCTATTCTTTTCTCTAAACAAAAAAAATATCCAAGATCATGAGAAACCTAATCGCTTTATACTTACTGCATCTTCTTCTTTTCCGTTCCTTCCGCTTTCTTTTAAGTTTCTTTATAATCTTCCATAATTTCTTATTTTCTTTCTCACTATCCGATGAAAATGAACTATACTCGTTCACCAATTTTCTTTTCTCCATTTCTTTAAAATTTCAACGAGAGAAAAAAAAAGTGACGAAACCAACACAAGATGAAAGAATGAAGATCGCAGCGGGCATAGAATAAGAGTCTGGACTCAGGTGGCAGCGTATGATGGTCAGAAAATTTCTTTCTTATGTTAAATTTGTGACGACACTAGCGTGAAATGGTAGTACTACACATGTGATCTCTGAGGAAGAGGCGCGAAATACAATTTTAAGTTAATCATCATGAGTACCATTTCATCCCATGGACGTAGGAAATACGTGGACGGAGCCTTAAGTACCCTTTTAGACGAGGGGGGTGAAGCCTCAGGGGCAAGGAGAAAAGCCGCGGTAGCCATCATGGTTGGTCAGATTCGTGTCTATCCTCACGGTGCGCGGCGTGATTTTAACAAAACTATCCCGTGATCGCAGACAAAATACTGGCGAGCAGTTTTGATTAGTTCGAGGTTATGCACCAACACCAACGTCAAATAGTGTTCCCAATGATCCACAGTCGTGCTGAAACTTTATTCAGTTTTTATTATAATATGCCGGATTACTATGCAAAAGGTTGCAAAAGTAGAAGGACTCAATATTTGCGTGTCAAGTTAACTTTTTTAAAAACTGCTTATCCCCACCATACGATTTCGCCGTGAGAATATACATCGCCGCCGCCATCATGGTTGGTCATATCCGTGAAAATAGACTTTCATTCCCCTCACCTGCGTATCCTGCGAAATAACTTTTATTTCATTATGGTCGATTTGACATTGAATGCCATATTTATTCAGTGGATTTATTTTCGAATTGGGAGAAACATGAATACTGTTTTTCAAAATCATTCTACGCGAATTGACCTCCATACGATTTAGAAAGACTACATACAGTCTTCTCGCAATAACACGAACAATGTAACAATGTATACTCTCTGGTCCCAAATCGTCAGTTTAATGTTGTTCTTCGTTCTGTGAAGAACGCTTTTTTTTTATAAAAGTGCTCAAGAGATTATTTCATCATTCGTAATGATTTCTTTGTCGCGTCATTTTGATTTCCAAGGAGCAGAGCAGTATTAAAAAACACATAATACCACTCTCAACATTACTATGCTAGTCTGTCAATTGGTTGTTTAAATAGTTTGTGAAGAAAGGATTCCATTTTTATTGTTGAACGTCAACGTTAACGCCTCGAGGCTATTCGATACCCATGCGACAAACGGTCATAGGGCAGTCCTATTTTATGTTGGGGCCTCACAGGGCCTGAAGGTGGATGCCCTATCATGAGTTACCATAGCAAAACTTTTTCAAAGAGTTGATATTTAGATTGGAAAATGTTTGCTCGAATTTCTTGTTATATTTTTCCGTTCCATCGTTGTTCAAAACTCTTCAGGATTTTAATTCAGATTAGTAGATATATAAAAAAAAGAAAAAAGAAAAAAAAATCCATTTTTTTTAGGATCTCGTTCGCAAAGAGAAGAATCCCGATGACTCGACGAGTTTTCTCGAAATACCGATTGAAGAGAATGCCAGTATTGATTTTTCGTCTTATCACTTTGGAAAATTCGCATCGACTTATTTCGCCTCGAACGTTACGCCACAATATTCGAAGCGGCCATTGAAACAAGCTCTACTCGATTTGCCATTGCCAGCCGATCAGTTGGTACGTTACTTTATAATTATCGGTTTATAAGATGATACGCCATTTTTCGAGGGCTGTAATAATGAAAATTCAACAATCGTTTGTTTACACCAGTCGGCTCAAGCTCTGTGGATAACGATCTTGCGATTCATGGGCGATATCCCGGAACCGAGAAATCCGATTGAGGCACCGGCTAACAAAACCGTCATGTCCACAATTTCGGAAACTCTGTCGAAGAGTTTCACAAGATCGAAAGAATTTGAAAACATGATGTATCATGAGAGAAAAAAAAGTATAATTCGAATGACCTTGAAGAGGCAAAACAAGCTCCACGAGGACGTTAGAAAAGGTAAATTTAATGTTTTATATCACATAACTATTAAATCACATATCATACAGATAATCCAATATAATTACAAAAATATATCTAAAGATGCAGGAGCGTCTTGACGCCAAGTATTAAGAGCATGAATCAGTCGGTTATACGCAAACTGCGAAAGAGGAAGCTGCAATTTTTGAAAGGGAAATTTTTCCACACTGTTTACCCAATCGAAATAATAAAAATGCCAGCCCATTTTTGCCATCGCCCTGCGTAGGGTGACAGAGCCTTTTGTTAATCGGTCAAACCCTGTCAAAGAATTTTGATTTCGAAAATCTCAAGTGACGTTAGGTGACTGATCCATACACTTAAAAAGAAAAATTTTATAGGCTGAAGGAGTCAAGATGCGAATAGGGCAAAACGGAACAGGTGGGCGAAACAAAACACCCTCCAAAAATTTAGAAAATTTTTTGTCCATTGAAAATCCGCAAAATTTCGTTTTTGGCTGCGAACATACTTCAAAAACTCAAAATTAATGAAAAAAAAAACTTTTTTTGAAAATTGAATTTTTTTTCTTTTTTTCAATCAATAAATTGATCTATCAGCGCAAAATAAGCCATGAAATAATTATTATCATTGAAAATATGGATATTTTCAACATATATTTGATATTTAACCCTTTGAGGGTCACATTGTTTTATTGAACAAATTTCCAAAATCATAGGTGTTCTACAGGTTTTTTGGGTTGCTGAATACAATTCTGGCATCAAAATTGGGAAATTCAAGATGGCGGATCCAAAATCGCGACTATTTTTGATTAATTTCGCGGTTTTTCCTTCAATTTTCGCGAAATTCGGTATAGAGAGGTTTTTGCGATCACTGATTATGATTCTGACGTCAGAATTCCAATGTTCAAGATCACGGATCCAATATAGCGACCACAATGAGTATAAAATCATTCATACGTCTCATTGAGTGTTGTAAACACTAAAAATTCGTCACTATATTCTTCTCCCTCTCAGCATGATAACTAACGTCGTTAGTTCTGGACATGGAGAAAAACGAGTTCCTTTTTTTTATTTTTTTTTTCATTTCAAAAATTTTTAAACATTTTTCAGAATTTTGATTAATTTTTTCATAAGAAAAATAATCCTACCTGTTTTTACGCTCTACCGATTTCACTTCCGAATGCATAACTTTTCATAGCATTGCGTACCTAGCGGTAAGAAACAGTTTTTTGCTATTTTTTATATGCACTACGGCTAGCACCTAGTGCTCGGGAAAAAAATTTTACTTGAATTTTTTTTCTAAATAACAAATGTAATATTTGATAACAATTTATAAATAATACATTTTATTTTGAGAATTCAATTTTCGAAAATTTAAATATTTTTTTTTTGAAAATTCTAGCGTGCCGAAAATTCTGAAAAAAATATATGTTATAGTACTAGTTATGAAGTATAAGTAAAAGAAATTCAACGCAATCCGACGTTTCGTTCAAGCACAGCTCAATTAATTAGAAAAAAACGAGTTTTTTCGGTTTCAATTTTTTTTTTAACTTTTTTCCATGAGTATCTTCTAGCTTGAACCTTCAAGTTACTAGAAACAACATAGTAGTATAAAGGTATTGCAAAATACAACGGCAATAATAAAAAAACATTGCAGGATAAAGGGTGATACATATATGTACCACTGCCCCTCAAAGGGTTAAACAATTTTTTATCTCGTTTGTACTTTTAAAAGGACATGGTACTTTTAGAAGAACGTGGGGCAAGAGGACACCATAAGCAGTTAAGCTAGTGTCGGTTTACATACGTTCTATCAACTATTGCTGTATTAACCAGTTAACTGGTATAAAGACGCATATGTGCGTCGAAAATTTCAGTGCCAAAACTGGTAAGGACGCATATATGCGTTTTTTCCAAATTTAGATGAATTTCGATGAAACTTGGTATCCGAAGGTTTTCTGGGCCGCTGAATTCGAATCTAAATTCTAATTTTGAAAATTCGGAATGGTGGATCCAAGAAGACGGACTGACATATAAATGATTATTTAATTTCGATGATATATTTTCAACAAAATTCCCCCGCTATTAGCTGGTGACAGTAAGTCACGACCTCAGAGTGTGCCACGTGGAGGCTACGATAGGATTTTACACTCCCTTTTTACACTGTTTTTTGTTTTGAATTTTGATTTTGATTTTGATTTTTCCCTATTTTTCTTTTTTGTTCTGCGTTGATTTTAGCCTTGAGATGAATTCTTGCACAACTTTTTTTCCCCTTTTTGCATTTTGATTTCCTTGTATGCATTTTGATTTTCTTCTTTGCATTTTGATTTCTTTTTTTGCGTTTTTATTTTATTTTCTGCATTTTGATTTTCTTTTTTGCATTTTGATTTTCTTTTTTGCATTTTGATTTTATTGAAGCGTTGAGTATTGAAAATCAGAAATATCAAGAACAGTGGCGTACTCGATCGTACCAGTTTTGGCACGGTAATGGATTCACTCGCTTACCAGTTGAGTGATTAAAAAATTGTTTCTTCACACGTATTTCTCATATCCTATATAAAACAAAATTATGGGGCAATGTGGACTTCCCCTCGAAAAAAGGCTCTTATGACAATTTTGATTAATTTTCTCAGATGTGTGGTAAAGTAAAATAAAATTTTAATTTTATAAAAAAAATGGGGTAAAAGAGGCTTTTTCTTTGTGCGAAAAAGTGTTTGTATCCACTTTGCCCCATTTTATCGTGAATTTTGTTCAAAGTCTTCGTTTCCTGACATTCTATTTCAACGGAATTTGGTTGAAATTTATGGAACAAAATCGATCAATGGAAGAAGAAAAACTCACTGTTCTTCAGAGAAAAAAATCTTATGACCTCTGCATATCGCCATGAGAAACGACGTCGCTTCCGAGACCCAACATCGCCCACGGCTGGGATAGGTAAAATGTCATTCATTTGGTGGCACTAAAAATGATGTTAGAACACCTCGAACTGCTATTGTTTTATCAAATACACATTATATCCATTTTCTATGGCGTTGCCAAAAAACAAAAGAGTTGTGATTTTTCTCACTTTCAGGTGTGTATCCTTATGTTGGAAATATCCATATATTTTCAATGATAATAATAATTATTTCATGGCTTGAGCTGATAGATCAAGTTATTGATTGAAAAAGAAAAATTCAATTTAAAAAAAAAAGTTTTTTTTTTTAATTTTGAGTTTTTGAAGCATGTTCTCTGCCAAATAACGAAATTTTACAGATTTCCAATGGACAAAAAAATTCTCTAAATTTTCGAGGGGGCGTGTTCCGCTTTGCCCACCTTTTTCAATTTACCCTAGTCTCCCCTATAACAAAATAGTTATGCAAACAACTAAACTGATGGATAGTTCTGTCGAAAAATGTTTTTTACGTAGCGCTAAACGGTTATTTTATTTTGCCTGCAATTTCGAATGTTCGCAAACTTTGTCTTACATAATTTTTTCAGAATGCGGAATTGCATGAAAATTTTCATATTATTTTATCAAATACTTAGAGGGTTAACTCAAATGGATTCAAATGTTTGAACGAGCATGATTCTTCAAAATTGAATCACTAAAAATGACACCATAAGACAACAATTAAAAAATGAAAGAAATCATAAATTTCGAATAAATCATATATTCATGCATCTACCACAACGTAAAAAATGATTTGTTTATTTATAGAAAATTTCGTTCGATATTTTCAAACATTCAGCAACACATACAGATGTGCATCTCAACATTTTTATGTTTTAGGAATAATTGAGGACGAATTTATGAACAAAACTTACGAATATTGGTTGCAAACACGTCGAACGAATTTGGAAAAGTTCCATTTCGTGATTGGTCATGGTATCTTGAGGCCGGAGCTTCGGGATGAAATTTATTGTCAAATAGTAAAACAATTGACCAACAATCCTTCGAAGGCTTCACACGCTCGTGGATGGATTTTGCTGTCACTTTGTTTGGGCTGTTTTGCACCAAGCGAGCGATTCATCAATTATTTGAGGGCTTTCATAAGAACGGGGCCACCAGGTTATGCGCCTTATTGCGATCGCCGATTGACACGAACTTACAAAAATGGTACCAGAAGCCAACCCCCGAGTTGGATTGAATTGCAAGCGACGAAAAGCAAAAAACCAATTATTCTCGCGGTCACTTTTATGAACGGCGAAACAAAAACTGTCGAAGCTGATTCTGCGAGCACAGCTCAGGAAATCGTCGCTATTTTGGCCAAAAATATTGGACTCGTCGATACTTTTGGATTTTCTTTGTTCGTCACCCTTTACGACAAAGTTTTGTCTCTTGGAGCTGCAAGGTAAGATTTTTTCCGGCCGCGCGGTTATCGATCGATGGACTTAATCATTTTTTCCTCGTTTTCATTGCAATTCATTTTTTAAATTAATTGTACAAACTGACGAACGAGAAGAATTTTCTGAATCGTGAAATTATTGAATCAACAGAAGTTGATTCATTTTTGGAAGAAATACGAAAAAATTCATAATTCAGAGATAAAATACTTTTTATAATTCACTTCACGTTATTGTCGAAGTATAGAATTTTAATTTTCCCAAAACTCTCTTAAGGTCATTCCCTTGAATGTTATTGCTATGCAACTTTCATGGGCGTTTCCGCCCATCCGGTAATTGTCAAAATTTGAGAATAAAACCGAAAACTTTATAGCGTTTTTCGAAAACATAATTACTACCAAAATAGTGAGAAACAAACAGAATTGATTGAAAAAAAATGGAGTTTTTGATTACTTTATGGAATCAAAGAATTTTCGAGGTAAAATTCATAAAAAAAACGTGAAGATTTGCTAATGATTAGAGACCACGTGATGGACGCAATATCCCAGTGCGAGCAATACGCGAGAGAGCAAGGACAACCAGAACGTTCAGCACCGTGGAGGCTTTTCCTGAGGAAGGAAGTATTCGCACCTTGGCACGATCCAGCAATAGACAAAGTCGCCACTGAATTGATTTATCATCAAGTGACACGGGGACTAAAATATGGTGAATACAGATGCAACAACGTGAGTCATTTTAACGCTCATTATATTTTCTCAAAATGGTGTACTAGGCGTACCATAATGAAAGCAATTGTTAATTAAGATAACAATCATTTTCGTTCATATATTTTTCTTTTTTAGGAAGGTGCTATTGCTATGCTTATTGCCGAACAACTGTACATCGAGCATGAAAAAGGTCTGACTGCTGCCAATTTGAAAAGCGCTATGCCTCTCTATGTACCAAATCACCTTCTCCAGGGTGCGACCGAAGAAGCACTACCAAAGTGGGAAAAACTTACGTTGGAAGCTTATAAGAAGGTGGTGATAGCACGAAATAATGAGTCAAAGAATATGAAAATGATTTTTTATCTTTTAAAATGTCTTTTGTTGAGTTGGTTTATGCGGTTTCCTGACGATGTGATATGAACAAATTTTTCAGAACTTTTTGAACTTCCGTCCGGAAATCTTTCTGAATTATAGTTTTAAAAGAAAAAATCTGAAAAATGTTTCATACTCATGGCGTAAGAATGTGCAAGGAATTTTCCACCTTTGACCTCATCTTTACGGTTTTATTTCAATTTTTAATTTTGCGAACGCGAAACGGTGAATTCTATTCAAACTTCATGCATCATTGCAAAATTATATTTTGAACAAATTTTCGTAATTTGAAAAACTTGAAACGCTTCCGCTAGCGACTTTTATATCTTTTGAAAGGAGCTGACGCGTTGGAAAAGGTGATTCATTCAAATTGGTTGGTTGCATGCGCTCACTCTTCATTAATTTTCTTGGGATAAAAGTTTCCGATGATTGCTGATGGGTTCAGGTTATTAATCGATATTTATACAGATATAGGAATACTTTTCTGTGTCTCACTCGCCGCGTCATACTTTGTTATAATTTCATTCACGTTATATTTTTGTAATGAAACGAGCACAAAAACTGCAGAACGTTGAGATCCCATCAAATGTGCAATAG